>NC_087476.1:56215273-56524657 GCF_036417665.1 Passer domesticus
ACTCCTACTAAGACTTTCATTATTAATCAAAGCTTATGTTTAATGTGCTGCCACATGTAACTTGCCACTTTACAAAATTTTGGCCAAATTTTCCAAGCTGTTGTTTTCATTTATGAGTTTCTTGACAGGTATTATTAATTGTCAGAAGTTGTAAGGATTAATAATAACTCTATATGTAACATCGTTACAGTACATATGGAATTAATCATAGATATAAACATGCATCACTGTGTTTCTCTACAAGTCATTACAAAGGTGCTTAAGTTGTGCAGGTTTGGACTAAAGTTAGGAAGACTTCAAAAACTTGTTCTTTTAAAAAATCCTTCAGAATCAGCTTGCCATTTGTAAAACATATATGCAAAGAAAATTTACAAAAAAAAAAATTGAATTGAGCACAAAAATCATTTGTACTAAAATAAGTTCCATGTGGATGCTCCTGCTGAATAACAAGATTTTAGGTTTAAGGAAGACTGAGATAACTTGTGCTGTTGCCTCTTTTAACTGTTCAGCATGTTCAGGTAAATGTGGAAGGTAACAATTTAAGTACTAGTTATTAGTTGGACGAAATACAATGTGTTAGTTGTACTAAATCTAATTTTCCATAGGCAGTAGAATATTTAGAATTGTGCTTCTGGTTGAGTATATTCCCAGGAAAACTCTTAAGGCTTGCTAAAAGAAAGAAGAAATCATTCCTATGACAAGCTGTGTGGTTTATTGTCTCACATGATCCTTTAAAACCAGATTTGTTTTGCTGTAACTTCTGTTGCGCTTACTTGTCCTCTTTCATGCATAGTATTAGCACCTCTTCCCCCTAAAACTCAGTCCTTAACATAGAGGAATGCTTTAGAGAAAATAAAAAAGTGGTCAGCAGAATAGCAGTCATTTTGATCTGCTAAGTCCTTTCATCAAGGTCTATTGCAGAAGCTGTTGCTTGTTGGGAGTTGTATTCTGAGTTAGCCTGAAAACAGTGAAGTTTGAATGAGATCCCTGGAGGTCATTTGGCCAAGAACTGCTCAGAGCAGAGCCAACTTTGCTGTTAGATCATGTCATTCAAGGCAGCATTGAATTTTCCTCCTACATCTAATTGGACTTTTCCCTTAGTGCAGCTTGTATCTGTTCCCACCAGTTGTTTCCCAGGGCACCTTTTGAGGTGAGTGTGCCTTTGTTCTTTGTCATCTTTGCACCTTCCCATTAGATAGCTGCAGGCAGCAATTAGCTCTGCCCTCAGCCTCCTCTTCCTAGGACAGAACAAGCCCAGCTTCTTGCGTCTCCTTGCACACCTTGTGCCCCAGCACATGATGATGTAGCTCTACTCTGTCACTGCGTTGTCATGGTCTAAGCCCAGCTGGCAACTAAGCAGCACACAGCTGCTTGCTTATCCCATCTGAAAACAGAACTGCTAGCAGCACTCAAATATTTTTCCAGTTAGAAGTTGCTTTTCATTTTATTTTCACTCTTTCAATACATTAAACAAAAAAAATTCGTTGTCTTGTATTGATGCTGGAATATTTTCCTTTTTTTTAGTTAGTTTTGTGCCTTTTTCCTTCTTTATGTAATGACATACAACATAAGGAAAAATAGGTAATAGCAAAAATCTCCAGCTACACTGAGGAAGGACCTTGATGAATTCTTTACTGTCATGAAATCTGAATGTAAAAAAGTAGAACTGTTTAAAGTCAAGCACATATAAAAACAATTTCTATAAGTATTTTCCAACAAATAGTGCCAATATAATGTTTTTGCTCAAGTTAAGTGCAGGAGAGTGTTTCTTTTGTTTTAGATTATTTTCTTGACAGGGAAAGAAAAAAGATTGTGTCTATTCGTGCTGATGGCAGTGCAGTGCAGCTGGCATTAACCAGAACAAGACACAATTCTAAAGTAAACATTTCAATTCATGACTGAAGTTTCTGTTCAGTTAAACATATACTATCTCCTTGGATGCAATACTGAACATTTGTACCTCACTGTGGACAATAGTGAAATACTTTCTTTAGCAAAAAGAGATAAAGGTACTAAAAAGTACTTTTTTCATGTGGGTAGGTGCCCAGACTTTGCAGAAGTACATAGAGACATCCATATGCAGTAATCAGCAAATAAATTAATTTAGATACTTTTGATACTTCAGGCAACTATACATGTTCCACATGACTGAGAGGTTTAGTGGGGGCCATCCTTTTGTGACAAATTACCCTTGAACTTTTTCTTGATATGTGTTTTATTGATATGACGAAAATAAAATCACATTCTTCTCAAATAATTATAGAAACGAGAATGCCTGATTACTCTATTGCTCTTAAGAATTATTTTTTTTCATTTTGGGTTGGTTTTGTCACAGTTTTGGTTTTTTTTTAATTGAAAATATAATAGCTAGCAAAGTGAGGAGTTCATGACAGCTTGAAAAGATGTGGCTAAAATTCTTCCCTGATGATTCCATATTGAATTAATATCCTGCTGCTTTCAGTGAGACTATTTGGACATGGTAGTTTTATGAAAGAGAAACAATAATGAAAATAAGTTTCTATTCAAAAGACACATTCAAAGAGTTTTTAATCTCAGAGAGTAGATGGAAAGATACGATTGTACAACTGAAACCAGAAGGTATTACTTTGTTTGTTTGGCACTGGTGCACCAGTAATGCTGCAGGGCACTCTACCAGTCACAGAGACAAATGCATCCCAATTTCTCCTGCTTGATCCAAAGAGGTGTCCCTCTGACTTCAGCACAGGTCACTTGTACAGTTGTAGACATCAGCAGCATCCCATGTGACTTCCTGAAGTAAGATCCATTAGGCAGTGTGACTGGAAATGGGATGTGATTTTGTAGGAGAGGTAGCTCACACAGGGCTTGTCACAGGCAGCTTTACTGGTGGCTGTGCAATTTCTAATGAGCAACTGACGTTGCTCACAGACACAGAGAAGAATAGCAGAATTGGTCTGTAAGTGTTGTTCTGTACCTTTTTCCTACGAGGAAACTAAATCCTTTATTTATCTCATGCACTGCCTTTTCCTCTTCAGACTGTATGAGGGACAGTGAGCTTGAGGGCAGCTCAGGTCGTACTTGGACTGAATCAACCTCTGGAAGTTCCTCTCTGTCTCAGCTAAACGTAAAGGGAGATTAGTAGGCACCTTTTATACGCTTGATTTAGGTGACTTGAATCTGTGCCACAGTTTTTAAATACATTGCCAGCTCGGAACATGAAATTCCCCCCTTTCCCTTACTGTTGCCAGTGCAGTCAAACGTGGATGCAGTGATGTTGACAGATGAGAGCTTTGGTCAGCTTAGCTGAGGCCTCTCAGAGGCGTCAGGTAACCAGCTGGCAGAGGACGCCTCTCCTTGGCGTATGTCAGACCTGCTGGGGGGCTCTGCCAGGCTGGCTGTCACTGCAAAGGCTTCTTCACAAATCCCAGGCTGTGCCCACAGAATTTGGATGCCTGCATCCAACTGAGGTGGTTGCTTGTGCAGGTCTTCATTGCCTCTTCACTCTGTGGCCCTGGGCACCAGCCTGTGCAATCCATAAGCGTGTGATGAGTGTCCATGCCCAACCCTAACCTACCTTCATGAAGAAATTATGTTACTATGTTAAAGCTTCTACATTTGCCAGTCAGACAGGCTAATAGGAGCTGCAGCACATTCTCTGCTGCTGTTTCTTACCACATCAACTGGATGGATGGTTCCCAAATTCCATTACAAAAGTCCATGCCAAATCTTCTGTCCATGTAACATACTTAATTACAAAAATTTGTATTGCCTCTGTGGTGCTTTTTGTGCTTTGAGGTACAGCTTGAATGGTAAGACTACATGATGATCCCTAAGAAATAAATTTGAGTTTAGAGTAGACTAAACTGTTTGGTAACCTCTGATTAAGAAGCTAACTTGTCATGGCTGCCATTTGTGTCCTACTCTAGGTTTTTGGCTTTTTTTCTTTTTTTTTTCTTTGAAATTTCTCTCTTCAATTATGAAAAATTGCTTGTTGGTGGCCTAGCTCAAAAAGGCCCCCACAGACTCTGTAAAAGGGGAAGGGGAAAGGCAACATGCTGGCACTGTGAAAGTAATTTCCTTCTGTATTATCATGAAACTATATTATAATTGTTTTACTTGTCAGGCAAAACTATTTTTGTTATGTGCCACATCCCTTGACAGCTAATGTTTCCTTCCTCTATGCTAGTCTTAGGATATCGTTGGAATCAATTAAATTTATGTTGAAATCTTCCCAGAAGATATTCCAGTTGCTAAAACCAATAGCTGAATGAATGCACAGGTACAGAGCTGTGTAGATAAATGGGCATTCCTGTCAGATTCCTGTCAATTGTCTTGGTATGGTGCTAGAACAAAGGTTGAAGCTGTTGCACGTGTGCTTGTTTGAGCTGGACTACCAATAGTGAGACTGGCATGAGGACTCCAGTGCAAATCCAGAAGTAAAATCTCATGTCTACTTATTCTTCTATGTAGTGTCTCTTCTTGCAGTCAAAACAGAACCCATGAACAACAGTGAAACAGCAACAACAACTGGAGATGCATCGCTTGACACTTTTACTGGGTCAGGTAAAGCCATAATAAAATGATGTTTTGTTCGATGGACATTAATGCAGCATTTAATTACAATCACTAATGAACATTTGCATAGAAGCAATCTTTACAAAGCTACTATAAAATGTTATAGTATTTTATACCTAATAATAATAATAGTAGTAGTAGTAGTAGTAGTAGTAGTAGTAGAAATAATAATAGCTTTTTCATTTTTGTAAATGCAACTCAGCAGTTTATGTGAGGTGTGGTCTTATTCAGAATTTATGTGAAGTGTGATCTTAAAGAATGCCTAATAATTATGCCTAAGACCACTGCTGTTTGCAAAAGTCTCAAAATAATACTGTTATTATGGTAATGTAGATCTTTTTTCTCAGAGTTAGTCTTGTATGATATTAGAAAAAAAATGGGATTGTAACAGCCATGCTAATTTGAGCAGTTTCAAATCTTAAGGTTTATACCTCAGTGCTAATCTTTTTACTCCTATTTAGTTTAAACAGTGACCTGATTGCTGTGTTAATCTCTTTCCACTGGGATGAGCTACTTTCTTTCCAAAAACATGGTTTTACATTAAATAATCATAGGCTTCAATTGCTTCTCAAAAAATTCAAACAAACAGAGGTTTAAGTAGATTCCTATAAATTGTTAAAATGTGATGAGCTGTGGAAAAGTACAGAGAATTAGCCTTCTAATCATTAAGTTGCATCCTGCTAATAATAATATTAAAAAGGAGAGGAGGGAGAATAAGTTTTGCATATGGAAACACGAGTTCAGTAATGGCCTGACGGAAATGAAACACCAAAGCCACAAATCACCACTCCACACTGATGCTACTGTTACCTTGGTAGACTTAAGTAGTCAAGCCCTATTTAAAATATATTGGAAATCATAATGTTTCTGTGTAATCAATCAGTTAATCCCAAAAGTTAATTATTCAGAAAAGTAGTTATTACTAATTTAGTGTATGAAGAAAAAGTACTTTGTGAGATTTAAAGCATCTACTATTTCTGATTAGAAAAATGTCCTCATTTTAATTTTCATTGTCCTCATTATAATTATACTGAGAGGAACCTCAGCCTAAAGGCTAAAAAGTTCCATAAAAATTAAATAGTCTGGGCTAAAATTTAGCTTTTCTTTTTCACTCTGTTTTCACTCAGTGCTAAAATTTTATTGGTAATGATTACAAACCATAAAATATCCAACTCTAGATATGATTTTTTCATTGTTGATGAAGTTTTATCAGCTTCTGCCATGTATTTAAGGCAGCTGAGTTCTATTCTATGGCTAAGGCAACATTGGAGTGCCATGACTTGCAGCCTTCAGCTCAGGTTTAGATAGCTAAGTAACAGCTTGATTTCCCCAGGTGCCACTCAACCATCAGCTTCCACTGAGATCAAAAGAAGTCTTGAGATCTCTACACTTTGGATGTTTGGGAAGTTGGTGCCTCAAAAAAAAAAAAAGATTAAAAAAGGCAGGAATTTGAGCCTTGCATAATCCTTTTTTGCCTGTTAGCCACCTGCGCACTCAAAAGAAATATGAACCTGATTCTCAATTTAGTGCACAAACTCAAGCAGTAAATGAGTACGGTCATTCTCAGTGGGAAATCAATAGTCTGCCTGTCTGGGTGACATGCAGTCTTCATCATCAGAGCGAGACGCAGAGCTGCCCTCATAATGCACTCAGCCTTTCACAAAGATTGAATATGTTACTTTCGTGCTTGCCTTTTACTTGTACTCCAAAATCAGACAATTTTTTTCCTCCAATTTTCCTCTAATTTTAATTTAAAGAGCAGTAAAAGCTCAGCAAAACCAGGATTTCTCTGAGATTTTAGCCTAACTGGTTAGTTGGAAAGTTTAGTGGATTGCCAAACGGTAAATGCTGACTAGTAGACAGATGTTGTTTCAAATGAGCCACCTGTGACTGAAAAATGCATAGCAAAGCCCAACACTGAACAGTTTGTTTTTTCCTGAAAATGAGGGACATATATGTGTTATTCCCATCTATGACAAAGTCATGATGCCAGCATTTCTCTGTATTTTTTGAAATGAGACATGGGTGAAAAGAGAACTCCTGGTGCTGAGATGCATTTGAGAGTCTGCCATGCAGAAATCCTTTCCTTCAAACACTCTGCAGATTAAAATTGATTTCCCTGCTCCAAAGGCAGTCAAAACACATGACCTGTCCTGGAACTGAGCAGAAGGCTCAACAAGCCACATGGGGTGTAAAGTAGTCATCTCTGTCCCTAATGACCAGCTGTAAGTGATGGTCAAACAAATTGTGTCAGGTATAGAACAGGAAAGACAGATTAGACCTCACAGAAAACTGATTCTGTGAACTGTTCACTGAAAAGGTAAGGCACATAGATCTCTTGAATTTAGAGTGGCATTTGTCCTGGGATTGGCAAGGCCCTATTCAGGGCTGCAGCCCATGTGTTGCAGCTCGTGCTCGGGACTGCGGTTCCCCTGTGCTGGGGAGCTGCCCCTGGGAGAACCAGTGCCTCTGGGCATGGGTTAGCCAGGTGAGGAGTCCCATTGTGCACCCGCCTTCCTCCTCCTTCTTCTTCACAGAGGAGCAGTTGGTAATTAGTTTGCAGCTCTCTGATTCTGCAGCATGCTCCTGCTGGGGTGGGCATTCACAGGACTGGGAGAGGCGCACAGCCCTTAACTGAGTTTCATGCACTGTGAATTTGTTGCAGCTGCTGTACTGTAATGCTGTGTGTATCGCTTACAATAGTGGATTAATTTGAGAACTGTTTTATCATTTTAGTGTTCTCATCATTTTTATTTAGTATTTATTACACACAGGGTATAGAGTACAGTTTACAGATGTAGAAAGCAATTTCTGAAGGCCATGGAAGTGAAGTTAGGGAATGTCACTGCTGTTTAGACTACATTTGGTCCCCTTGTGCATAGAGATTGTGATGTTACTTAAATCAGGTCCTTTAAACCTAACCTTTTTGCACACAATTTTCCAGATGTGTAATGAAAATACACAAAACTCCAGCCCATATTAATATACTGAACCCAACACATGCTATTAAAACAGCTAATGATCATTTAAATCCTCCACAACCACGTTGGCCATTAGAACTAAGAGAGTAACTGGTAGGAGCTGGCTGTCAGCTTGCCCCTTTGTGAAACAACGTTAATGGGAACTGGAGAGATCAAGGGTCTTATACCTGCCCTGAAGGGCATTCCTTTGGTAATTTCACGTAGTGAAGTCTTAGGAATATTTGAGTTTTTCAGAGAAGAAACAATTTTGTTTTGGTATGGTTTTTTGACATAAGCAACACAAAAGAGCATTTAGCCCCTTTACAAAGCACCACAAAACCCACAGGAACCTGCCTCCACCACCTCTTCCACTGCCAGCAGTCCTCAGAGAGGAGATGTTATGAGGTATCTAAAGTTTCATAACCCTTAGAATTAGTAGTTTAATCTGTGAGATACAGGTGTGGTCCACAGGCTCTACTCAGTCACAATGCTCTCTTATGATAGGCCTTACACCCTGAAATGTTTCTCAAACATCTCACAGGACAAATTGCAGGGACAAGCTACAGAAAAACAGTGAAAAGAATGGATTTTTTTAGTCTTGCCTCTTTCTCTTCCTTACAACTGGATCATCAGGGAAAACTGGGAATAAAAACAAGGAAATTTAAAACCAGACACATTCCAAAAGTATTTTATTTTATTTTATTTTATTTTATTTTATTTTATTTTATTTTATTTTATTTTATTTTATTTTATTTTATTTTATTTTATTTTATTGTCTGAATTTTAGAAAGAAGGTATATGCAGAAAGAATAAAAAGACAGGCAGGATAGTTTTTACTGAAAAGTATTAGGTTTTGATAGCTCAATTGATTTAAATGAATAGTAATTAATTTTTTTCTAGATTACATAAGGTGGATTGTCATGCTAAATGTTCTTTAACCAAAGTGATTAATTGATTGAGCTCTCATCCAGCAAATGATCAGACAAAAAAAGCAATACGGCTAAAATGATCCGATAAGCCAATAATGGATCACAAAAGTTCCTTGCCCTGAGAACCTCCAAGGTCACTCTGCTGCTATTGCTTGTCGTTAGAAAGGTCACAGAGCTGCAACAGGGAAGATTAATTACTCATCAACCCTTAAATAACCAAGAGCATTCTTTGGAGTTCTGTGAACCAGTTACATTGATAGAAACAGCTATAGGTTTGTCTGACTCTGGAATAGCTGTCTGCACCTGTAGCAGATTGCTCTAAACCACGGAAAGGCATTCTCAAAAAAACCCTCAAAAACAATATCCACACAAAATGAAATTTAGCAGATTTCCATTACAGGCAAACCCTCAATATCTTTTCAAACGGCAACTCTTTTATGAAATCTAATGGCACATGTTTTAAAAGTTATTATCCAATTCTTTACTTTCAAGGCATACTTAACTGCACATTTTAGAAAGAAGTTAATTGTTTTTCTTCTACTGTATTTTCCTTTTAAGTTCTACACATTCTAAATGCATTTAAACGATCTTTAAAAATATGAAGTTCTCTGTGTGTTCAAAGCAGTAGATCTGAGAGACATTAATTAGGGCTGGATGTAGAAATGTATCATGTTTCATAAAATAGTTAGGAACCTAAACCTATTTGTCACTTATAAAATTCTGAATGTTCATTTCTACTACCATTAGGAATAACTCAGGAAGAGGGTACACTTTGAAGTACAACTATGATTGATTAGACTAAAGAAATTCCAGTGCTTCATTGTGTACTACTTTAATCTTTTGAAAAGTGAATGAACAGCAGATGGCCTAATAAAGACACTCTGTATGTTTGCCCAGTATGGATTTGCTCTGAAGGGATTGGTTCAACACTTTAGAGTACATATATTTGGAATACATCTGTCTTAGTCAAGACAGATGGCTAAAGGAAAGGGAAACTTCCAAACACTTGGAATTAATCCAGTGTGAGCACTGCTTCTGGATGAAATTTTAATGGGTTATGGCTATTGTTCTGTTAGCTTTCTTGGAGAATGCAGCTGTGAATAGTATAGATACACACAATTTGGATGGCTACTGAACAGGACTGTTTATGCATACTTTAAAATAAAAATGCTGTTGTTAAGGGTTATCTTCTAATTGGCCTGTTTATAAGGAATGGTAGTTGGTTTCTACTGCTCAATGCAGTATCTTCCATCACCTAACTAACTAAAATTAGTCACAACCATATAAAGCATGCTTTTCCTAAATTGAACTTCTTGTTAATGTGAGACTATAAAGGTATGTGTATGTTACTTCAATCCCATGAAATATGTTAGATCACAAGATTCTTTTTAACTACCCCTTTTAATACAACTTGCAAATTTGAAAGATCAACAGTGTGGGGATCACGGGTGATGTATGAAATACATGCCTCTGCAATATACTCAGAAACGTGTTAGTCAAGTTGAGAAAGTGTGACATACCCATGCTAACTAAAGAGTTCTGCACACCAGAGAAAGATTTGGAAGTTTTTAACTTTTTTTTTTTTTTAATGTTTTGGTACTGGTGACATCTGCTTCCTTGAAAAGCTGTCCATTTCAATAGGCTTCTCTGTTAATGTTGCTGCTTTAGTTCACACTGTGTGACTGTGTGGGTCTCATGGTGTTTCTAACTGCTGTACTCTTGTTTTCTGTTTTGCAGTAATAACAAGTAGTGGCTACAGTCCCAGATCAGCGCACCAGTACTCTCCACAGATATATCCCTCCAAGTTAGTGTCTGCACCTCTTCTAGTCTTTCATAGACCTTGGCTGTGGGCAGTTTTGTGGTTTGTTGCAAACAAGTGTTCAGCAGGAGAAACAGAGGAAAAGGAAAATTCTTAAGCCACGGTACTGGCTCCGGTACTGGCTCCCTCTCCAACTTTTTTTTCCTCGTGTGTCTACAGAGTAAGATCCTGCTTCGTGCAGTATTGCTGCACAAGAAACACCCTTGAATATCAGCACACAACAGAAGTAAAATAATCAGGCTATTGCATTCCCAGACATCAGCATATTAACAGCATGTGTGGGGAATATATGCAGATATATTTTGGAGAAGTCAGTTTATATATAGAAATCACAATTGCATGCACAAGTTGCATACTGGGGGGTAACCCTGTCCCTGACCCTTCCAAGGCCAGCATTGCCAAACGCTTCCAAACATTCCACAATCATGAACCACCCTTTCCTTGTTCCTCTCCGATATCATAAGATTTAAAAATCAAATAAATTGGATTAGCTTTTAATCTTATTATTTTTAAGCCAACGGATGTTGTTAGAAATAGAAAATTTCTTCATGCATTTCTTTTTTTTGGTGGGGGGAAACTGACTCTTGGACAATCACTCAAATCCAGGAGTGGGAACTTTTGGAAGAAACACCAAAGATGTTGTATGGAACTGCTGCAGTTGGCAGCATATTAGTTTGCTTGTCCTGTGATCAGTATTGTGCACGAGGGTTCTTGATTCCATTATGCCATCTGTTTGTTTCCATTTATTTGATACAGCTATCAGTGTCACTTTGGTACAGAGAAAACATTGAATCTAAAGATTCAAGAGCCAATTAAGCTCTTTTAAGTTTTTTTTAACAAATTTGCAATCTTATGATGGTCACCAAAATTTATTAATACAGAAAGTAGGTGCCTGAAATAAGAGCCATCATTTCAATTTGAACAGGTTTTGGCAAATTATATTAGGTACTTTTGGCCAAATACATTACAAGGTTTAATAGAATTTTCAATCTACTGTTACAATTTTTTGGCATCTAAATCAATGAGTAATCCTTTTCTGATAGTAAATGCTGCCAACTGTACTGAATTAATTAGAAAGAAAAAAATTTAAAAATTGGAATCTGAAATTTAGTCATGGCTTTTAATGGCCAGGTTTCAGTTAGCGTAATTCTGCAGAGTGTGTTTATTCAACTCTTGGTCCATAAAGTCTTATTTGACTTACAAAACAATCCAAGAAAAATGTTTCTCTGTATATTTTTTCAACTCTGGAGGGCAAAAAAATTTAAACTTGATTTTATTCAATCTCTCTATAAAACCTCAGTGTTCATAAATAAAAGACCATTTTTTATTTCCATTCTATTTTGCTAGGCCATATTTTCCGAACATTTAAAGCCCATCTGGTTACCAAAGTATTGGTGTCTGTATTTTTTATGCTACTCTCCATGGGTAGGATTCATCTCCCATTGAAGCTAGAGGCTACATGTCTGTTGAAGCAGAACCTACACAGATGACATAATGTACTAGCTCCAACATTCACCTCTGTGTTTCCCCTATTCTTCTAGTCCAAATTTCCCTCCACTGGATTAAAAAGGTGTGGGGGCTTTTCTAATTGAAATGTTCTGGTCTCGGCTGAAAGATGTTAAATCCATATAAAGATATGAAGCAGTGGCACAGCCCACCCAAAAGTGGACACATTAGCTTAAGAATTAAATTGTAGTGATGGGACAGCATAAAATATTCACTGTGCCTTGGGGAATGTGGGACAGAGTGTCTTTCAGCTTATTTCAGTGGGGGATGGAATAAATCCCAGAAGAGGAGCAGTTGGCAGAATAATGAACTGCCTTTGGACATCTTTAAACCTTTTTCTTTACTTTATTGCTTGAATCAACATACAAAGTATTTGTTGCCACAGTAATGCTATTTTTCCTGATATTTAGGCCCTATCCGCACATTCTTTCTACACCAGCAGCTCAAACAATGTCTGCCTATGCTGGACAAACGCAGTATTCGGGAATGCAGCAGCCAGCGGTCTATACAGCCTACTCACAGACAGGACAGCCCTACAGCTTGCCCACTTACGGTATTTGACCACTTCTTACTTCTCTTTACCTATGACTAAAAGCAATGCCGACTGGAACGTCACTTTTGCTTTCTCTTTTTTTGTTTTCCCAACTGTAACAAAATATTTTAAAGAATCAGTTGAAAATTAATTTCTTATACAGATTTGGGTGTAATGTTGCCAGGCATCAAGACGGAAAGTGGGCTCTCGCAGACCCAATCTCCTCTGCAGAGCGGGTGCCTCAGTTACAGCCCAGGGTTTTCCACCCCACAGCCAGGCCAAACACCCTACTCCTACCAGATGCCAGGTGAGTAGCCACCTCTAAAATTTAAAACTATTTCTTCCTGGTGCTATTCCTTTTGATCATCTGTTACTTCAGATCCGGGCATGGAATGCAGTCCCTACTTGAGCCTTCTTTTGGATTTTGTAGTGGAGTGAAATCCACTAATTTTTTTAGTGGCAGGACTGGAAGCACTTGTTATATTTACTAAGATATACAAGTTTCTTTTCCTTGTTGTTTATGTTCCTGAGTATGGCATCATTTGATACTTGTTTCTCCTTGGATTAACATACTTTTTTACAATTTCTCCTTAATTTATATTTATTCTGTCATTTACTATTCAGTTAAAAATTAATTGATTACCCAGTGGTCATTGATAACCTATTTTATTTGGATAATTTTTAAGCCTCTTATACAATGGTCAATCTTTTGCATATTACAAACTGCAATATGAATCGTCTGATTTATGTTGAAAGCAAGGACATGCCTCATTACAGATAGATTAAAAACACCCGGATATAGTTTTTTGAAAAGGTTTTTGTTTCGCAAACACTAAAGTATTAGAAATGAAGGTAAAAGAGAAAAACAGTGTTTGAGGCGAGGTGAGAATGCAATAAACTGAAAAATGCTTTCTAAATTGGTGAGATGACTTACTGTTGATATCTTCCTTGCGTGGTGTGGAGAGGAATGTATGCATGGAAGTAGTATTTAATTTGATCTAAAGTTTCATTACAATGTTTTATGCTTCTAATGGAAAATAAAAGTGGTTTTTTGTTCTGATTCATCTACATCTTCACATGGAATATTCTAATTAGTATTTTATTTTGATTGACTAACAAGTTCTCAGAGTTAATTATATTTCTTAATTTTAGGTTCTAGTTTCACACCATCATCCACTATTTATTCAAACAACTCTGTTTCAAATTCTACAAACTTCAGTAGTTCACAACAGGTATGAATATTACCATTTTTATTTTGCCAGTTACAAAAGGACTTCTATAACTCCAGAGATAGCATGTTATTTTAATTTAGATCTGTTATGTTGAATGAAACTCACTGTGGTTTAATGCTATTTTCTGTGGAAAATGATCAAAATCTTACTGGAAGCCTAGTTACATATTTTAGCACTTAAATATTTCAGCAGCTTCCCTGTAGTCTTTTAAATATATATTTAAATTAAAAGA
Source organism: Passer domesticus (assembly GCF_036417665.1). NCBI lineage: Eukaryota > Metazoa > Chordata > Aves > Passeriformes > Passeridae > Passer > Passer domesticus. The sequence continues at coordinate 56,229,038 of NC_087476.1, forward strand.
CACCAAATAGTCTTAAATTTAAAAATTTTAGAAAAAGCTAAACGAAGCCTTCAAAACAATAGCAAAAGTCATATGACTGTACAGTTAGAAATATTTAATGGGAAAAAATCAGTCATTACTGTATGTAATGGAGTTCTCTGCTGCATCTGCTGTTTCAGGATTATTCGTCATACACAGCTTTTGGCCAAAATCAGTATGCACAGTATTACTCAGCATCAACATATGGTGCATATATGACCTCAAACAACACGGCTGATGGCACTTCATCATCATCAACCTACCAATTACAGGACTCTCTCCCTGGCTTGACTAGTCAACCAGGTACAGATCTACATTCAGGTGAAACAATTTTTGTATTTTATTCGCTGTTTTTATAAAGAAATTATTTCCATATTCAGCTTGCATGGATGTTGACATCTTACACTCGTGCCTTTCAAAAAACTTTGTCATGTAAATCATCCAAAATAAGTTATTTTACTGTTTAGTTAGGAAACCTGTCCAGTTTGTTTGCTAATTAAAGAAAGCGTTTTGCAGACTGAGATGGTTGTCTGTATCACTGGCAGTGGGACAGTGCTGTTCCCACCTACACAGTCTGAGGCATTGTTGTGAGGAATTTTAAACAAGATACTGTTTTTTATTTAATTATACCTCAGCCTTGCTGGCAAGAGCACATGGGCTTCATTCAAATGGGTACAAGCCATGCTTGCTAATTCACTAATTTAAGTAATCAAGAATAGGGGAATTAGTTATTAGCACCATAAAAAATATTGTACTGAAGTAGCTGAATTTGCAAGAAGAGCATTATCAGGAGACATGTGGAGGCTCCCTTTGCCTGCCCAGCCCTGCCCTCTTGTGCACAGCCACCACAGCACAGTAGCTGCTACTTGCATTCCTTGGACATCCCTGGAGGGTAGTGGCAGTTTTTAATTTTTCTTCAGCACTCTTAGAGCGGTCTCTTTCACAGACCGGCATCACTCAGCCAGCGTGGGCAGCGTCTGCCGTTTCTAAAAAGACTAACAAACTGGCTTTTGGATTAAGCTCTGAAGAGAGAAGGAATTTTTGCTTTAGTCACAAGATCACCTTATTGCATAGATCTTCCTAGAAACTGCATCAGCTTATTGAAAAAATACATTAGAAAATCTAATGTATTATTGTAATGAATTTGTACAAAGGAAAGGTAACACTGTGTAGAAAAGTTTAAGCAAGGACTCACACATAATATATACTGCTTAAATTTGCTAAAAATACTGGAATTTTAACTAAATTAGTTGAAATTTTTCCTACTCAGATGTTTTCCTCAGGCTGGTTTTTAAAATGTAACAGTGCATGTGTTTGTGGGTGTATGTTTGGGGTGGAGTATTGTTAGATATGGGTATGAATATGGATATTGTATGGAACAGTGATGGGGACATACATATTCCCTTGATTTATAATGAAAAGTGCAATGTTATTCAGCGGTCTCAGAATGCAAATCTAGGCAGAACCTAAAGGTAATGTGAAATCAAGTGAAATTTCAACAGGTGGAGGATATCTATAGCAGACACAAATCAATGTAAAGAATTTTTAAAAGAGTAAGGAGTGTACTCACAAGTTGCATGTTTTGATAACTGTGTATGTCCTGTGTACTTTCTCTTGCTGCTTTGTTTTTCCTTCATATTCTTATTTGAGAAAATCAGACAGTTTCCCATGTTGTTTCTCCCCTAGGTATCTGTTTCCTAGAAATGCTGTGTAAATGTATCATGCATTTTTACAAGTACCATTGGTATTGAATAGAATTGGCAAAAAAAAAGGAATCTTAAATAGTTTGAACATGTTGAAAAAGTATTCATAGGCTTCACATCTGTGAAACGGTAAAGGTTTTTCTTGGTTGTACATTGTTTAAGCATATGAGCTTATTCTCTTGTTAAATAGGTTGTGCATCAGAGTTTAACAAATCCGCCCCCGTCTGCTCCTTATTTCTGTGAAGGGTTGCAGTGATCATGCAGCCCTCTGCTGAGAGTGGAACACCCACTTTCTGAATGCATGACATGCCTGTGCCCTTCTGTGTCACAGTAAAAATAAATTTCCATTGGTGAGGGGCAGTGTCTTGGAGATCATTTCAGATATCATAGATCAAGCTGCAGTTCTTTAGCACTCACTGTGTTCACTTGCTGTCAGACAAGTCCTTAAGACTTACTCCACCAAAAACCTGAGACTAAACACAGCAAGGCACTTAATTCTTCTGGCAGCTCTACTAGCTGTTAATTCAAATATCGAATCAAAGCCTCTAGTTCTATACTGCACATACAGAATTTCTCATTTGCGTAATAAAGCCCCATCAGATCAAGACTTAATACCACTACAATTTTATTTATTGACTGTTTAAAGAAAATGAGATGAAAATTGAAGCAGACTTTATTCTTTCTGCTATTCATGACGAACAATAACACACTACAAGTCATATTAAAAAAAAAAAAAGAAAAAAAGCAGGCCTGTAACATTGAAGCTGTCTTCTGGCTGCTCTGCTCTGTCTGGTAAGGATATGTAACAAAAGTCAATCCATAAGGAAAGTATGAAGGGGGTCAGAAATTCATCCATTCCACATTTGTGTAATGCTCAGCTCCTTAAACTAGGGACTTCTCTTCCAAGCTTGCATTAAGCCTGCCTTAAATTAATTTTTTTCAAAATGCATTAATTAGCACAGAGTATTTGTGAGATAAATAGGTGTCTCCTGAGGCACTTCATCTCAAACAGGGATAGCTCAGATGGACTGGGAGGTGAGGTCTCAGGAGATAAATACACTTGAGTATATTTGATGAACACATGAGTACATTTAATCTGGGGCAAACAAAACTCTAGCAGACAATACAGGCCTGGATAAAACCTTCTTGTGAAGGCACCTTGCTATCCTATATCCAGGGTTAGGGGAGGCAAATCACCATAAAATATTAGCTTTTGTTCCATTGTTGGGATGCAGCAAAGCTTAATTTGGTACCCACAATGAAGTCATCTTTTGCAGGTGACTTTGCACCTTTTGCCTACTCTGGGAGATAGCATTAGGTTTATATTCAGACTGCACAAACTCTTTTTTTTCATTCTTAAGTCATAGAACTGTATTTTAACAAGGAGGAGGGGATGTTCACATCATCCAACTAGAGGTGAGAAACAATGTCCTGGATGTGAAAGACCACCTCCATTTGCAATGTGGTCCTGTAATTCCCTTTGTAGCTTGGTGCTGTAATTTCCTGTGCTCTAACTGGGGCTGCTGCAAGGTCTCCACAGCATGAAAAGCTTCATATTGGACAAATGTATGAATATGTGTAAGAACGTCTGTGATAAAGAGGTCATTCCATATTCTGGGTTTTTTTCCTCCTGTTTTCTTGGATCTGCTCACAGTCCCAGTGGGAAGAGGCTATGAAGTATATTTATTAGGCATGTGTGAAATATTGAAAAAGCTAAAAAATTTCAAACATTGTAATAAAAATTTCTGTCTATTATGAGCTGCAGTAGGAGCTCTTCATGATGGTAATGTTTTCAATACTCTTTGGTACTAGAATTTCTCACATTCTTTTATGTTGCAGGGTTGAATTTTTAATAAGTTTTCATTTTGTCAGCATTGACCTCATTTCTAAAGCAAACAGAGGATAAGAAAAGTGGTCTTTCTCCTTTAAACTGCTGTAGGTAAAAAGCAAATCAAGCAATTAAGCCTACAGTTGTTTAAAAAAACAAGCAACACTGACTTCTGCAGTTCTAAAATAGATGCATACCTTGCATTCAAGTAAGAGACAGCTGCTCATTCTGATTTAGAGATTAGTGTAATGAAATAAAGTTGACTTTAAATACCTAGATTTTACAAGGAACAGCGATTAGTTACAGTACTGATTAATAGATAATTTTGCAATCACATACAGCATTGACACAAGCAGAAGCCTAGAGCAACTGGTAATGGCTAATGCTAAATGAAAATCAGATTTATTTACTTCAGTTGTTGGGTAATTTCAGAGAAGATTTAGAACAGGGGTTTTTTTATATTTTATTTCTGGTAGATTAGAATAAACACAGTCATTGAGAACAGATGTTTTAATACATTACTGTGGAAATGAGTCTTGATTTTGTTGTAATGTGTTGAAGTGTTATAAATAAGAAGACTTTTGTGGTAAGAATGTAAACATTCATCTTCAAGTTTTTGCTTTTCCTTTCTGGGGGTTTGGTTTCATACAATTTTTCCACTCCACCAGAAAAATGTAAGAAACTATTTATGCATTGAGCTCTTGCACACTCAGAACTTATTTTAAAGTCATTGTAGGTTTTTGCTGCATAGGGATTCTGATTTGGATGCCTCTTGTACATTTGTAATTACCCAAGTACATTTTGCTGTTCTTATGGGGAAAGAGCCAAGATAATGTGATCCTTATTGATTGCTGTGACCTTGCTGACATCAACAGTATGCCAGGAATAGAAATGAGTAGTCAACAAGAACTGTGTACTCTCCCCATTCTTTAGGGATTTCTGCCTGTGTGTCTTGTCCTTTCTCTGCACATCTCTATGAAAATCACTTAGCCTCTTTTACTACATGCTCAGCCCCCTTAACTGTCATGGTGACCCTCACCTGGCCTAACTCCAGTTTTGACAATATCTCTCTTCTACCTGGGCACCCAAAACTGCACATTTTTCCAGATGTGGTTCTTGCAAGTTCAGAAGAGAGAAGAGAAATCAGTCTCCTTCATCTGCTGGACACCCTCTGATGCTCTTTAGTAAAAATTAAAAAAGAAAAATCAGATTCCAAGTCAAAATCAGATGCATCATGGATGATTTTTGGCAAATGTTTGTACTAAGTGTTAATATATTCTGCATATTTGCCATCATGAGCACTTTTAACAAATATTACCCATGGCCCAGGAATGCTCAATTACAGACAGCTCAAGGACTTTCTTGAATCAAAATCTGTCATAGATGTCAGATCAAAGCCGTACCCTTTCCTCCTTTACTGGAGAAAAATCAAATCATTATTAATAGGATAAATGAAAAAGGAGGACAAAAAATTAATTTTTTTGTCATTTAGCACTCAGGAACCTAGCCAAACTGCATTTATTGATAGAAGTTTTGAAAGCTGAATATGCTAAGCTTCATTAAATGGATAAGTCAGGGATGGGCTTGAGTGTGGTAAAGACCAGCTATGCCATACCAGGTCAAAGGCCCTTCCAGTACATCTCTGTGAAAGCCCTCTCATACTTAGAGAAAGACAATCAGAACACAGCAAGCATAACTTCATCCTCTTTCAGGTACTAACTGGAATATTGCATTTAATATTATGACTTTCCTCTGACAATTTATGGGCTGAGGTATGGTGAAGAAAAAAGTGAACTTGACTAAAGAGCAGGTGACATGGGAGGAGAACATGAAACTGGAAGCTGCATGGCTGTTCTGGATCATGGATTAGTGCCAAAGTGTGTTCTGGTAAAAGTAAAGGAGGACTTGGAAATAAGTCTAGCTGAACTGAAAACATGGGAAATTAACTACTTTAATTAAAAAGCACTTCATGTTTTGAGAAACCATTAGTATGACTTCTAAAATACCCCTGTCTTGGATATATTGATATTTTGCCTGGGCTTGTGTGTATTTGTGTATATGCACATGTGTATGTGTCATTTTAATTTTTTGTCTTATTCTGCTAAGGTTTATACTGTTTCCTTGGTAAGGCCAAAAGTGTGTGTGTGGCATCTGCTGATCCCATCTACATAAGACAAGCCCCATTATCATTTTTTTGTACAACATTTTTACATGTCTCTTGTCATTGGCATACAGACATGTTGAACTTCGAGGGAAAAAAGTTGATTATTTAAAAATCCAGCACTAATTTTGGCATGAATGGTTGCCTCTACAGGGGAGTTTGACACAGTGCAGAGCCCCTCCACGCCAATCAAAGATCTTGATGAGAGAACATGTAGGAGTTCTGGGTCAAAGTCTCGGGGTAGAGGGCGGAAGAATAATCCATCACCCCCTCCGGACAGTGACTTGGAGGTATGTCTGTGGTAATTGATGAATTCTAATGTGGAGGTTTCTTCTGATGAAGTGTAAATTCTGAATACTGCAGCTGTGAAAATAGCTTAAAGCATTTTAGAAGACATTATGGACTCAGTCTTACTAACTGAATGTAACAGAGAGTAGTAGCTGTTTTAATCTACGGTGAAGTCTTACTGTTCTGCATTATGTGTCTGTCAGTTTCTTCTGCAATAGAACCACAGGCCTGTACTCAAAAGTGTCACATTTTCTTTTAGTTTTTGAAATAAGAAATCTCAAATGTGTCTTTCAGCTTAATTACATGTATTTATGGATGCAGTGTAAATGTGCAGGATCACCTGGCCATAGCCTTTTAAATATTTAGGCGCCAGTTTGTGCTTGTGTTTGTAAATTATATCAGCAGATGTCAGTGAGGAGCTGACCTCAGTGAAGTTATGGCTGTGCCTTGCAGTGGCAGGAGCAGCAGGAGGAAGCAGACTGTGTGTGTGTGTGTGTGTGTGTGTGTGTGTGTGTGTGTGTGTGTGTGTGTGTGTGTCTCACCCCAGCTGTGGCACCAGGGATGTGCTGTGCTGCCTGCCAGTGCCGTGTGTCCCCTGCTGCCACCAGAGCAGCACAGAGAGCCAGCAGCCCTGGCCTGCCCCACTGCCCTGCCTTCACTGACCAGCCCTGGATACAAAACAAAATTGTTGCTGGGACTTGGCTGACCACAGAGCCTGGGGTAGCAGGGTGGGCTGCTACCAGGATCCAGGTAGCAGGATCCAGGACCAGGATCTGAGTGTAAATGCCGTTGCTTTTGTACAGAAACTTATTTTTTCTTTTTCTTTTTTTTTTTTTTTTTTGGTCTTCAAATGATTTAATTTTTCCAATGAAAAAACTAACTTCTTATGTTTCAGGGTTTCTTTTGGTTGATTGGGTTTTTTTTTATTTATTATTTTTACCAGTGAGAATCAAAACGAGTGAAATTAAATGAATGAAACTGAGTTAAAATAATCTGTTTATCTACAGTATTATTTAAATTCTATATGGCATATAGCTCTTTTACCCAAAATTTTAGTTATACATTAGAAATAAAAAGAATCTTGACTCAGTTAGACTTGCAGAGAAGTATCCTAAAGTACTGTTTATCCTTAACAATTAAGTTTGATTCTCAATCACATTTCTGAAATCAGTATTACAGAGCTTTTGTGGAAAGCTTTTTTAGAGAACAAATAAGAAATAGCTGAAGAGTTAAAAAGTTACTGCCTTTTGACTTTTTACCATGCATGATACACTGCTATTGCTGATTTTCAGAGAAAACCTGCTCAGTTAATAAGTACTTGGTTAAACTTTTAGAGTCAGTTGAATTTTAGTCTTCCTGGGTGGTGTGGTGGTGGGACTGTGATGTTGTTTGTACATAATATTTCCTCTCTTCTGCTTTCAGCGTGTATTTGTTTGGGATTTGGATGAAACAATCATAGTTTTTCATTCGCTGCTTACAGGATCCTATGCACAGAAGTATGGCAAGGTATGTGAGCTGTGAATTTTGTGTCAGTTCTGCAGCTATCTGGCCTGACTATGTACATGTTTTTCACCTCTGTGTTCTTTATGGCCCTTATGGGTGAAGTTAGAGATGAAGTGTAGAGTAAACCCCGTTTTCAGAGGGTTAATGTGAAAAAGTCCAGGAGAGGAATGAGACACAGACCCTAAATACAGTACATGAGGCAGGGCTGAAGCAGATGCTGCAAATAAGAGGAGAATTTATAGAGGAACAAGGATGAGGTTCCTGACATGCATTGGAAGAGACATTGGAGGGAGATAATAGATGAAGTGCACAAATGGAAAAAACTGACAGAATCTGGAACAGTAGAGGAAGAAGGAATAAACTGGGCTGGTGGGTGAATTTACCAGGAAATTTATGAATAGGATGAGTAAGAGTCTGACTTATTTCAATGCCAACTGCAGACGTTGTTCTTTGACTCCCCACCTTTTTCACTTAATTTTTGGTTCCCTTGGCTGGTTCTGGGGTGAGTAATGTTGGGGAGTGAAACCCTCTCCCAAGTAGTTTTAAGCATCCTCTCCCTCCAATGAGTCCAAAAGGAGTTCAGGTCACAGAGCAGTGAGTGGGAGAGCAGGAAGAAGAGTGAGGGAGGCAAAGAGAGGCAATGGCAGACTGCAGGAGCTCAAAACCTGTGCTGGGAGTCCAGGGAATTCCTGCTTGGACAAGGTGAGAAGGGTCTGGTGTGTAGCAACAGGAGCAGACTAATGGAAGAAGTACAGCTAAGGGCCTGGATAAAGCAAAAAATCAAACAAATATGTGGAAGGAGGAAAATGGACGAAGGGGATGTTGGTATGTACATACGTTGTTTTCTCTGTGCTGTGCTGTTCAAGTGAAATTAATGCAAAGGTATTTCTTTTTAAGAACATAACCATGTCCCCCTCAGATAAGGGGCTTGTTCAGCATGTTTTCAGCACCTTTATTCCAGCCAGAATCAGATGCTTGAGAAAAGGGTATGAGAAACAGAACATTACAGAAATGCTTCTCACAACCGCCTCACCTACCAGTGGGTTAGAAATGTCCAAAGCCAGGACCTGTGGATTGTAACCAGAGGGGGACCAGTCTTCCATGCAATCAACCTTTTGTGGTTATTAAAAAAGAAAGTTAACAGGAAAAGTCAGAGGCCAAGTGCAAAATCTGAATTTCTGGAATGCTAAGATAAGGATAGTTCCTCATGTCTTGTGAAAAACAGCCTCCCTTGCTTTGCAGCTTCCCAGTGCCAGATCTGTGCACTTCTCAGTACTCTGTCAAAAAATCCTCTTCTGCTGTTTTTCAGACATTGTAACAACAGTGACTTTGTCAGAGCCATTTCCAACGAATGGTTATCAAAACAAGAGAGAAACCTAGCTGAACATGAACTTTTGTATCACTTTGAGAGTAGCCCATAGACTACCACAGGACTTGCTGAATTGGCAGAGTGATAAAGCTATTCCTTTCAGTCTTTTTTGATTGTGCCTTTTGGATGTTTCCTAAATCAACTGTAACACATAGTTTTAGAAATCAGAGCACATTTTGTAGCTCACAAAACATCTGTGGATAACTCTGAAAACTGTCTTGGAAACAGCAACAGATAAATTGATAAATTAGTAATGGCATATTAACAGACAGTAGTACTGACAGCAGATAAAGTCTTGTATAAACCAAAAGTGTCTCAAGGGTTAGTGAAATTAATGTAGTTATACTACTGAGATAAACATCAGTAAACAAATATCAAGTGTCATGGATGACAAAGAAGTAAAAGGTACGTAATTGCAGAATTCTTGTGTAAAATCCTCTTTATCTTTTTTATTTTTTCTCTCTTTTTTTTTTCCTGGTGCTGATAGGTGACATCCACACAAGTCAGGAAATATATTTATTTCCAAACCCTATAAAACAAAAGTAATAGACTTTTTTCTTGCTGCAGTGGCTGCCATTGCCATATTTACATAGTACTTGTGTGATGAGTTATTACCAGTGCAAGTCAAATATAAATATTGTTGACTGCAAGGAAGCTAGAGCAGTAGGAAAGGGAATGCAGGAAGAGCTTATAGTGGGCAAGCTTTAGCTTTTGCATGTCATTGTAGTGTTGCCTAAATTTAAGGTGGGATGTGTCTCAGCCTAAAGTGCCTAAGAGGTTAGAAATGGGAGAAGTGAACGATCCCACAGACAGACTTCACTAAGCTCTGGTACATGACATGTTTAGCACATGTGGTCCTTATCTTTTCTGCATGTGATTTCCATCTGTACACAAGGTCTTAATCTAGACTGAAGATTGGATTGTTATGAGAATTGGGTTGCTGTTAGAGTAAATGCTCCAAGAATTGTGAGGCTGTCAGCAGAAGTCTTGTTACCACATTGGTCTTTCAAAATTTTGTTTGTCTTGGAAAGGTGGTATAAAATTGTTGCCTAACAATGAAAAAAGAAACAGGGTAGTGTAAAACAGTGGAGAGAGTAAATTATTTAACTGTGATGATTTGCTGTCTGATTTATAAAAGTAAAGGCATCTAATGTCACACAGATGCTCAGCTGTGAATACCATGTTCTTCCACATATATTTCATGAGCCCATTTTGTATAAAATAGTCGAGGTACTCACAAAAAAAGAGAAACTACACCAAAAAAAAAACCCTTGCAGGACAAGCAGAATTTTCCCCTTCTCCCATTTTTAATTTTTTACATGAGAATAGCATGTCATTAATGCAAACGTTGCTTTAAGGGAAGGCAACTTCTGTTACCAAGTGTTCTCACTTCACACTTAGAAGGATATTGACTTTCAGTTCTTTCTTACTTACTCATTGACATAAAAACTTTCATTCCTTGTTTTCACCAGCTTTTCCCTGTTTTTTCAAGTGCTAGGTGAAAAAAAAATATCAGGAATTAGTCTTTTAATCTCTCTGTTCTGCTGCAGTTCAGGCTGCACAAGGATGCAGTGAGAGGCATAGGGATGGCCTGGCATAGGGATCCACGTGTGAGTGCAGGAGCACTAGAGAGCTGGAAACTAGAGTGTCTGGAAATAAACACTTTCAAAAGATTTCTACAGTTTAACAAGTGGTTGGAGTAGAAGAGAAAAAGGAAAGTCAAACCAGCATCTCCTTAGGCAAGGAGAACTTTCGTTGCCAGAGATTATTTGGAAGGCCTGGATCCAGTAGGCAAGTTTCAGGTTGTGTATTTGTCAAGAGAACAACAGATTTCTGACTTATGCCTAAGGAAGGCTTTGTGAAGCTGAGAATGGACACTCTCCTGGGTATATATTTGTTCAGCACTTTGCATGGAATGATAATTATTTGATGCCAAAATTTTCTAGGATAATTATTTGATGTCAAAATTTTATAATAAGCATGCTAAAACAGAATTAGTGATTTGCTGAAGGATGCAGCTGTAAGCATCTTTTTCAAAATGGGGCAAATTGCTGCTGTTTATCTGGGTGCCAGTAGAGTATAGCTTTAAACCCAACCGAACTGGGGGAGGTTCGTCCAGAATTTGGCCAGTGTATCACTTCTGCATTTAAAATATAAAGCTTTCCCAGGAGAGTATTCCATGCCTTGCTGTTTTCTAGCTGTGGCTGTTTCTCTCTGGCTTTTGGTATATTGGTTATTCTACTGGGCTAACATAGAAAGAGAATAAAAACTACACTACACCTGTGTTAGGTTTCAGGAAAGCTGTGCTGCCTTCCAGCAGTAAGATCACCTCTCAATTTTCCACTCATTTGCTCATCTGCATTGTACTTTGTGAAACCAGTACACTTCTATTTTTAATTACTTATTGCAGTAGCAAATTGTGAGCACTGGCATTGGAGCTGTTACACTGCGACTTGTGTGGAGGATGATGGGTTTTGCAGCTGAGCACCAGTTGACAGATAAGGTTTTCTACAATGCTGGGCTCTTAAGTGAGCATTGGTTGATGTGACAGGACATCTGTTAGGAGATGTCATCATCTCTTGAAAGTTTATGAGGTACATTCTTATTCCCTCTGAACAGTGTGTATTCTTTGTTCCATTGCATTCCAGTTATTCTTGCTGGTTGAAGATGATTAAGCTGGAGTTTTTCTAGCTCCAAACATTTATTCATTTCTCCCAGGTCAATCCAGAGGGCAAGGATTCCCAGATTAATGCTGTGACTCAAAGTGCAACTCTTTAGAAGAAGAATAAAATTCCTTTGTGAGCTTAGAAGATGGAGAATGTGATTTCCAAGTGCAAAAATCAAAACAAATCCACACTTGACGATCATACTTTGCCATTTTTTTATAACATTGGAAATGACAGAAAGCTGTCAAGGAAGCCTCATTAAATACCCTATGCAGTTATTTGGAAAGGGCTCAGAAGCTTTTTACTGCTGACTGTCTGGTTGTCTGGTCATTAAACAAAAAAGCTTTGTCACCATTAACACCCATGATGGCATTCCCAAATTCACTCATAAATATTCTGTTGTCCACCTGTATTAATAGTGTATCTCTCATCACCTCCAGTTGTCCTCTCCATTCACTCCCTCTTTGTCTGAGGCCTCTGAGTTGATTTTCCTCCTGCCTTCTAGAGAGCGTGGAACAGAAACTCCCTATGGAGTACGTGAGTTTCCCTTCATCAGCCACCAGCTATGGTTATCAAGAACAGATGTGATCTCTTCCTCCATCACCACCCACATGAATTTCTCCTGGGACAAGTGTCCCCTATGAGAGAGTGAGGGCTGAACTTAAATCTGAGATTCCTACATAGTATAGAGAAGTCTCTTTAGGCTAAAACATTGGTACTTAACGTCAGCATTTCCACTTTTTCCTGAGGTCAGTTTTGTTTTAAGTCTGTGCAGGACAGCCACCCATTGAAAATAACTTCTTAAAATTTTGCGTGTTTTCTTGCTTATTTTTAAGGCTTCATGCATGCAAATTCCTGTCACAATGACTCTACCTGGCAGTCTATTTATCTCTTTGTTTTCCAAGGTTTTATTAAAGTCACTTTGGTGTTTGAAGTTTTTTTCCCAAGAAATGAAATTCTTTTGAACATGTGCTGAAACCTGACATTCCAAGACAGTATTAAATACATCTCTTCCACTAGTGCACACTGAGCTTTTGGGGCTTTATTCCAGTTACTCTCCCCTTGATCAAAACATTTAAGTATTGGTCCTCCCAGGATATTTTTATCTAGTCTCCCAGGAGGCATTCCAATGGATGGACCAGTCTGGTACAGAAGTCCACAGACAGACAGTCTGGCTCCAGTTTAGTGCCTTCATCTTAACATAACTAAAGTAATTTGTATTTAGGTGTACAGAAGTGTTGTAGCTGGTCTTGATTCTTCTGCACACTAATGATATCTGGCTAACATCATACCTCTGCGGGCCAAAGAGTTGTTCTTTGTTCTGTGAATTATCTGGGGAAAACTTTCAGATATTTTTTTTAATCCTTTTTTCCTCTATTGTGTGTGCTTGTGCAGAGTAGCACAAAATACAATTTTGACAGAAGTTCAGTCTGCCTCTTACTAAGTTTTTCAATTTGCTGTGCTAAGTTCTGTATCAATTGCAAGTTTCTTGCTTTCTTTTCAACACTCAGCCCTTTGTGCCACTTGAATCAGTCTGCGGCTTCTGCTTCAAGCTGAAAGACAGTAAAATGATGATTGTCATGTTCCTCCATATTGTGCAAACATTATAAAGCCATGAGACCCTTACAAATCTGCTTTCTTGTCTATTTTTTTAATGTGAAGGAAATAACTTAATATAGCAAGAGCTGGATAGAACATAAATTTTAGTTCTTGTTAAACAGTTTCAGGGAAAAGTTTTGGCCAATTTATTAAGGGAAGAATTGTTCATATCTTGAGAATTCAATTCCAGCAATTCTCCCTAACAGAAGTACAGGGAGATCCCAGAGTGACTTTATGCTAAGATGAAATTAATTCCCTCTGCTTTGCTTTATTTTATTTTACATACTGTACCTAGCAATAGCCTTCTCATGCCTTTGTCAAAACAAGAATGTAGGAAATATAATTTTAATAGTAATAGTCAGGCATAACTGGTCACAAAACTATTATTAATGACAAAATCATAAGAGCTTTGTCACATTTATATCTTTCAACTCTACTAGGCAAGGCAGGAAATTGTCATACATAGCTGGTAGTTTCTGTAAAAACAAATCTAATTATAGCAGAAAAGGTTATAGGAAATTCCTGCATTCAAGTCTGCTTCTACCCAGGAAGGGGTAAAAAAGAGGCTGAGAATTAAATGTCTGAGATTCCAGTTTTGGAAGCACTCCAGTGAATAACTTATATAAATAATAATGAGTGCATAAAATTATGCACATGCCTTTGTGTTCATGGAATTGAGGTTAAAAAGTGTGTTGCAAATACTCTCTGTTATATTGTATGTAGGGAGAAAAGATTTATAGCTTGTGATGCACAGAAAATAAATGCAAATGAAATATACAGACGTTTTTATATCTGATGACATTTTGATAAAAGGGTTATGGCTTGATGAGGAATTTCATGAGTCCAGGGTATTTTGGTGATTTGTATTGTCAGTGCCTAACATGAGTTTTGCTAATCTGTTAATGGTGTTCCTTAATCATCCTCTTGGAAATCTGACCTTTGCACTTGGTGCTGCCTTCAGCCATGTGTCTTTCAAATCTGGTGAACATTACTACAGAAGACGGAAGGGATAAAATTTTGTTCCTGGGCACTGTATTGGGTTTATGCTTCTATAAGGTAGTCTAGACCAGTTCAAGGGTCAACATAAAAATATTTCTTTTCACTGCTAGAGAATTGGGTCTAACTTTGGATCGTTACAACTTCTTGAAAACTATTCTCCCTTTCAAGTATGCCTTTTTCATGAGCAACAGTCAAAGTATGTTAGTGTTTCAGATTTTACCATTAGTTATTAAGTGCTTGAATGCAGAAGCCATCTTTTATTCCGTCATTGCAAAGCCCTGGAGTAGTGAGTGTCTGATCCTGGTTGGGAAGCCTTTCATCCTAATGCTAACAAATGATCATTTGAGGTTTTGTGAGATTTTGTTGCTACATGCTGGTAAATATTTAGACCTTAAATCTCAAGGTATTTAAGAAGGGATTTCTGAAAACTTCCTTGTGTCATTCAGAGTTTAAAAGATGAAATATTTTTTTCATATTTTGATGAGAAGAGTGTTTTAAAAGTTCACTGCAGTTGTGTTAAGCATAAAAAAGTTAACGGAAACACATAAACTCAGGCAGATGATTAAGGCAACAATCGAACTAATTACTAGGTGTCAGCAAAGCACCAGGGACCATTACTCTAAAACAAATGTGCTTTACATCTCTCCTAACAAACCTAGAAAATTTGAATTCATTATCTTGCCTTAGCTGTACACTTAATGCTCTCAGACAGTGTTATTGCAGATCAGGAGATTTATAGTGTCTTGCTGAGGCAGAGCAATTTGAGAGTGTGAAAGACAACCTACAAACAAATGCAACATTTTGAATTAATCTTATCCAGGGACGGGATTCCTGTGTTTCATCAGCAATGAAGGGATGACCTGTAGCAAACAACAAACTTATATATGCTTTCCACGGGAATGTATGTTGCTACATACATCTTTTTACGAAAAGTACCGTCCCTGTTTGCAGTCTTCTTTATATTTGTTTATGTTTATGTATATGTTTATGGCCACCAGGTTTTTTCCTTTCAGTTCAGCCAGGTTGCAAATTGCTCGGCTTTAAAAAAATTGATTTTTTCATATCCACAGCTCTCTGAATTTTCTCAGCAGTGTCTTATTACAGCATTATATTAAAATAGCTTAATACTGAAAGGATTTCAGTGAAATTTCTTACAGTGTTAATTTTTTGAAACACTTTATATACATCAATTTTTAAGTAATTCTAATATAACTTAGAGGTATATAACAAGCTAACCTTGTTTTTTTGTTTTTTAAGGATCCACCCATGGCAGTGACCCTTGGACTACGAATGGAAGAAATGATTTTTAATCTTGCTGACACACATTTATTTTTTAACGATTTAGAGGTAAGAGTCAAAGGAATGCTAGCACTGTTATTCTTGATTTTTAACTTTGTGGCTTTGTGTGTTAATTGTGTGTGACACTTCTGCCTATGTAGTTTTTGAGTTTGTCATATTCTAATCAGAGAGAGGTTTGCCAGGTGACACTGACTTGCGGTGGCACCAGAGTCCTTCTGTGAAACTCAATGAGAGAGAATCTGCAAACTACCCATTCCTTTCTTTGTCCATCTTTTTTGGTTTCCACGTGTGTAAAGCTGTCTGCTGTCATCTCCAGGATGGTAACATACATGCCTCACATTCTTCTCTTGAAGTTCTCCGTATTCATTTGCTTTCAGTGGGTGGCCTCATCTGACCAGAAGACTGTTCTCTGGGCACACCTCAGCAGCCTTTTGGCTACAGTCCCCTGTTACTTGTTCAAATGTAGAATATTCTTCATTTACATCAAAGAATGCAGCATCAGAGAGCTGGGACTGTGATAGATGTTCTGATCAGTGATTTCCCTTCCCAAGGTAACCAGGCAATCAATGTATTGTCACAATGTACCCAGGGAGTATAATTTGGCAATTGGTCAGAAAAAGGAGGGACCCCGTTCTAGGAAGTGCCCTCTGTGGGCAGCTCACCTGTCAGAAGCATATACATGGACTCTCACAGGGGCAGTGGTCTGGGAAGCAGGCTTGTAGCTGGGCTTCACAGGCTTTTTTATTTCACTCCTAGAGTCTGGGTCTGTTAACATAGACATTGACAGCCTACGACCATGTGTGTCAAGTCAATGAGTTTTCAAAATAACCTAGGGGTTTTTCAGACCTTCTGCTGGTCTAAAAGGGTTGTTTTCTTACTCAGAGTAGATCCCAGACTTCCCTCCATGGACAGATACTTGCCATGAATGGGAGCTGGAAGACTTCGAGGTTTTGTTTAGAATCCCAGAGAAAGGTCTCTGGTGAGTCAATAGACAAAATAAAGTGAAATTTTTCCATCCACTGGGATGTTGATTTTGTCTTTTGTTCCTTCATCTAGTAGGCAGTAAGAAAAGCAGAAGGTACCAGTTTGTTGTTGTCTTCATCATCCCTTGCAGATCTCATTTATTCTTAGCTCTTTTTAAATCAAGGAACTGGAATCTATTTCACCCCACACCTGAACTGCACTTCCTCCTCGCAGCAGCAGAAACCAAAGAAAGTAAAGCCCTGGACATGCCTTTCTCAGTGTGTGCTTTATTGCAGGCCTGGTGAGACATCTCTTGACAATGCAAGTCCGTTCAGTGAATGTCTCCTTCTGGTGCCCTATACCAGGGGAGATTCCAAATAAAATTTTCAAAGCATTTCTTAAATTTCTTTTTAGCAGACCTTTGCCCCCCTGCATGTTCAGAGTTTATATGGCATGAACGAAATTTAAGCCATTCAGTAGAATCTGTTCTTCAGTGTTGTGCTGGGTTCAGGTGGAAGAGTTCAGCAAAATGGAGCTTTTCCCTCTTTCCATACCTCTTCATTATTGCTTATGGCCACTGAAACTTCATTCCTTTCTCTCATTATTTATTTTGTCTGTAGATCACAAGTTCAGCTGTCATAGGTGGATCATTACATTTTGGCTAATCTTCATAGGATGGTTTTAATACCCCTGTCCAAAAACTCATATGCCAGCTCATTCCAGAGCTTGAACAGTTTCCAGTGTTAGATAAATAAAAAAATACTACTTGGGAGCTGTCTTAGAGAGTCTCGTAAATCAATCAGTTTGATTTGATTAAAAGCAATTTATATATAAATATTTAATAACCACAATTTCTACAAGAAATTTAATACTTTATGGCGCAGAATTCATCTTGGCTTCAAAACAAACTCTCACAAAATTACCAAAATTCCAAAGTTCATGTGCTGAAATGAGTTGTAAGCATGCATTTCAGTATGTACAAGAAGACCAGCAATTTTCTATCTTCTTGGCAAATAGGATAAAGTGCCCAGGTATGTAGAGGCATCCTTTAATATGCTGATGGATAAACCTGTCTGTTTAAATCTGTTTGCAGAGCACATGGGCATTACTGAATATTAAAGTGCATCTGCATGATGAATGTGTAATGAGCTCTGAGAATTCTCAGAGTCTGACTTGGGTTCTCTCCCTCATCTCCCCTCCTCTCCCCATCTCTCTTTCTCTGTCTTCCTCTCTCTGTCCTCCCCCTGAGGAGCAGAAATGAGTGCTGAGCTGCTGATGATCATGGCCATCAAGACACAAGACCTTCAGTTCTCACTGGAGGAACTGAGACAGTCCTTTATTCTCTAGGCAGACAGATTGCTTATCCATTCATCATGTCACTTTTTCAGTGGTGAGCCCTCGGGTTCCACACCTTCTGTCTTGCTTTCACCTTCAGCCCACAGTAAACCTTGTGGCTCTGGACATGACAACTGTATAGTACTACTGAACCTGTGGACCTGTAATATTCACTCCAGTCACTACATCCACTTTCTTTTTTTCCCGTCTTTCTTGGTTACAAACACTGCATAGCAGGTTCTAGGAATAATAACCAAGTTATTGAAGTTATCACTTACAAAAATAAAGTTTTCCTTCCTCTATGCAAATCCGTGTCACTGCAGTGACTGCTGATGCAGAAATTCCGATCTGCTGAGACATTCCCTGCTGACCCAGTAACCCGGGTTCTAATCAGCCAAGCTGCACTTTTATTTCAGGCTAGGCTGTTCTCCAGCTACTGCATTGTCAGGGTATAAATTTTAGTTAGCTTGAGAAGCATCACTTGGGAGGGCAGTTGGTGTTTTGCCATGAAAATAGGAGTCTGGTGCTCCAGAAAGTTCATGTGTCTAAACAACGTTTAGGGATGGGACTCAGAGTTATAATAATGGCCAAACTAAGACATTCTCTTTTCAACCAGGTGAGGAATAAAATTGAGTTTTTCTTCATATCTCAGTATTAATTTTAAGACAGCATTTAGAAATGTTGGTAAGGCCTATTACACACACAAAAATTCTGCAAATTGCAAATAGTAACTCAGACATGAATCTTCCAACTCCATTATTCCATTCCACTCTCAGGTCAATAAAAAGAAAGAGTATTAGTTTCAAACAAACTTAATTATATTTCAATTTTTATCATTATCCTATCATATTTTAAAGGAGATTTTGTCCTTTTTTTCTCACTAGAAATATAAATGAGAAATTAAAAATAAGATATAGATATGTCTCAGAATTTGGGAGGCAGGTAAGACTAGTTTTAACAGAGGCTGAAGCATAGATATTAAAAGGGGTTGTTGGTATAGCCTAAGAAAGCATAGTGCAGTTTTTGTGCAGTTTTTGTAAGTCAGCGTTTTTACTGGATAATAAAATTATTGTCTGGTCCAAGATGATAAGTTTTATGGATGATGTACTGATCCTTTACTCTCAAATTTTCAGGTTCTAAAAATTGCTGCAAAGAATTTACTGCATTCAGATATAATTTTAATTAGTATTGCTTCAAACAAAAGCTAGATATTATACTTAGATTCCTTTATTTGCTCTAATAGGAAATGTATTTTTATGTTTCTTAGTTTTCACATTACACTGACAGCCACTGTGACTTGAGCTTACCAGTACCATAGCTGATGTGAAAAAAGTATTTTACCTTAATATTTAAATTGACAGAGAGTTTTCTTTCTTTCCCATAACTCTTTGGTGTCATCTAAAAGCAAACTCAGTTTCCTATTTCTTTTGAGAAAAGTAGACAACTATCTCAAATCTGCTCAAACTGCCTGCCTTTTCTTTTTTTTATAGCAAGATTTTTCTACACCATGTAAGTGGATTTGTAGAAGGTAAATGTTTTAGTTGAAGTAGATAAGTAAACAAGAAAGCAAAGTTAAAAAAAAAAAAGAGTGATGAGCACATGAGCTTGTTTGCTGGTCAGAAAATGTGTACTGCCAGCATGTAGAGAGGAGATGAGCCATAGATCCAGAGGAGAAGAGGAAGGGGGAAAAGAGGAAGTTGGACAGTGCTGTTGGGTTTGATCTCCTATATAACATATATGTTGACTCCTATATTAACAACCTTCTTGCAGGGACAAAGGGGTGAGTAATCAGAAAACTGCATGGTCCCCTCATCCTGTTTCTGGAGTCAATCACAGAATCACAATGAACCAACTGTGAGACCAAAAAAAATTAAACAGCTGAGCCTTTTGCCACCCACTCATATTTAACTTAATAATGACATTATCAGCAGAACAGTTACCTAGAATTTTCAAGGCTGGAACAATGTAGCTGAAAGGCTTAACAAAACCCAAACAGCAGCAGACACTCCTTATCCATCAAGGCTTTTGTGTGCCTTCCATTTAATTAGTATACTTTCATATCCACAGGATTTTTAAACTTTTAAACTTAACACTTTTACTAGTTCCAGGAAAATCTGTGAAGGTGATTAGGAAGCCTGATATTGCCCAGATGTTGCAACATACAGAGTCAAAATTTTTACAAGTCAGGTTTTTTGTCTGATTTTTGAGTTCCTATCCCACACTGGGTGAAGCATAGTTGCATTTTTTTCTGGAGTGCAAATGATGAATAAAGATAAAGAAATTAATAATTTATTTCAGCTGCCATGTTCCCTTTGCTTTCTCTCTTCATCTGCTATTTACGTGCAAAAATAGCTTCTTTAAAGTATTCTATAGATAATCTCCTCAATCAGATCTAAAAAAATTTATTTCTCCAGTGAGGGGAAGAATGCTTCATTCCTCTTCCTTGAACACAGCTCTATTATCCTATCTTAATGGAATAAGCCACATCAGCAGAGCTTGGTAACTCTTTCTTTGAGCTTTGGCCCAATATTTTAAATTATTATTTGTATGATGCAATGAAATTATGTATTTGAAAGTTAAATTATACGTATTTTTTTATACATAATTGCCTCTTTTTTAACAGCTTAGTTTATGCAAGTAGAAATCTCTGACGTTTTTGTTCACTGGAAAGCAAACAAAGTAGAAAGATGAAATGATAATTCCTTAAATTCACACTCTAGGAAGTTGTGTCTTACACATTTGGAAATCACTCCTCTGTTCAGATTTATCCTTTATCTGTACAATTTACCCTTGTTATGAGACAAAGACTGGAAACCTAGAAGGACATACCCCTGCATGCCACAGAGAGCCTGAATTAAGTACTGACTTAAATGGACACTGAATTTCAGGTGTGTCTTTGGGTTAAGATGTTAGTTCCAGCAACTATTGAAAACAATTATATAATGCATGATGGCTTGGCTTATATATTTACTTTTGTTTTCACCACAATTTCTTATCTTTGTGCTCTAACCACTGTGCAGATAAGAATATTTGATAGCTGTCCAATTGTAAAACCATCTTGGAGGGGAATTCGTATTTTCAATGTACCTCAGTTCCTTCGAGTTCTTTCCATCCCTTCCAAAGCCAGGAAATAATCAAATTCTGTAGGATTGCTGATTATATGTGATTTTCCATCCAAAGGCACTCACATAAATTAGAATAAAAACCCAATAAGTGTCCAAACTACTTAAGATAAGTTTTACAACTGTTGAAGTTCACCATCAATTGCTTTTAGGGAGTGGGAAAATAAAGTTTATGTGATTTTCAAGTATTGGTGTACTAGGGAGGCTGTAAATGAGACTTGCAATTCTGGTGGCTTTACAATTAAGATAAATTTACTCCTAAAAATCACCTCTAAATTGCATATTGCTTTTCTGAAGGTATGTTTTAACTAGTGATTTACACTGTGTTGAAGTTGAAGTTTACTCTTTTAAAGAAGTTGATGGCAGTAGGACGCTGCGTGTGCACAGGCTGCCACCTTCTGGTGCAGCCCTTGGCCTGCACCAGTCATTTCTTCATCCGTACTAAGCCCGTGCTGAGCACAGAGTTATTTGGGTTGGAAAATACCTCTGATATCTCCTAGTCCAACCATTAGCCCAGCCCACCATGCTCGCCACTAAACCGTGTCCCCAAGTGCCGCATCCACACACCTTTTGGACGCTTCCATAAGAATGCACTCTCTCATAAGATAAATTTGTCATTTAGGTTTGCTTTCTTTTCTTTCTAACAGGAATGTGATCAAGTTCATATAGATGATGTTTCTTCAGATGATAATGGACAAGACCTAAGGTAAGATACAGAAATTTCTTTTCTTTTAATTTATTTTTAAGATGAAATAATTTGAGCATTTACAGGAATACATTGTATTTATTTTTACTGTATTTTGGGTGTTTGCAGTACCTACAGTTTTGCAACTGATGGCTTCCATGCAGCTGCAAGTAGTGCAAACCTTTGTCTGCCAACAGGTGTAAGAGGAGGGGTTGACTGGATGAGGAAGCTGGCTTTCCGTTACAGAAGAGTAAAAGAGTTGTATAATACTTACAAGAACAACATAGGAGGTGAGTTCAATTATCAAAACCAACTTTGAATGCTGATCAGTCTGAGCTGCATGGTGATGAGCTGCCTCGCAGGGAAGGAAGCTGGGAAGTCCCAGAGGGAATGGAGAGTGATATGACTGAAGAAAGCTACTGACTATAAAGGCAAAGCCACATGCTGCTTTGCAGGGGAAATGCAGTTGGGAAAACAAAGCAAGCTTCCATTTAGCTTCCACAGAGCCCATTTTTCTCCCTCAGGGCCAGCTACTCCTAATCTTACTGGTTTGTTGAACTACTTAAACTACCTCAGATTTGCTGTTGTTCTAGGAAAGACATTATTGTATAGTTTCACAGCACAAATTGGTTGTGGATGGCCATTTCCATCCTACATTTTCATGATGTGGTTGGTAACAACACTAAACTTCTAAACTTTCTGCTGGGTACCTAGTAGAAAGTTTTCACCAGTGGATGCAAGAAAACTCTATCACTGCCATGCCAATAGCCCCTTTTGTTGACTGGATCTTACACAGTTTTGTCTCCAGTAAGTCCAAATATCATTTGGGACAAGAACTTAGCTGTTACTGCTTTAATTCATGGACTCGCTTATGTCAGCACTAGCAGATTGTAGGCAACAGGCAGCAGAGCCAAAAGAATCTGTTCTGGAGAGTTCTATGTGCCTTGCAGAGACAGGCAGTCTGCTTCTGAGGAGGGAAATGTGTCAACTGACCCCCTCAACAATAGGCTGTGAGAACAGGGAATACTTAGGAGTCTTCAGTAATTGCTACAGTCATGTATTTTGACTCTCAGCAATTCAGTGTTTCCTTACCACACAGTGAAGCAATAGGACCAAATTGTGGTAGTAGAGGGCTGACTTTCACTTGCCCTACTTTGCCTTTCATTGGTGTTGTGAATAGAGTTGTTATATATTAATAATTCTTTAAACAGTGTTAACCAAAAGCTTACTGGGTTTTCTTGTATCTCCTGACGCATCTAAGATTCTGAAGCTGCTGCGTTTCATAAAACCTTTAACAGTGATAAGAGAACAAGTCCAAGAGCACTGCACAGGGAAATGCACTGAGAGGAACAAAACATTGCAAACAGAGTGCAGATATGTGGTGCACTGGATTAAGGTTTTTATTGTCTCCCACATATCCTGCATCTGAAATAGAAACCACCCTTAATGGGCAGGTTTCTTCATTTGTCCTCCACATCTTAGCCTTTTTAATGATTTTCTTAGCTTATCTGTATTTGTTTATTTCAAAAGAGCTGCTAGAAATTATCAGAAGGCAAGAATAATCCATATATTTTTAGATTATTTCACTTCTGATTTTTGAAGACAGTCATCATTACTTGTAGGGTATGAAAGAGAAGAGGGATACTAAGGTCAGAAAGCCTATTTCTCTGCTCTTCTGAATCTACATTTAAAATATGTTGGTTCCAGCAAATTCATGTCTCAACATTCAATAGGCTGGGTATTTTTAAATCTCTGACAATTTATACTCAAAAAGAGATGTTTGAGGACTAACTTTTAAGGACCAACTGAGATATGAGAACATAAGATGTGCAGCCATTTCAGGATCTAAATGCTGTAAAAGGAACCAACTACAACAGGACATGAAGAGCAAGCCATCAGCAAACAAATGTATTTCTGTATGTGTACTACTTGCAGAGTCATAAGTAAGGCAGTTTTAAACAGTTGTTTCTAAAGTATCTTCTTTTGTGACCATCTTCACCTATGATCCCAATGACATGGATGTCCTTGTCACTGCCGCTGATAATGAGAATAATGTATGTGGGAGGAGCTGGTTTAAAAATATGTTTCTGAAAGGAATACTTTGAAATGCAGCCTGATACATAAAGAAATTCAACTAATTATTATTATTATCTGAAATACTATCTGACATTCCTTGATATAGTGAAGTACAAATAAAATCTATGATTTCCTGATTATTGAAGACAATAGATTTTCTTTGATATTTTTTTTTCAAGTTGTAGTGGAATTTAAAATAGAAACAATGACCATAAACCCTATCTGATACAGAATTTAATTCTATTTTTCTCACTTTTCTTACATTAAAGGACTCCTGGGTCCCGCTAAAAGAGATGCATGGTTGCAATTAAGAGCAGAGATTGAAGCTCTAACAGACTCCTGGCTTACAAATGCACTTAAATCATTATCAATTATCAGCACAAGGTATGTATCTGAGTCTGCTGTAAAATTAGTTTTTAGACATGTAATGGATATTTTTTTTACATTTTAGATTACAATAAATTAGTGCCTTTAAAAAACAGAACAGGTCTACTATGACTTTTGAATAGAACACAGGAAAAGTGGAAAGTGGTTTAATTTGTCGTGATTCCAGCACTTACTAAAGATAGTATTAAATGTCTTCTCAAACGTGTGTACATTGAAAGTGTATTGTAGAATTCTGAGACAGCTTTTAATTTATTACCTTGTGGACAGCATTCTCTGAACTCCACAGCTCTCTGTTCTGTCCTCCAATGTTTGTGCCTATCCACAATGCAACCTAAATACTGTACAGATACCAGAACATAAGGGCATTTTTCTTCTGTCTTTTCAAGCAAACCTGTATGTCTTAGTTTCACAAGAGCAAAAATCTCTTTTAACTAAAAGTCTGAGTTCCCAATATTGAGACATAAAATGTATTGTTCCTCTGAAACAATAAAACTGTGAACCCTGCTGCCGCTTAGTATGCCATGCAATATGTGTCTTAACATCCTAAAAAATGCTAGTTTTAAATGACAAAAAAGTACATTAAATCGTCTTGCTTTCTGAACATGTCTGGGAAAAGAGTCAGTGTCAAGCGGAAAGAACAAACTGGGAAAGACACAAAAGCCTTGATTTCAACATAACAACTTTTGCAATATGCTTATCTCTTAATTGTATATTTAACAGTATGTGAAGCACTTCAGGAGAAAAAAAGTAACAAATTTGTGTAAGCTGTTGTATTTAGCTCTGCATTTCTTTCTGAATTGTTAGTCTTTAGAGAGACTTTTGGTAATGAAGGCCACTTGAGCATTGGTGGATGAGTCTGAAAAACTTATCCTTCGCTCAGGATTGTTCAGTAATAGCCTTTTGTCATGTCTTCAAAGAACTGTACAACTGTAAACCTTCAGAAGCTACCTGTGACTCAGTTAAACATTACTGATATGTTATAATGGGAAATTGAGATAAATAAAGGTGAAAATAGCAGTCTAAGGTCTTGCTTGGAATTTCTGGAAATGCCAGAAGGAAAAGTCACAAGTATTTACTTTCGGCTCCATGTCCTCATCATGGCCATGCTCATGTTCCAGCCTGGGAGTGCCAAAAGTATCTCAGCTCTGAGTTCTCTGGCCTGCACAACTTCTCTATTCAAGTTTTCATCCTCACCATTCAATGCTAGCTTATTAACATGATCATTCTTACCTCTCCCTCTCTTCAGACATATTCTTACTCTTTAAATTTGAAGAAAGCAATGCCATTATGGAGAAAAGTGTAGATAAAAGATAGATAAAAGAGCAACCAAACATGATTTGGTTGCATTCTCTTAAATCTTTTATTTTGCTGGTAGCTACTGACCATTAATTGCCAGCATGAAATTATGCTTTCAATGCACCTTGAAAGACATGTTTTTTATAAACCAGTGTGGAATATTTCCTGCAAATCAGGCCTACATATTTTTAAAGGCTTTCACCAGTGGTTTTATGTACATTTTCTGTAAGTGATGGTGCTGAGCAGCTGTACTGTGTGAATGGAAGTAAATGTTGAGGGATCCTTAATGTGCTCTCCACAGATGGTTCATCTCATCAATATTTGGGTACTGTTTTAAAACTATTTAAACTTAAACTATTTCTCTCATTTTAGGAGTAATTGTGTAAACGTGTTGGTAACAACAACCCAGCTTATCCCAGCACTTGCAAAAGTTCTACTATACAGCTTAGGAGGAGCTTTTCCTATTGAAAATATATACAGTGCAACCAAAATAGGTAAGAAAATTATTCTTTCATCCATTCTGACTGCAATGAATAACATTTTTTTCTTCCCAGTAATGGATGTATTCCAAAACACTTCCCTAACACTTAGCAGTTTTAGTTATAAGATTTAGGCATTGCATGTGTTCAGATGTGTTTATGTCAAAGAATTCCAAATTCACCTTATTTTCAATTATGCTGAAAGGAATAGAGATGATTATTAAAAGCCTCAGAAACTCCTCAGTATAGTGCAGAAAACAAAAATCTTAGAAGAGTATGAAGAAATTTGTGAATTCAAATCTGAGCAGAAATTCTGTTAAATTAGCCTGTGCTCTGACCTTCAGGTCTATGCAAGCCTGGCCATAGCTTCACAAACCTTTTCCTGAGGCATAGCATGCCAGTGATAGGAATGACAGCTGTTAATAACAGAACCTGTGTTGCTGGATAACAAAAGGGCACTTCCCCATTCTGTTCACAACTGTGTGCCTTTTGTGCATTTTTGTTTGGAAATGTATGGTTTCTAGAAATTGCATCCAAAACTGTAAACCAAGAGAAGCAGTCATTCCTGTGAAATGTGATGCAGCATACAATGACTGATAATTTTGCAGATTTTACTAATCATCATTTCAGGAATGCTTCATTTCTATACCTACCTTTATAGCATGGAATGTGTCAGTTCATTGAAAAAGGCATAGCAATATGTTTCATAAATTATTTTCACAAGGAAAAAGCATATTCTAGCAGCATCAGGCACAACTCAGTCATCATTTAATAAAGCTTTTTCATTCTATATCACTCGTTGTTGCAGTAGAATTAAAATTTCGACTTTCTTTGTAAGAATATTATTACAATCATAAGAAAATATTTAAATTCAATTATTCATTTGCTAACATTCATTTTTGCAGTGCTGCTAATTCCTTTGTCTTAGTGGCTTTCCTGTAATGATTAAGAGATCTAGTTTTACCTGAAACATCTTGGTATCATTAAGGGAATCCATTGCTTCTTACCAGATTTGGCTCTAAATCCCAAGGCTGGGAACTTTTTAAAAGTAGTAGTAGCAATGTCTTACCACTGCAAAAATCCTCTGTAAGGTTTCACCATAACTCACTTGATAGCTTGAATAAATAGTGCATTGTTTTTCAGGCAAAGAGAGCTGTTTTGAGCGTATAGTGTCCAGATTTGGCACTAACATAACTTATGTTGTGATTGGAGATGGCCGAGATGAGGAACATGCAGCTAATCAGGTAACTTCACTCTGAACTCTTATCTCATTTATCTTCCAGGAAAAGAAAGTTGCTTTGAACGAATAATGCAAAGGTTTGGCAGAAAAGTAGTATATGTTGTAATTGGGGATGGTGTAGAAGAAGAACAGGCAGCAAAAAAGGTAACCTGTCTTCTGAAATGTTGGTGTGATACATAGCTACTAATGCAAGCCTTTCTGTTTGCATTTCTGTCAGTGTTGCACAAAATGACAAATAACTTCAGTCCACAGATGCAAGCCAACAAGAGCATGATGAGATCAACACTTAGAGTAAAACGAACCATTTGGATTCTAGCATTTGCTTTGCTTCACTTTGGAAAGGGAAAAAAAAAGATTTTTAAAACAGATGGAAAAATAATGCAGAAAAAATGTCTGACAAACTTCAAGCAAATTAAAAGATAAACAGAAGAGATAGAAAGGGTTATGATATGATGGTTGAGTGGTGTTTTTCTTAAAATGCTGAAATTGGGAATGCTTCAAGAGAAGTGTTACAGAGAATGTGGAAAACATCTAAAGGACTGTGCAAATTTTTTTGCTAAGATATATGAAGATCCATAGTTTACTGGGGCAAATACGATAAAAATATAATTTGCTTCAAGAAAGACATATCTGCTAAAGGAAAAAGAACACAATGTAGAGATCATGCACCAAATCTGTTTCCAAAAAAGAATTGTTTCCTAGTTTCCTCATGATAATTCAAGTCTAATTTCAGCAGAAAAATTTTTAATGTTCAGAAACATCAAAATAGTCATTTGTGCTGTGCTTCCCAGTATAACCCATGGAAGTGTGCAGAAATTGATTTTTTTCCTCACAATGTCTGTACAGGACCAATTACGTAAATCTTGTTGTGCTAGATGTAGCAAAATTAAGCACTCTTTTAGCTTTGTAGTTGGAGTGGAAACAAAATGGAAATCACCAAAATGCTCATTCCAAATGGTTCCTTAATATAGGTACAGTACTGGTGATGGGTCCTTTATAATTTTTGCTAAACAGTGGTGGTTGGATTGTGGGCTTTCTGGTTGGGCATGCTTTTTCCTTAATATTGGCTATATTGCATGGATAGATGTAGAATTCAGAGAGATGGATGAATATAGCACATTTCAAATAGATCTAAACACAACATGGAAGTGTGTGGTTTTTTCTGTTCTGATGAATTATTGAAGGAGAATAGTGTGTATACCTGCATCTCTCACAGACACTGATGCTTTCTGCAATACAAATTATCTTTTCTTAAACTAGAAATGTGTTATTTTCTTATCCAAATACATTTCTTTTTCTGCCTGGATGGAGAAAAAATGTAATTCTGCTCCATTTTGAAGTGTTGAGTGAGAAGCATCTTTTCATGGAAGTCATATAGTTCTTTAAATGATTCAGTATTTTGCAGTCAAATAAGTGGAGCATCAAATTATTTACTATTAATGCTCCTTTGCACAGGCCTGCATGCTAACAATAAGCAAGTGGCTTTTACTAAGTAACAGGCATTTTCCAAATAAACTGTTAAGAAAGGCTATCATCTAATTACTTTAACTTCAATTGAGCAGTAGCTCAGATCTATTTTGTCAGTACTTGAATAGCAAAAATCAATCCAGAAACACCGGATAGGTGCTGGTAATCTCTAACTATCCTTGTGTGTGGTATGCTGCCCTGTGTCACAGTGTTCCTCTTTCCTGACCTTTTCCCTCCTCTGACAAACACAGCACAACATGCCTTTCTGGAGGATATCCAGTCATTCGGACCTCTTGGCTCTCCATCAAGCACTGGAACTAGAGTATTTGTAACTGTGTTCTAAAGCTGGTGATCCTTTTATATGTATATATATATATATATACATACATATATATATATGTATACGTATTTCAAGTACACTGAATTTTTATGTGTGATTCAATGCCTCTGGCTTTACACATATGAATTGTCTTAAGAAGGGAAGAAATATTTGGAATTAAAAATTCCAAATTGAAGAATTCAGATTGCTGAATGGAGTTAAAGCATTAGTGCTACGTAAGAAAGCTCTATGGTCTTATATATGCAACGTTTTTAAATGAATTAAAACTGTGGAGGTTGCTGGTACACACCAAGTGAGCCCTGACAGGAGTGAACAAAGGACTCAAACTGGCAAAGCACCAAAACGCATTTTCCAGCCAACAAGGTGGTGTTCAACAACATTCCTCAAAATGGGATATATTCTCAGCACTGAGGTTTGAACCAGACTTTAGCCTACCTAACCCAAAAAATCTGAATTGGAATGCACTCAGACTGTATAATGACAATCCTGTCTAGACATGTAATTTGTGTAAATTATTGATGAAAATAATTTACTGTGACTTTATTAGCAGCTGATTTTGGAAGTGGATGCAATTTTTTTCTTTTTTTGGGGGGGTGGGGGCAGGGGAGGGAAAGGGTTAAATAATATTGTCTCTTTTATAAGTTTGGCAAAGAGAATGTGCATATGATGTGTTGTGCCTTAAAGAGAAGATTGTGTTCGTGTGTTATAATGTAATTTTGGTTAAAAACTCTGTAGATAAACAAAAAAAACTTTGTGATAATTTTTCACATGACCAAATTTGAAATTCAAAGAAATCAAAGAGCAGGGCTGCACCAAAGAATTTAAGTATTTGTTGCAGTAAGAAAAATAAATAAAGGAAAGTTTGTGTTTTTATTTGGATTCTGAATAATTCCACTGATTTTTTGAGAAAAATTAAGAAAGTATTGGGAGGTTGATACTGGGGACCGCTACCTGGAAAGGTAAAAGAAGAAATAGTGTTTAACACCTTCAGCATCATTTCGTGATCTCCAGCAAGAGAACTAAGAGCCACATTCATTAATTAGTGAGTCCACTGAGAGCCATACAATGAGTGCATCTGCTGTCTAGAACAGAAAAAAGTTCCACCCAGCAGACAAAGTGTTCAGGTGGCATAACTGGAAGGCGAAAATATGGAGTTAATCCCAGATGGGGAATAAAACACAAGTTCGTTAGGGATGAAAAATTACTAAAGAAGTTCCCATCTGTCAGATGTAGAAATTATGCTGCATTTAGCATATTCAGGGTCAACACAAGCTGCTGAAATTGCTGGCTTGGTGACATCGGCCATTTCAGGAGAATAGTCCACTTTGGTAAAGAAAAGCATTTTGATAGGTTTTCCATTCTGTTCCACATTTTCGTGTATTTTGTTTTGGGTCAGCATGATTTTTCTCATCCATGTTTGATTTCTCAACTTACACAGGGACAACCCTAAATGTTTTTGCAAAAGAAATTTCAATAGCATGCCAGGCATCTGAGGAGAGGATAAGGAGGTGATTTTCATGAAGAAACATTGAGAAATATATCACCTTAGCTTCCATAATGTCTATTAAAAGTTACAGTCCATACAGCAACAATTACCTTGCAAGTTTTGAACATTCTATCTTTCAGCTATGGAAAATGAGCAAGATCCATATTGCACACAGGGCCCTTAATGTTCCATGTGCAGCTTGAGCACTCTGTAATAACAGCAAGTGGCTCATCTCTCATGGCAGAAGGTGGAAACTGCTTTTTCAATTTTTAACACTGTATATGGAGACACCTGAGGCTGAATGTGCACTGACTGTGTGAAGAGATATTTGCAAGAGAAGATGTTAAAGGCAAACTCCAGGATGTCTGCACGAGCACAGTAGTCAGCACTGAGGTGAAAATCTTCTCTCTGTGCTCTGAAGCCATCATATGCCAGAGTTACCAGGTAGTAACTTAGTTCATTTAAACTTTCTTGAGGTTTTAAGAAAGTTACTTGGTAGGTGAAAGCCCAAAGCCGCTACAAGTCCAAGGTGAAACTCCTCTATAAATTCATAAAAATGGATTTCATTGCTGTGTTGGAATTGGATATACAAGTCACCACACAACAAACTAACAATAATTTTTTATCACTGGGCAGTTTAAAGCCATCACATGAGACTCGCCACATATGAAGTCACTGTGGACTAAGTAGATATTTGCGTGATAGATTTGTGTGTCCAAAACAAAAATAATTATGCATATCTTCTTTATATTTTCAGTACCTGGAAATACATGTCATAAAAATCTGTAGTACAGCTATTTTATTTTTTCAGATAGGAAAAAAAAGTTTTTCTACTGGAATGGGAAAGAACTTTGAACCCCTTCTCAAGTTCCAGCATTACATAAAAATTTCAATGTAAAAGATGTGACAAAACAAAAAATTTGTTTGGTTAACTAGCTTTTTTCTCTTCTTTTTTTTTTGACATGTCATATTGTTATTTAAATGCATGAAGTAATATTATTTCTCAAGTTATTTGTTCAGCTTTTTAATGTTCTTCTCCTAATCAAATGAAAGAACGAAAAGTAGCCCAGCAACAGCCGTTGGTTCTTATTATAGGTTTGCAGTGCCTTCACTGGAGTTGTGCTTAGCTTTCTGTGGCAGATATGGCTCAATTAATATATGGACTTCTAGAGAGGAGATGGAGGTAAAGGAGGGAAGTTTAACAGAGCATGACATGGTTCTGTGTGCCACCATAGCGGAAGTTAATTGTTAAAACAAGTAATCCACACAGACATGTATCCAAAGAAAATTCAAGGATGTAGCTCAAAAGGCTTTGCAATACTAAAACTCTAAAACAAAATTTCAAAGAATGAATACTCTATTGCTAAGCAAAAATTGCTATATATCTTTAAATAAAATCGTGTAGTACATGCCTGCCTTGTAGAGAGAAATTAGTCTGATATATTTTTCTGCATGAACAAAACAGAGGAGAAAATAACCAAGGCAGAGACAGTCATGCCAGACTGTTCCAGATGGGCCTAAGAAGATTAAACTGAAGGTTGGTCACTTTGACATTGAGTGCATTTTAATTCAGAAGCATATTAATCAGAAACTACCTTCCCTTCAGCCTCTCCTCAACAACAAGATTGAGCACAAGGCCCCATTTGCAAGTATTTTGGGCAAATGAAATATAGAATAAAAAATTTTGCTGAAAAAGCAAAAGCAGTTCTCTGTACAGAACCTGAATGTTCATTAAGTATTTGAGTAGTCAGCTGGCAAAATACAAATACTGTGTGATTACAGTCACAGGAGAGTATCTTAGACATAACTCTGTGCAGTTCAGTAAGAGGGCAGAAAAACCTAAAAATTGCACTTATTTTTAGATGCCTTTGGAGATTGTGCACAAAGATATAGGTAGCAGCTCGCTCCCAGATCTGTTCCCATCTGAATCCAGTGTGAGCAGCAGTGTTTGCATCTGAAGCAGATGCAGAGTGTGTTCCAGTGTAAGCATTGACAAGGGAGATGAGGCCAAATAAAGTCCTCCATACAAGCACTCTTCATCTTGGGGCAGATGACATCTTACATCCTGTCAGAACTGCAGAGTTTATGGAGAATATAGGCTTGACCCACGATAGGAAAGACTAGGTTTTAGAGGTAAAGTTGTATCCAGATCCAGGGTTTCAGTTCAAAAGTCATCTCTGTTTTATAGGATTGACACCTGGCATATGCTGTAAATGAATATGGTATTTAGTATGGCTGAAGAGGAGCTGAAGTGACATTAGCCAAAATCCCAGCAATAGCAGCATTTTGGAGATTTGAAGACAAGGGTCTCTGTCATGTATTAGCAGATTATAGTTTATTAGGGCCTACCTAATTTAAGAAAAATGTAAATTAAAATTAAAAGCTTGTAAAATTATGTACATCTTTACTATTTCTCAATAAATACACTTGGAAGTGTCATTTTCTGCACTATACAATGTTGTAAGTTGTTTGGTTTGTGGTTGAAAGATGCAGTGTCTCTTACAGGAGCCGAGTATGAGCTGGGCCTCTGACATCCATGCTGCCCTTGCTGCTCATGCCTGGAGAAGCCCTGAGCCCATATATGGGTCTGGTAGACACTGGCTCACCTGTGGTTTGTGCCTTGCTCCAGATGCAGCCTCAGAGACAATTAGCAGTTCTTGCAGTGTCCTTGAGACAAAATACGGAAAAACCAATTGGATGATGTAGAAACAGAGTGTATGCATCTAAATCCCCGTGCCAGTTCACTCACTAATGTTATGCTAACACCTTTATGGTCATAGGTTGTTCAGGAGACAAACTGGGCTACTGAGGAGCAAGTAGCCTGTCCAGTTGAAGACCACCCTCATAAAACTCTAAATGTTTTGAGAGCAATACTTCATTATATTAGTGAGGTACTGAATTTTGTTTTGAGGCAGTCCCTCCATAGTCTGCAGACTGTGGCCAAAGTGGGATCACAGAATTGTCAGCACATTTAGATGTGACATTACAGTCTTGAGAACTATGTGGCAAGTGTCAGAACCTTGGTAGGCACAGTGATTCACCCGCCTACAAGAAGCAGCTTGTAAGTAGTGGACTTCTTTGCAAGGGGTTAGATTAAAGCATGTCTCTTACAAACACAGCTGTTCTGTCTGAACATCTGCTGCCTTCTCAGTTTTAGGAACAAAAAGGAAGATCTGTCAAAAATCAAGTGGATGAAATACAAAGAAATCTCATTTACTGAGCAGACAAACCCATAGTAAACAGTTTTACAGTGTCTCCCAAATGGGTTTGCATGTGACTCCAGAGAAGAACCATTCAGTAACATTTCAGAAGAGTGACATAAAAGGTAGTCAGAAATTGGGTGACAGCACAACATTACCCTCATGTCTCATTGCTGAGAAACTCAATGCTCTAAATGGCTATCATTGTGCCTTGCACATGATGTTCACAGTGATGAACTAAAGCAAAAATACCATACTGAGAACATTTGCAGGTGGACTCTTCCTCATTTGGGTGCAAAAATGCTTCTTTGTCATTATCCATTACCTATACTACTCCTCAAAAAAAAAGCATTTTAGGGTTGACTTGTTTGATAAATTTTCTTTTTTTTTTTCAAATAATGGATTCTGAAACATTTTGGAAATGTTTATAAAGTTTGGGAAAACTTTTTCGATTTTCCAAAAGCCCAGGCAGTAGAAGGAATTCTGAGAATGTCAAAACATCACGAAGTTGTTTTTCCATGTTAGTTTCTCTACAAATTTCAAGGTCTAATTTTCAAAGGACTGAGTATTCTAACTTGAAATAACTAATAAATGAAGAATTTATTAAAATATGAAGAATTTGTTTTTCTGGTTGGGAAGTAAAGATAGAAAAGAAGAAAACACCAGAAAGTTTCATAAATCAATTTTTTTAAATGGACAAGCAAAGAAACTCCTTCGGTACACAAGAAAAGGTTTCTCAAATTTTGTGGATAATTTAGGCATCAGACATCCATCTAAACATTATTAGAAATTTACATATTAGAAATTAGGCTATTAGAAATTCACATACTTCAGTGAACATGAAGCAAGAGAGCAGAGAGGTATGAAGGACAGGATTTATAGGAATTATATTAAGGAGTCAGGCTAGAACGGAGCTTTATTAGATTCCATTTTTCTGCCTTGCTCATAGTGTCTGGGAGAATGGAGTGCAGCAGAGAGGCAAATGGAAAGTGATTCACATTCTCATGTTTCTTACACTACTACACAATCTGCTGTGCCCTTCACCAGGAAGCACACACTTTTTCTACATAAAAAAAATTAAAAAAAAAAAAAAACCAACCAAAAAAACAACTTGAGCTATTGCTATTTGGAAAATATTAGAAATTGTTGACTCATTGAAACCAAAATGTGTTTTGGGAGTGCAAACACCAGTGTCAATGAATGGAACATTTCTAGTCCTGTTTAGAGAAAGAGTGAATCAAGGGCCCACCACATCAGCCAGAAAAACAGTCTGAGCCACTTCAGGAGTTTGGTGACTGTGGCTCTCAGCTGACACATCAAGCCCCTGTTCTATGCTTTCAACTCGTCTGGATTAGGGTCTTGGTTTTTAGCTTTCTGACTCAAAATAGTTCTAATTTGGTCCAATTGTGAAGAGTAATGTTTGTAAAATTAGGGGGGAAAAAAGACGAAAAATAAGTGAAGAAAAGAAAAATAAGAATAAGCATAAGGAGATCATGTGCAGTATTGTGAGCCTCCTGGATAGTGGAGCAAACTCCTGGCACTTAGCAGTAGGACTTTGCAGGATTTTTTTTTGGGGTGGTGTTGGGGTAGCCTTGGCTGGCAGACTCCCACCCAGCAGCTCTCTCAGGAACTGCTCTGTGCTGGAGATGTCTGGTGCCATGAGCAGCCTATAGTGTTACATTTGTAAGGATGCATTAGCCTCAAATGCTATCTTTCTCACATGGAAAGCTTTTATTTTGAATTGGTTTTATGGTACAAGCCATGACTGGAGCATGTGTTGTGCCTCTGCAGCTCATGCAAACCAGAAACCCTTAATGAGAGCTGTGCCTCATGATCACTCATGTTTAAAAGCAAAACAAAACAGGGAGGAAAAAAAATGGGAGAGGAAGAAAAATGGAGCCAAGTGTGAAGGGCTGTTCCAGTCAAATGGCACATTCACACTGATTTATGAAATGCAGTCCGATTCTCAGTAATCACCACAGACCACTGGCGCATGGCAGTTGATGGAGGTAGGGTAATTAGCAAAGCCCAGCCTCTCCAGTTACTCACTGGGAGCTAAAATGAATTTATTGCAAGCTCTGAATAGTCTTGGTGAATAACATAGTAATGTTCAACATGGAACTGCCTGGTGGCCAAAACAGATGCAGTGTAGCCACCTGACCCCCTTAACCAGCTGAAAGGAGAAACAGCCGGTTCTGCAGTGGTCCCTTCTCAAGGGAAGCAGTCAATCCACTCACCTGGCCCCTCGCCCTGCCCACCACAACCTTGCCTGCCACCATTCCACTGGGGAGAGGCAACGGCCCATGCAGCATCATGTCTGGGTGCAGCCCCCAGGGAGCAAGGGGTGCAGCTCCCAGTGCTTTGCTGATTCTGAGTTGCTTCTATACCCTCCCTAAACAAAGTTGGTTCTTGGTGGAGCAGGTATCCTAGCTAGGAGGCATCTATTCACAGGGGAAAAGAAACAACTAATTTGGGGCCTCAAGAGGTCAAGAACTGCTCACCCCAAAAGGTATGCAAGCACTTGCCAGTGTTTTTATTTTTCCTCTTTACCTAAATGCTTACAAGTGAGTTTTCTTCTCTGGTTAAACTGCAGTTCTTCAAAGGAAGTTTACTTATAATTGAAAGGCTGACTCAACCTTCACTCTAATAACCAGGAAAACACAACAGTAAAATGAAACAATAAATCATTGCTCTGACAGTAATGAGGCACTTGCTTAGACATTTATCTGTCCTTTTACAGGGCAGCAATTTTATGGTTGAAAAGCCTTGGGTTAAACTTTGTGTCTGCAAAGAAATTGCCAAGCCCTGGCCAAAATGGCCTCATTTAGCAGACGGTAACATTGTACATAATTAATATATTCATTTTCATTCTTAAAAACTAGTAAATGCAGCATATTTGAACTTCCTCCTGAAAGCTAAATTTATTATCTACAAAACACTGAGACTGTGCCTACTGTTTAAAGGAGATTATGTCCTGTCTTTCTCCTGTTTTCTAACAGTTTTCCACTAATACCACCTGGGTGGCTCTTGTCTATAAGAAACTTCAGTGCAGACAACAGCTTTCTCCTGTCCCTTTTGTTGCTTCATAATGTTTTCATGATAAACATTTCTTTCCTTCACCTCCATCAAAAAAGCAGAGAGGCTGCCACTTGTTTGCTGAAAATTACTTTAAATTCATCAGCTCTCCCAGACCTAATAAAGTGACGTGTTTACAACGCTAAAGGAAATCAGGTGTTTTAGTGTTAAAGGAAAAAACCCCATATTTATGTAGTGTTACAATAATACTGTTTGCCTGGCCTTTCTCAGCCTATTCATCACCCAGCAATCTCCTCACAAAACGCTGTGGAGTCTGTGTGCTTCAGTGCCATGCAATAGTAAGTGCAAATTCACCATAAATCACATATTGCACGGCCTCCCCCTTGGCTGCTGGCAACTGCTGCAGTGGGGCACATGTACGGAAAGAGTCATTCCCTGGGCATGTGGCAGTGAGGATGGAGCAAAGGAAGCCCAGTGGCAGGTGAGTTCTGCTGCTGCATTCCCTTTCTGCTTCTCAGGTAAATCCCATTCATGCTACTTGTCCCACTACACCCCATCAAGAGCTGCAATGTTCTACCACTGAGCAAGCCTAGGTGAGAGCTTTGGGGGAGACAGGCACAGTTTCCATCTTCCCTATTGAGCAGAAAGATGCTGTTACTTTGTTCTAACACACTGGTAACTGAGGCACTAAGTGATTTTTGTTGACACATCATTGCAGGATATGAATCATACACCTGAAATTAATCTCAACTCTTTGCCCTTACCTCTTGATAAATCCTGTATCTATTATTTTCTGGCCAGGGCCCCACAAGACTTCATTAATCCTTGTTGAAATTTTCCATTCTGCTCCATGTGCAGAAATTGGTGTAAGTCTATAATGAAAGGGTTCTGGATTTCAAGAGGAAATAACACTCCTTACATATAGAGCAGAAGGAGATACTGATTTTCTAACTGGTATTTTGACCACTTTCATAGAGGAGGGTAGAACATATAAATCTCTAATTGGTAGCTTTCTTTTGTCCCCACCCCTGTTGAACAACAGTCAGACTCTACTGTGTGGTTTTATGCTAGAAAATCTGGAGAACAGATTACTTTCTTCAGCTGGCTGTCTTCACTGATTTTCAATCTTCCCTGTAATTCCAATGGTAGTTGTGAGTTTAAATATCTCTTCTTGCACCTGTAGATATCGGAGCCAGCAGGTCCTTCATTCAAGTATGCAAATCTACAGACACTCGGCACTCAAACTGACCACTGGGATTAGTAAAGGAATCTTGTCTCTGCTGTGAAGACTCTGTGGTGGTGATCTCTGCAGTGATGCAATAGCAGTGACCTCTGTGGTGATACAGTAACACCACAGAACAAAACATCTGGCTATAGAAAGCAGCCACTGGGCTCTGGGACAGCAGTTTCTTTTAAATGGTTTTAATAAGATGAGGTGCATAAAGATGTGGATGACATTGTTTTGGCATATTTCTGAATTAAAAGAGGGTGAACCTCTTTATCTCTGGTAACCATGGATTTCAGTATTGGGATGCATTACAAGAAAAATACTGTCATGATAAATCATCACATTATACTCCCAGCATTGTAACTGGAAATCTTTCTTGACTCTCACAGCAGTAAACTGACAATCTGTCTCCATGATGTTCTGTCACCCGGAGAGATGGTGTTTTCAGAGTTTTTATCATTGTGGATTTCAGGATAACATAATGAATAGAAGAAGCCAGAACTGTTGTCACAGTGTTGGATTTATTAGAGCAATAAAATACAAAACAAATGTGTTGGTATTTGCTTTGTTGGGAAAATCAAACTGGATAACACAGCAGACTCTCTAATGTAATCCTGGCTGATATGTTTCTTTCCTGTTTCGCCACCTTTGTATTTAATCCAGAGTTCCTCAGTGGTTTTCAGCATGTAGATTACTCCCCAATGCAGAGCTTTTCTCATGGTCCAGCTCACAATTCCATGGCTGATCTGCTACTTCCCTTTTCACAGCAGCCTAATACTATGTAACATTAACGACTGGTTTGGAAAACGCACATACCATCATTTATGTTTGGGTTCTTCAGTGCAATAAGGCTGACCAAAGGAAAGACAACTGCCTTATTTTCTACAGATGTAAGCAGATGCTTGGAGAACAAATAGGAGTTCCAAATCTGTAGCTCTGGGAAAGGTTACTCTCCACTTGCCTGCTTGCAATCTTTTCTTCAGATAAACCTATCTCCCCTGAAATTGTCCATATCAGATCTGATTAGACCAACCATCCAGGAGATCTAGCCTGTCTACCTATATCAAACAGCATGTCAGAAAAGGGTAATTGTACTTGGCAACGGCAGTGCATTTTTTCTGGTCCCTTCTTCCTACTCCCACCTTTCATGAGATTAATTTCCTTGAATATTCCTTAGTGCATAGCTGTGCATTCAGCAAAGATGCCAGGGATAGATGAAATAAAGATTTAGATATTTCACCCTTTCTTGACTTTGGCTGATGGGGTATCTCTGTTTATACAGCATTTTTAGAACTTATTTTCAGGATAGTTCCTAATGCACTTCCTAGTCGGCTTTGTAACTGTTGTGCATTAAAAATTATCTTAATTATAATCAAACATTTGCATTATTTCAGGATTATTGTTTTTCTTTTAAAACCAAAGTTAAACATTTCATTCTACCAATGAGTGCGCTAGCTGCTTCCAGTCAACACAGAACACTGAGTCCAGGTATTTAGGCAGATTTTCAGCTGTCTTATGATGGTCCTTGCAGTCTGAGATTGAGGGATGCCAAAGAATTACCTTTTCATAATGATTCAGCAAGTTTAATGGTCAAGAGATGTGCTGGTTTTGGTTGAGGTAATTTTTTTTTTCTCAGTGGCAGGTTTTGGGTTTGTGCTGAACACAGGGTTGATAATACAGAGATGATCTTGCTATTGCTGAGCAGGGCTCACACAAAGCCAAGGCCTTTTCTTGTTCCTTTTGTACTGCCACACTGGCAAGGGGGCTGGGGATATATGGGAAACTGGGAGTAGACACAGCCGGGAGAGGTGACCCTGACTGACCACAGGGATATTCCAGAGCGTATCACATCATGCTTGGTATATAATGTTAGGAGAACAAGAAGGAAGGACATTTGGAGTGATGGAGTTTGTCTTCCGAAGTAACCACTGCAGGTGATGGGGCCCTGCTGTCCTGGAGATGGCTGAACACCTGCCTGCCCATGGGAAGCAGGGAATTAATGCCTTGTTTTGCTTTGCTTGTGTGCATGGCTCTTGCTTATCCTGTTAGCCAGCCTTTATCTGAACCCATGAGTTCTCCAGCTTCAACCCTTCTGATTCTCTCCCCAATCCAGCTGGTGGAGAGTGAGTGTGTGGCTGCATGGGGCTTTGCTGGGGTTAAATCATGGCAAGGGAGTAAAAATCCATTTAGTCTCAGGCTTAGTACACCTTTAGGACTAATCAGACACCACCCTATAATGTGGCAATAATGTTTTGGAGACCATTTGGAAAGAAGATTGTGCTGTTTGACCCATTAACTGAGAGGCAGAAAGTGTCTGAGAGTTACTTGAGAAAACCTCCTGGAATTGCTATCTCTGAAGCTGATGGTCATCCAATAAACTGAGATTACACGTGTGTAACATTACCCAAGTGTCAGCTCCACAGCATGCTGCCTGCAGTGAAAGTTTCTCAGAGTTGTGTAAGCAGTCTTGTGATTTGTTTGAGATGAGGGAAGAGCAGTGTAACATTTGGCCTCAGCTGCAAGACGATGACTTCAGTGATGGCAGGCAATCCAGTAAGTGCATTTGTTGATACAGTATGCCTCTCAGCCAGGCAAATGCTTCCACTGTAAGCCAAATTTATGTCTCAGACAAACTGCATAATTTATCAGCAAACCAGACCAGACCTATTGTTGCCTACAGAAGAGAGCCTTCAGAGATGGCAGCAGGGTGGTGCAAAGAGTTTGCAGTGCAGTGTGTGTGGCTTTTCCAGCTCTCAATGTTAGAACAGGCAGAGATAAATGGACAGATTGGGATCTCTGCAACTTTACCACCCTGTGCTCAACAAGGCAATGAGCTGGCCATAGAGACAATGCCAGGAGACATTCCATGAGCTCCCTGGAGACAGGACCGGATTTTCAAAGAAGCCAAGATTAAAACACAGTATTTTCCATGAATGAGTTTCCTTTCTACTAAGGTCATAGCATATTGAGAGTGTGTAATTCAGCTATCTGCAAAATGTTCCTGCACTCTGCCTGGCTTAAAAAAAGAGCCAGCATTCCCATGCTCTTCCTGCAGAGAGACTTTGTGCAAAACAGATTATCAGCAACCTTAAGCAAGCTGTGACCCTGTCTGTTTTTATATACCTGTTTGGGGTCACAAATTTTCTCTGTATTGATTCATTCTAGAAGAAACATGTGAAATGGAGCTGATAGGACAACCTCACAGCTATCTGGTATTCTCAAATTCCTTGGACCTCAGCCATTTAAATAGGCTTATTCATAGCATATTCACAGCAGTTGATGGTCTCCAAAGGACTTTGCCAGTGCTGGTACATCTTTCAGCAAACTTCAGTTCAATTGGTCAAGAGCAGCTGTTGGGCTGAAGAGAGATGGGAGGCCAGATATATTCAGATGTTTCCTAAAAAACAGGATCGTACTGAATGCCTCCTTCTCCAAAGGTTTCTAGCTATAGTGACTTCTTGACAACATTACTACTCATCATTTTGGTAAAATTGGTGGAAAGAACAGCAAACCAATGTCAGCTGCAGTGTTTCAATAGCAACACTGGTGGGGTTACTTTACAAAATTCACAGTTGTTACCACATTTTTCCATTTTCCATTTTATTCTGGAAGCTGACTGAAAATTATTGGTAGTAGCAGATACCTAGGTGTTCTGAAACAATGAATAAAATTTGTACTCATAGATATAACAAATTTTTGAGCAACTGTCTTGACAGAAGGCATCCATAAAAGTTTTGGATAAATGTTTTATAGTCCCTAGGTCCTCTGGCCTCACCACTGTGCAGTCTCTGACACAAACACATTGTCACAAATGGAAAACATATTACAACTTTTTGTTGTGGAAGGAGAATTGATCTTATCATGATGCTCTAGCACATAATTTTGTGAAAAGCTTTGCCAGTTCAGACATCAAACAAACAATAGTGGAAGCACAGACTAATGCATCCACTCACTTTCTGGGCAGACTAGTAGCCTCAGATAGAAACATTCCTGGTATTGATCAGGAAATTAATTGCCAATTCTGTTTCTCAAAGGTGACTTGGACTATCTGTGGAATCACAGAATATTCTGAGTTGGGAGGGTCCCAGAAGGATCACTGAGTCCAGCTCTTCAGTTCATGGCCCATAAAAGGATAAAACCTATAATCCTGGCATTATCAGCACCATGCTCTGACCACTAAGTTAAGAGGCCAGAGATGTTTCAGAGGAGTAAAGGAACTGATAAAAGAAGACAAATCTGGAGATTAATTTCTTGCCTTTGAAACATAATTTCAGGAAGGAAGGAAAAATATTTTAAAAAACCTGTTATTGTTGTTGTTCTTCAAGAAAATATAAACGAAAGGGTCCCAGGGACCACTTACTTTCACCCTGTGAGTCCCTGAGACTTGAGGGTGTGCAGCGCAGGACATGTGACATGGGACCAGCTAATGGAAGAGAAGAGTTTGGGAAGTGTGGCCCCTTCTTATTGCCAAATTTAAACCGGCACACAAAGAGCTGTGGGGGTGAAACTGGGATGGGAAAAGCACAGAGTGGAGTTGGGACAGGGCTAGCATTTGGTACAGATCAGGGCTTCACATCCATATAGTCATTTTTTTTGCAGCAGCCATTGGGATATGAGCTGAGTACTTGGGATATTAGTTTCTGAACTGTGATGCTTGAAAGCAGTTGTATTCTTCAGCCATGGGCTAGTGCTGAGATGGACAAAGTCAGCCTCCCTTATTTGCTTCACACTGAACCCCCCAGAAAAAATATGAGTAATGTCTCCTGTCACTCAGCCCGTTGTAGCAGAGATGAACCATCATGGGTGGCAGGTGAACAGCGAAGTGATTTTCTTGCCTAGTGAAGCCTATGAACGTTTGCAGCCTATTTCCCCTATTTTTTTTTATATGGGTTGATCCCAAGCAGACACTGCTGCTTTGAGCCAGCTTTTCATTCCTCGGTGCCACCAGCAGAGAGTAATTTCAGCCTGCTTTGTGCCTGTGTAGGTCCTGCTCCCGGAGTGCGAGGAGCAGGGAGTGGCAGCGGGGCGGGCAGGCAGTGTGCCGGCTGGAGAAGCAGGAGATGCTCCGCTGCATCTCACTGCAGGGACCAGACTGTGGCAAAGCACCGGCGGATCACCACCCATGACTCAGCTGATGCCACAGGCTGCTCCCACTGCTGCTCCCCAGCCTCCAGACATCGAGCTTCTCCTTCTGCGCCATCTTACCAAGAAGGGGCTGTACAAACGCGGAGCTGGGCGTGTTCCCGGGCAGATGGCTCGCTGTGGCTGTGGTTCGTGCGAGCTCCGCTGCCCTTGGGCGGGGAGACACTGCCATCTCCCGGCTCCGCACCCGCTCCCCCGGGCACGCTGCGGGAAAGCAGCGCGGGATGCGCTGCGTGGGGGCCGGGGCTGGTTCACCCGTGTTCTGCTTCCAGGGCGGGTTCGGAGAGCGGACGGCAGCAGGAGGCTGCAGTGTTGCATTAACAGGAGGCCCCGCTCCGGGCCGCGGGGTAGGAATGATGCTGGAATGAGCGAAGTGACACGGAGGTGACACAGCGAGATTAGCCCGAATGCAGCGGGGGCCTGGGGGGCACGGAGAAGTGTC
This sequence comes from Passer domesticus, assembly GCF_036417665.1. Taxonomy (NCBI): domain Eukaryota; kingdom Metazoa; phylum Chordata; class Aves; order Passeriformes; family Passeridae; genus Passer; species Passer domesticus. Next base: position 56,272,395 of record NC_087476.1, read on the forward strand.
TGAAGCTGAAAACTGAGCGGGCTGTCACAGGACATCCGTGGCACCATCATTAACAGCAGGGTAGACAGGAATCAGTAATTGCGTGTGCCCTGCCCACCCTCTCACTGCACCTGTTCCACCTTCCCGAAGGAGAATGCATTTAAAGGAAGCAACAGCGTGATTTTACACTCCAAAAAGACACTTATACGTGCTGGAAATCAGCAGAAATTCATGCACCTTTAGGTTCAGCTATTACAAATACCATCCCCACTGAAGTAAACCAAGCCTGGGAGACAAAGCTGGGGAAACGCGCTTAGCGCTGTGCCCGCCGCTGCTCCAGCGCCCGGGACCGTCTGTGGGACGCCGCTGGAAGTGCAGTTCCCTGCTAAACTGAGGGCCAGCAATTCCCAGCAAAAGCACCAGGGGTCATTCCACTCTTAGCTCCACCATGGAGCCGCTTTTCAGCATATTAGCACTAGCAAACACCTCTCCCCTTTTCCTCTCCCTCCCGACTGCCTATGATAAACCTGAACTGCAAATAAGGTTGTGTTTAGACAGGAAAGTGGTGGGAATATTGTCTGAGTAAAGACAGGAGGATCTATCACGGTGGAAAGGCTTTTCAATGGTTTACAGTATTTGCCTGTAATTGTACACATTCCTTGAACAAATCACATCCACTCATTTATTATCGTGCTAAACAACGCAGTAGGTCTAGTACACAGGTGTGTCACTCACCCTGCTTCAGGCTAGAGACATCTGCAATGGAATGTGATTTTTCCACACAGAGTTATGTTAATGCAACATCAGAGGTGACCAGTTTGGGGAGATGAGGAGAGAAGGGAATACAGGTGGAAAAATAATCTGAACAAAATGTTCACCCAAACATGGAATAAAATTACCAAGAATAGATGTTTGCTTTACTCCCTGACATAATTTTTTAAAATTAATAATTCTTTTTAAAAATTTAAATATTTCTCTATCTGGTGATAGTTTGATCTGAAAGCCTGATAATCAATGGGAACTTTCCCTGGGCTTTATATTGTGTCCCACGTGTCAGCTGGATTTATTTGTCATGGGAGTAGTAATGAGGAATAAATACTTTGAGGCTAGAATACCAAGGCCTTTGCTTCTAGTTAAAGCAGGTTACACATGTGAAAAATGTGTACCTCCTATCAACCACTGTGAGTGTTTTCCATGTTAAATGCAAGGTGTTTGAGGCCCACAGTCCCACAGGAACAAGGTGCAGGTTTAGGGGAAGGTAAAGGCTGCACACACGCAGACACGTTTTGTGCCACTTTTCTATGGCTTAGTGTTTCATCTCATACATGAGCAATGCAGTACACAGGATTGATGTCCTTCGGGCAAAGAACTGAGTGCTAACCCAGCCATACCCACCAGAAAGTTAACCCCTTCCTTCCTGACCTTCCTCTGCACTTCACCTACCCACTTCAAGAAAAGGTAGGTCGTTCTTCTCATAGATGTTTTTCCCCCCAGGAAGAATGGCTAGAAAAAGAAACATCCTCAGTTCATACCAGTGTGTATCAACATATGAGTTTTGCTGTTCTCACAGTCTAAACACTTATTTGCTATAACAGGCTCTGGTACCTCACTCCATGTCTGTCCAGCACTTACCCAGATAATATAGCCTGAAGTCTTTAATGGATGCCTAAGATTACACCATGTCGGCACTCACTCCCTGGCTTGTCTGAAAGTTTTTCATCATCTTAGTCAGGAGTTTCCATTCTTTTTAGTCTCCAGAAACATCAGGCAACCCCTATGCAATTTATTGCAGCTTATAGTTTCTCTATATGAACGTCACTTCCAAAATATTCATTAGAAAAATTAGTCATTTACAATAAATGTTACATTTTTACTAGAAAATGCAGCAATTCTTTATTAAGCATCTGGATTTTTTCAGCATCACTTCATAATGAGGATGAGTCTGAACTGGAACACCTGATCTAAACCCTTTTTTGACTTTTGGAGAATGTCAGATCCAAGTTTTTAAGGGCTGGGATTGTCTTCATTTTGAGTCTTCCACAGCTCTGAGCACATAGTTGGCACTTAACAAATAAACAATAGTAATCCAGAGCTGGACCAGAAATTAATGGCTAGACTGTATCTGCACTTCATAAAAAATGTATACGTCTTCCATATTACCCATGCTACGTCAAATGCAATGCCTTCTTTCTTTTGTAACCATACATGATTGTAATTAGAAAATATAAATTCCAGCCCACAGCTCATGGACTTTCTAGAGGAAAACAACATCCTTCATGTGGTGTGGAGGATAATCCAGAGGTGTGATTTGGAGTGATGAAATGGCTTTTAGACAATGGCATTGTCGCAGAGAAACAATACCTTGAACTATGGCAGCACCTTCTGCAAAGCTCACCTGGGCAGAGGCTCAGTCTCTGACCTGCAGCCACACCTGCCTGGGAAGGAACAAACTGTAAATGACAGACACAGTGACTGTGTCTTATCATGGAAATTAATCCATGTCTGATTCATTCCCAGCTCTCCAGGAGGACAGAGAAGATGGCTTACCCAGGCTGGATTTACATGGATACAGCTTCATATCAGCACTCTCAAGAGAATGAGCACTGCGTGTAACAGTCTCACGGAGCTTCCCCTTGCAAAGTATTGCCTGCCAAAACCTTCCTGCTAACATCGCTGCTGTTTTACATGACCTGGGGTTTAGGCCACTGGAAGTGTCTAGAATTGTAAACTAAAAAAAAGAATGATTGAAAAGCATCTCACGTTGTCCTCCCTCAGGAAAGAGAAGTGCAGGGAACTTCGTCTTGAACAGGGAAATGCAGTAGGACAGCAGCATTAGTTGCAATCTGTATTGCTTTTTTCAAAAGCCTCTGCTACATTTACCTTAGCATCTGCTTTTGGGTGTTTGGTCTTCTCTGTGCTTCACAGTGGAAGTGAAGAAACTGTGAAAACTTCTGGCAGTTTGCATAGAACAGAAGGAGAGAACATACATGGAAATGTGCTCCAGCAGGGATGGAGTAATGGCAACTGATATGCAAGGGGAAGTCATAGGAAACAATGCAATCTAACTTGTTCCAGCTGCCTGAGCAATCACAGGGACAGTGCCAGATGTAATATAGCTCTGGTTAGCATGAGCTGAGATCTGGGATAGCCTCCAAAAGCAAGGACAGGGAGAAGAGAAGCAGCAGCTTGTTTGTGAACAAAAGACTAAACTATTTGGTTGCTAAAATACACTCAAAGGAGGTATCCCTTCCCTTAGTCCCATGTGCAAATCACATCTAATCTGGGAAAAAGACAAAGAAAAAAAAGATCCAATTTTTGGTTGTGTTGAATTCATTTGATAAACATTGGAGACCATGCTAAATGGGGAGGAGAGCTCAGAGAGTGTTATTTTTGTTGGGCAGCACTTGAGTCCGATGTTTTTAACAAACTACTGCTACTCTGTTTGAGAAACTGCATTTTTAAAATGTGAATCAACTGGGACAATTCACAACAAGGGAGTGGTTGTGAGACCCCTTCCATTAAGTGTATGGTACATGGATGGTCAGTCCCTTCCATGGTTATGCTGTGGGATGGTGGGCTTGAATTACCTTGGGACTACTTAGCTAAGGTGCAGATTACCAAGGAGTAACCGAGCCTATGTGTCAAGAAAGAGAACAAATAATGTTATTCTGAACTTCCCTCTACTGGTATTTAATCTAAATCTATCTGAAATCACTTTATACTCTGTGCAGTCGTGTCTATGACTGTTGAGTTTGCCTTTCTCCCTGAGCCATGTAGATGATGAAGGAAACCTAGCGGGTTCTATGTAGATCAGATTGCCTTGTCCATCCCATTGCCTTCTTGCAGCTGTTCCTCGTCTGCAAGAGCATGGGCAGAAGAGTGTCAGTCCTCACAGAGACAGCACCAAGCCTGCAGGAGTGCTATCCTGTGCAAATGCAATCACAGTTTGTGATTCACTGCTTCACTCCAGTGCAAGAGCTGTGCAAGAAAATGAGCAAGACAGGCAGCAATTTGAATGTCTCTGCAGAAATGTTTTGCAAAAGAGCCCTGCTGTAAGTAAGGATCCTTCTGACTTGGTTTCCAGAACACATTAAGAAATACTTTCAAGATGTTTTTCCATTTTTAACTTGCTTGTGTTTTCCCCATGAAGGTCCAGCTGTTCAATTCGCTCAAAAGAATCAAGTCTATCTGCATGAAGTGGTTTGAAGGAAAGAATTCTGATTTGACTAGACTAAATTTTAAAACATCTAGAAAATAATTATCATTATTGGTTTATATTAAATTGAAAAACAGGCAGGAGATAACCAGAATAATAATCCCCATTTTACAGAAAGAAAGGAAGATCTGGGGAACTCAGATTATTTTTTTACTTCAGGATCTTCATCCAGCTCCTTTCTTCCTCTGACACAGAGGTCACACCTCTGAGGAGGACAGCAGACTTTGCACTACCTAGCATCAGCCTGCCACTCATCACCATTCTCAGCTAGAAAATGAAGCAGGACCAGATCACTCAGTTGTGCAAGTAATAAAAAAAAAAAAATCTGAAAAGCAGAGTTAATTCTTCAATGCAGCAGTAGCGTGGTCTTCCACAGAAAAATTTCTACTCTATTTGCAATTTCTGAGCACTGCTTCAGTCATCCTTCCTGCAAACATGATCAATTAACATATACTTGTTAACATTTGTAGATGTTGCCACATAATGTAGATATGGCTGCTCCTTCCCCCGCAGACACAGACACAGTCTATTTGAGGGATAAAAGCTGCTGCTTTCCTACAATCAAAATGCCATCAGTCTTACCAGTATCAGATCTGCACAGAGTTTTAGCCACAGAAACACTTTACATTTATCACCTGGCATGTGCCACCCCGGTGCCCTTTTTCCCAGGGTCACCACTTCTGTGGAAATATTAATAAATGACAAATTGCATTTGTGTAATCCTGTCAAATGTTTTGACTACTAAAGTTGTTCTATAGCAGTTCATTAAAGGACACATAAAGTATTTAAGTTTACATTTTATAAAAAGATCAGGAATGCTCTGGCTGATAGCTTCCTTTCTATTTAGCATCTGTTTCCTATTTTTTTAACAGTTTACAGCAGTGGTTGGCTAATTCTGTACTAATAGTTGATCTTAACTGGATCAAAACATTGTAATTTCTTAACAAAGGCTAGAGCTTCTAACACAGCTTCCTATGGCTGCAACCAGCAATGCCTGTGCATCAACATCTGGCTACAAAATATTAAAAATTATAAACACTTCCAGATATAATCCATCTGGTCTCACAAAATTCGACATCTGCATAATTTTGCTTTCTTTTTAAAAACCAAACACAGATTTAGTTTGTCCCTGTTACACTACTGAAGAATCATCCTCCTCCTTCTGAGTATGGGGCAAAACCCATGGTCCAGTTTTGTTGGAAGCGCACATCTGCATCTGGCTGACTGTTGTGTCTAACATTGGCTGTGTTAGTAAGCAACAAGGGAGATTTTGTTTGATTGGCATACAGTATCTGAGTGAATCAGATGGAAGGCTGCAATGAAGAAGTCCTCATGAATTGAAGGAGCAGTGAAATATGTAGTGCTGGCTGCGATCAGGCTTTTGAAAGCTGTTTGGTTGCTGCCCATCTGCATCCTGTCAGTCCCCTCAAAGACAGCACCAAGCCTGCAGGATTTTGCTGCCCCATGCCAATGCAGTCACAGTTTGCAATTCACTGCTTTGCTCCAATGTCTCAGGCATTCCTGAGCAGCATATTCAACACCTTGCAGACAGGTCTGCAGCACTGCAAGGGTCAGAGCCTTGGAAAGGGGACCACCCCTCTCCCTTTTGGCTAGAGATGCTTCCTGTGGGATGGCTGCTGCTGCTGTGACTAAACAATACCGGACTGCTTCCTCTGGCTTCTCTCCCCTTCCTTTTCATTTTACATGCCAACTCAAGGATCTCTTGTCCCTGACTGTTTTACCCAGATGGAAAGGTTATTTGTATTTCATATGCACAAAGAAATAACAAGTCTTCCTTGTACAAATAACTGGGTGCAAAGTACAAAACGCAAATTGTTTCATTAGTTTTTAATTAATGATTTTACCTAGTGTTCAACGTTATGTATATAAAGAAATGGTGAAGTGAAAAATAACATATGGAAATTAATAGATGTGTGGGAGATCAGTCCTCCAAGTCAGAAGTTCATCTTATCTTTTTTGTGTCCCTCTGTGGTCTACTTTGCAATGAAACAGTATTTTTCCCTGAGCTTTTAAAAAGCTAAACAGGTTCCAGTAAGCTCCGAAGACATGACACTGAACAGGCCTTTCACCCCAGATAGAGTGCTCTATCTTAAAGCTGAAGAGGTATCAAGTTGGGAATTAACACTTCTTTCACTCTTTCAAGACTTTACTAGTTCTGATGAGAGCATCTTTATGTTAATAGCAAAGACAGCATTTTTCAGACCAGGATAATGTCCAAGAGAAGTCACTGCAAAGTTGCCTACTTTGACTTGGTTCAGAGATACCTGTGATCCCACAGTCTGTTGGACAGTGCCAATCAAAAATACAGTAAGTGACATGGTCACAGCCTGAATGGAATGGGTGAAAATGGCAACCACAAAACCCAAAATATTCATTTCATTAAGGAAAAATTTCAGTCGGGCTAGCCAGTCTAAATGCTTCACTACATTGTCATGCTCATTAGTTGCATGTATTTCTAAGCACAGTTTGAGGCCAACTTTCCTGACGAATGAAACACAATGAGCACCATCCTAACACTGTGCCTAATCTGTCATGACTGGTGTGGGTGTTGCTAATGTTCCCTGGAGTGACGATGGCTTGCCAGATGCTGAGAAACAAGAGCTCGGTCAGACCATAGAGTAAGCTGAGTAAAACAGAAGTCTCCTGCTGCAGTACTTACATATATAAATCTATACAGCTGAAAAGCTTGGGTACAACAAATCAATGAGCAAACTACAAGCAGTTAACATCGAATTATGCACAGCAGCCACCAGAAAGTCAGGCAGAGAGGGCAATTCTTTTTTCTTGAATGAGATCTGAGGCAGCTTTTTTTACACTGTTCACACTTAGAGCTTCCTTCCCTTTCCATTCGTATTTTGAAAGACATTTGAGCATAGCTTACCCTTATTTTGAAAGATGCAATGGTTCAGTCTTGACAACAATTATTTTATTTTCAATTTAAGCAGCCAGAATACAGTTTGTCCATTAGAGAAAAAATTCTCAGGAAAATATAGGTGTTGCCCTGGGGTTCTTACTGGCCCTGACCTGCAGAGTCACAGAATACAACCCTCCCAATCATATCACTGCATCACACTAGAGTCTAATTAATTTGATCATTTGATAACAAAACCATTTCATAACCTTATGTAATTCACAGGATGACAAGTTCCATCATCATATGCATCATCCCTTGTTTTCACCTCCTACACTGAACATTTTTTAAATGCTAACCATTGCAGTCTTTTGATTCTTTGTTCCTCATTCCTACTTTCATCTCCTTCAACTTTGTCTTCCCTTGTCTCACAAGGGACATTTTCCTCCACTGCAAAGCCAGATATTTTACTGTGACAGGGGCATGTACAGAAATGGTCATGAAACTTTTGTTTCCCATCATCAGCTGGGGAAAAAGATATCTTAAGATGTCTGGATTAATCTACTTAAAAATTGTCTATAAAGGAAGTCAGTAAACAAGTTATATTCTCTATTTTTTTAAGAGGAGGGAGTAGATATTCAGTATAAGTTGTGGCCATTGCTTCTGACCATCTGCTATCCTACCTCATTCCTAGGAGGTACATAAGGCTCTGCTCTCTCTGGCTTGTCTGGGAACCCATTTCAATATAAGGGAAATTTCTATTTTTGAGCAGAGTTCTTGTAGATAGGAGAAGTAAGTGAGGGGTGTGATGGCTGTTGTCAGCCCTGCCAGGAAGGGATGCTTATAGTCCCTAAAAACAGATACAAAAGGCTGAAATTAGGCATGAGGCTGCAAGATGAGTCAAGATTCCAGGTTCAGGATTCAGAAGAAACAACAATTTTAAGCAGTTATTTCAGTATTGGTGTGAGGGCTAAGAGCCTGTCTTCCTAGGTGGAAAGCAAAGGTTTCATCCTTTGATTCCTTTGAAACAACACTACAGTGGCGAAAGCAGTTCTTGCCCTTATTTTAAGACAGTCTCTCACCATACAGAAAAACACCTTAAAGAAGGCATTTGGGGAATCCTGATACTTATATCTGACTTTAAATATTGGTAAGTTATTAAAATAAAATAAATAAAATATTACATTGAATAAAGTAGTCTTACCCCTTAAGTCTGCCACACAGATACCTTTATCTATTTGGCATGATTTTAAGAAACTGTGATTGACCTGCATAGAGGCAAGTGCCCTGTATTGAGACAGAAGCTCAGTAAGTCTGAAGCTACAGACCTACTACAGATTATTTTGCTTTACTACATACAACAACAACAACAACAACAACAACAAAAAAAAAAAGAGAACTGAATAAATTTGAGACTGTTTGGCCAATTTTATGGTCATGATTTTTTATGCTGAATAAATTTGCCACCGTCCATGTTCACTGAGAAAAGGATGTAAAAGCAATATTAAATGTTTTATTTGATATCACAGAATGATCAAGTACACTGCATATTGAATTGTGTTGACCTTGGAAACAGGAGTCTCAGAGTTATTCATTGAATCAAGACAGACAAACTTTGGCACGATCTCTATACAGAATAAATGTTGTTGCACAGTTAAATATGCCAAAGTATCTCTAGAAAACACATAAATAATTGCATAATTCAATGTAGCAAACAAGCTAAGAAAATAAAACAGCCTCAGCAAATAACCTGTTTTCCCAGGCAGCTTACAAAGAGGAAAAGAATCAAATCAGACATTTGTATTTCCTTATTCTCTAGCTCTTTTTTTTCCCCTTATGAAACAGAAATACTTGACTCAAAATCTGGTTTTGTTTCTGTTGAGACTAATAGCAATAGCATGACTTCCGTAGTAAGGAAGCAAATCCATTTTGCCAAAGAAATGCTGTAAGAACTTATCCATACTCTCTGACATGTAGATAACATTAGCACTTGGCTTTTCTGTCTGATAGAATTGTTTTAGTATGAACTTCATATTGCTTTGGAAGTTTCCTTGGTCTGACCTCAAGATCCCTGAAGAGTGATGAGCTAAAATGATTTCATATAAGGATTAATGAAAAGAAAAGCAAACAATAAGAAAATTATACTGGCTTCAGATTTATCTGCTCAAGTGTCTAGGCTGCTGCAAATCAATTTTAAATTGTGCAGAAGCATATAAAAAATACATTGCCTCTTTAGCTGTAATTTTCCCCATAAGCCTTCACTCAAACTTTAGCCCACTAAATGCTGGAAGGCAGAAAAATATTAATATAGAAACAAACAGGAAATATATGCAAACATACAATCCAACTGCTAGAAGATTTTATGGATGATTATGAGTATGAACAGTCAAGCTGGTGTTAAGAACTAAAGACCTTTGCTGTTCAATGATGCACTTAATTAAGCTCCTCAGTTCCATTTAGTAGCAGATTTCTGTCCATTCCATTTTTATTACGTGTTTCTTTAATTGTGCAGTTCAATACAATAAAGGAGTGTATTTCGTGTTCTGGGTAAATATGTAATCTCTGTGGGATCATTTACACTTGAAAATTAGCTTGGCACAAAAGCAGGACAGAAATAAAACATTACCTTTTTCTGTGTAATTCCTCCTGCAGATATTGTTGTTGCACATTGAAATTGTCTGTCCATGGATTATTCAGGAATCTTGATCCAGATCTTTTGCCTCAGTAGAACTGTTTAGGTGCAATATAATGTTCAGAAAACTCTTTCTGATCTATATTCAGTTCCCATAAACTAGAAAAGGAGTTAAGACAGACAAATTGGCTGGGCTGACAGAAGATCACTAACAGAGATGTCCGAAGCTCAGCCAAGCCTTGATGTTTTAATTCCAAGAGATTTCACTAATTTTTGCACATTTAACTTTAGTCAGCGTGTACCAGTGATGAGATCAGAACTGTGCTTCCTTGAAATCAGCTCTGCCCTTGCCTACTTGCATGTTACCTCTCCTCAGGATAGCTAACAGAGCGGATGAGAAGGTAAAGTGTTTGTACCTCACACAGAAAAATTCTATTGCCTAATATATTAAAGTAATAAAGGGATGCAATTTAATATCAATTTTAGGGGCAATTGCTCAGAGAAGTGAGAAAGGAATCCTGTTGCAACACTCCACTGGTCCCTGTCATCCCATCTAGAGGGGAGGCTTCCTATTCTTCCCTCCCAAACTTTGAAGACTGATCTTTGAGTAAGGGACAGCTGAATTAGATCAGATCTCCATGGGGTGAAGAGTGTTACTGAGTTTCCATGTTGATGAATCTCAATCGTGCATATGTGGTCAACCCCTGTACTGGATGAATTAAAGATCCCTGATGACCTTAACCACCCAGAATCTTTGTCACCCTCAAAATGCTCCTTTCTTACTGGGAGCCTGGAGGATGGTGAGTTACACAGTGTTTTCTGCAGCTTGTATTCATTCTGAAATGCACAAAGTCTGAAACACAGGCTTTGGCTTGTCATGGGGACTGCACTGTCCGCAGACATCTAGTTAACTACCAAGAAGACCTGCAGATTTGCAGGGCTGTGGTCACAGTGGAGATACAAGCATTGAATTAAATATGCTGCATGACGATAAAGAACTACTGGAAGTTAAAGCTTTGCAGCAGACTCCTGGTCACACGTGCCCCTCTATTGCCCATTTCAGTCAGGAGGAGTAGCAGGAACATTTATGGTTCTGGTTGCCTAAAGACAAAAAACTCTTTGTGAAAATATAAAATCTGGAAACAAGCTGGCTGGTGAGGTCCTAAAATATTGGCTGCAAATCAAACACAAGAAAGGTATTGGTGAAGGCCGTGTCACACACAGAGGAACACAGTGATACTCAGCTTTGGAACCTTCCTTGGGCTGTGGAAACAAATCAAGCTTCATTTAGACAAAATATATTCACAACTAGACAGAATGCTGCTTTGTTTTTGTATCTTAAATGTAAGCATTGGTGTAAGAGGGCATTGATGACTAAATGAAACTGTACTTTTGCTTTTTGTACAAAACGACTGTATTTTCCTAACGCCTATCTCAACCACATTACTCAGTAACAGCCCTTGCAAAGAGTGTCTCCTCTTAAAAAAAAAAAAAAAGGATTTAATAATATTCATATGGTCACTCTTGCTTCAGATGCTTCTTGCCCCTACAAAGTAGGGATAGAACTATAAAACTAAGAGTTGTACACTAAATTGACCTTGACCTCTAAAGGTCAAATTCATCATTAGTTTAACTTCTCTGGAAAACATGCTCACACCAGCTATAATTTTAATTGCTGGGTGCTTGACTAGGTTGAGAATATGGCCAATCTTTTAATTTCAGTGAGGTGACTCTAGGATTATCATGTGGGTAAATATATGCCCCAAATGTCATCTTTACTCTCCATTAAGAAAGAGTTAAACAAAATGTTTCAATGGAAAGTTTAATAACAAAAGACATTTATGATGTTTACTTAAATTTTCTGGACCATTAAGTCCAAATGACATGACTTATTGGATGCTATATCTGGCCAAAAAATCTTTTTGACCAGTCTAAATTTTACTACGTGCTGAGCTGCCAGCATCCCTATTAGAAAAATAAAAAAAAATATATATATATATAAATCTATGGGCAAACTATAGTTTTCTCAGTGAAATCTGGATTCAGAATAGCCATTCATGCCAGAAAGTACCTTTTGAAGTTTACATTAACATGGATATTTATTTATTTTCCCTCTGTAACAATGACAGTGGTTGAAATAAACTGTTTAATTCTAAATAGAAAACACATCTGCTGTTTCTGCATTGTTTGTGGTTGCTGGAGGGGTGACAATTTAAACCAAGTAGCACACATGACATTTTAAGTGAGATGTTGTATGAGGATTTGCAGCTGTTGTACTTTCCTATTTTTCTCTCGCCTGACGGCACTGCTCCATTGCAGGGCCTGCAAACTTTTCCATCCCCACCACAGCTCTCAAAGGGAAAGTTTATACATATCCTTAGATACATGCATGCCTGCTTGCATAGATGTGATTTTTTTGACATGCTCGTGTTCATCTCTTTGGGGGTCAAGAGCATTTTCCACATTGACTGGGATCTTGCAGGTGAGAACATCACTGAGGGGCTCAGATTAGGCCAGAATTTGCTGATGACTCGGTGGCAAGCAAGAGCCTCAGAGGTCCAAAAGCAACCTGCAGTTAAGTCCTGACACCCTGGCATTGGACACATGGCCCTCTTGGAGATCAGTGTGTTGGAAGGACCCTGGGCAGTGAATGTTTTGGTGCTGGAGAACAACAAAGCAGGCCCTGAGCTGGCCCTGCTCTCTCTGGCAACCTCCCCATTATCTCAAGGCTGCAGCACAGCATTGAGCAAAGGGAAAGTGCCATGGGATTGGACTGAAGAAGGTAGTCAGAGGTTAGAAAGGCTGGCCCTGCTCCAGCCAGGGAAGTTGTGAGAATGGACAGAAGCCCTGGCTCCCTGCTAGCATTTCATCTTGCCTGTGGGAGCTTTAAGGTGAGGTGTCAGGGCTGGCCCTCCACCCCAAGTACGTGCTGGCTGAGTAGCAGACTTAATTTGTGCCCAAGCAGCTCAGAAGTGTAAACCCTAATCACAAAGGGTGAATTGTACCTCTGAATGTCACGCTGCAGTCCCAACACCTAAACTACAGTTAATTCTTTTTTTTTAATCCCGATAGGGGTTTAGTGTCAGGGATGTAATGATCCTTTCAGGTTAATAAACTTGGACCTAAATAAATGAAGGTTACATTTCTAAATACTTTTGATAATCTTTAAATTTTGCCTTTTCACTAGGGTGAGACAGTGAAACTCCCTTCACCCCCCTGTTCCCACACTGCTATATGTTTAATAAACCCCTGAGGTTTGACAGTGCAGCAGTGCAATCCATTAACCATAAAAACAGTGTGGGCTGATATTTGACTCCTATATTATGGCTGAAGAGACTAAAATACTCCCAAGTAATACGAAAAGCTTAGGCAAGCACCTGAAGGAGGGCCGGAGCCCATGAGTTCCCAGTACACAGGCTCCACTTCATTTCTGCCATTTTTCTTTTCAGTTCAAAGAGGGGTGTTGGCATTTTCTTTTGCCAGATCTTAATAGAGAGAAGGCTTCCTCTTTCTCTGGAAAAATTCCTACCTCAGCTCTGAATAGAAATTTATGACATTTTTCTTTGCTGTTATGGGATATTGTGTTTATTCCTCTCTGTTGTCTCTCAGCAAAGCAAGAACTTCTCTTCGGGTCTTATGAAATGTCCTGAGTGGAGCAAGTTATTTCCCTTGGGAGGGACGAGATTACAACAAACTGCAAATATTAAAAAAATAAAATTCCCAGGGAGGAGCCTCAGTATCAACCTCCAGGTCACCTTCCCCCACAGCCCTCCTGGCATCATACAAACTGAACTTTGTCCTGCCCTAGTTACTAATATGCCCAGTCCAGTCTTTAGAAACAAAGCATAAACACACCCAGCCAAGTGTACGCTTAATATAAAAGTGCTGCCTCTTCCTCTCATTACACTTGTGAGAAATTGTTTGTGTTTTAAGAGGGAGGACAGGGAAATCAGTTCCCAGGTCAGGTCTCGCTGTAGCCCTGCAGGCAGGGAGGACAGAGGCCAGCTCCAGTGCAGGAAATCTTCAAGTGCTGAATTGCCACACGCTGACAGGGATGTGCGGGCCCATGTGCTCTCACAGGGTCATGGCATGTTTGGGTCTTTTCATAACGCTGGCCCCCACGCAGCAGCCACAGAGAAAGAGGCCATGGTTGTCTTTCAGTTCAAGGAATCACTGGGCTGCCAAAGAAACCACATAACAGCTATTCCGCAGATGAACTCAAGTAATGGCACAGCACTTGGGTGGCCATATTTATACTGGGCTAGCCAGGAATGTCAGGATTTCAGCATTCACAAAAAATGCACTTCTGGCACAAACTATCTCTGTCATTTCAGCTCCACTCCTCAGTCTCAAATGATCCATATTGTTAGGAGAGCTTTAGTGTTTGGAGTAGCATGTGTTTCCCCTCTCCATAGATTTTGGGAGTAAGGAAATGAATCCTGCCCAGCCGTTCTCTTCAGCAGTTCTGCTTTCCTCTAAGTAAGCAATGGCAAACATGAGATGGGAGGGAGATACATCTGAACTCATGCAATCTGTCACAGCACAGCATCTCCCAAGCACAGGCTTTTTACCCTTGGATCTGTCCCATCTCTGTCTGCACAGCCATATTTCAAGGATTTGTCACGGGTCACATCTGCCAGCAATCATGTGGAAGAAATATAGAAAACGAGCAGCGTGCATTAGCTCCATGGTTTTCCTCCTGCAGCACTCCTGGGCTCTTGACAGACAAACTCCCATGCTGAAGACAACAGCCTAATCCCCACCCCAGAGAAGCAACTGGGGAGTCACCATGAGCCTCAGCAGATCTTGTGTCAGAGGAGCAGAAACCTGTGAACCCCACTTGCTCAGGGAGAGTTTAGGCAATGAGGCACAGCCTCACAGGTCCCCAAAAACATCAGCCCAGCAAAGAGACTTTGAGCACTGCAGCAAGAAAGGCCACTACGAAAACTCACTCAGAAGTGTCATCTAGGAAAAATAATAGTGAGTTTTGGACTTGTTCAGGATTCCTGGGCATTTGTCAGACCAGGGGAATCATATCTGTGCTCCCTCCTACCTCTTGCTTCAGAACCCTGGGCCTCCTTGGCATGCGAGAGCAGATTGGTGTACCTGTCCTCCCAGTGACTCCAACAACTCTCGGCAGTATCATTTCAGTTGTGCTTGATCTATATGGCTCATTTATACTTAGGCACAAAATCTGATGTACTTTGAAAGCGTCAGATTTAATACATGTGTACAGTCTACCGTCAGATCAGACATCTCCTGAGAGAAGCATGCTGTTCTGTACTTGGTTTCTAGACCAGGAAATCCCATGTAGGAATATAGACTATGCTTAAAATGGACAAATAAGTAACTGCTGTAAATTAAAAGCGGATTGACATCAGCCTATCAGAATAAGAGTATTCTTGTGGATCTTTTAATCTCAATGCCCTGTCAAGCTGGACTGTTTTTCCAGACTGCTTTTTCAGAATTGTTCAATTTCTCTGTACTATGGGACAAAATAAATAAGGAAGATTAAAAAAAACAAAACAAAACACAAAAAAACCACCAACAACAACAACAAAACAAACAAACAAAAAAAAAAAAACCCTTAACAATCTTGGATACTGGAGTACCAAAATCAAGCATTTTCAAGTGAAGATTAATATAATCCTTCTAAGTAAAGTTTTACCGTCACACAATACCAGCTCCATAAAATAGTATTGATGTTCCTTGTGAAAATTTAGGAGCTTTATCATATCTAGAAAAATTTCTCATTGTAAAGGTTTTTAAGTATTAGAGGACTTGGTAGGATCTCTTCTTTGTGAGATCAATAAACAACCAAAGCCACCTGGTGTTGACACAAATACCTTTTTAAACATGGAGGCCTAACACACAAAAACATCTCTTCAGCCAAGGCAGTGGGCCAAGTGTTTAAGATACAAGATTTGCCAGAGTGCTTAGAGCTGAAATGGAACCAAGACCAGAGAAACATTCAATCTCTTTGCAGTAGTTTAGTGTCTCTTCTACAGGTTTTCTCTTTCCTTTTTTTTTTTTTTTGTTGTTGTTGTTGGTTTTTTATTGTTGTTTTTGGTTGGGTTTTTTTTGTTTGGTTAATTCAGTGCAGAAGATCTGGACATTTTCCATTGAACGCTTTTCTCAAAAAGAGAAACTGTAGCTTAAAGTAACCACCAAAACTTATTAAAAGATTCATACCAAGGCATTATTTTCTTAATAGAAAATGTTCCATAGACATGCCATGAACATGATATGTATATATTGAAACCAAATAACATACAAACAAACAAAAAGTCCTCAAAATCCCAGTGATGGGAAACTGATCCCAGCTCTATTCAAGCTAGTGGTAAGTTTGCCAGGTGTTTCCAGGGAAATCTAGATTTGATCTGCTTCATAAAGGGTCAGTCATGAACCACAAAATACAATTAACTAAACCTCTGGGCATAAGGAATGACAAATGAAAATCAGGGAAATCCATACACAGTTTAATGTCATGTTAACATGTGTTATTCTGGAAATAGGGTAGAATGGGAAGGCTTTGTGATTCAAGGCAACACCAATCACTAAAAGCCAGGCTAAGCTCAGCAGTAACAGTCATGCATCAGCCACCCACCTGATAACTGACAACCCAATTTGTAATTTCTGTTGTTTGCCCCTCTGAGGTGTCTTCTTCCAGTCATTAACAGTATATTTGAAGAGAATAGACACTGGTAGACAGAAAATAGGGACAGAAGCATTTTGCACAAATCATAAAGTCCTTTAAAAATCAATCCCTGAGAGCATTCAATGGTTCTACATGTGACCCAGCCCCATGGGAGTCTTAACCTCTGCAGTTCAAGTTACTCCAAACAGAGCTGTACCACTAGTAATCCATGTGGTATGGAAAGCAGGAAAATTTTGAAACATTTGGACTTCTGTTAAATCTCTGATAATATTTAGATTAAAACCCCTTTGAGCAGTTTTAATCTAAATTAAAATTAGATTTAATCTAATCTCCTGCTGTATTTATGGAGAGCCTAGGAAAACCTGTGAGGGAGTGGAGAGATGACTGAGGCAACTTCCCTGGGTCTATTCCAATTAGAATTTCTGTTTCTATTTCTACTGCTTCTACATTTGAAAAGAGTGACTCAGATTATACTGAAAAAAAAGTCTAGGAGCAAAACTGGTTATCCATGGGCCTTTTCCATATATAGGTTGGATACTAATATGATGTAAATTTTATAAACCCCTCTGAGTAACGAGGTATAAAATAGAGTGGCTGCATAGCACCAGGATTATCCCACAGAAGCTGTTTCTGCATGATGCTTTTTTTTTCCCAGAGTCCTGCAAATTTGGGACTAATCCAGAAGTAGATGTTTCCTCTTAGCACTGGATACACAGTGCCAGTGAGAGCAGAGGAAGCCTAGGACCTTCTTTGTGCTTCTGCTCTGGTGTCAGCAGATCTCATGTTGTACTGCAGTTGTGTCCCAGGTAACTTGTTCAGTATTCAAGAAAACTTCAGCTTTCACCCTTGGTCTCCCTTGCTTGGTACTGTGAAAGTGGGTTGCTGCTCCATGTTAAAGACAGTAGAAAGAGTGGGTGTAATCCAGGCTTACAAATTCTCCCACACCTGCTGCTTATGTCTCCTGAAGAAAGCCTTGCTGAAGAGGTGCAGCAGTGATTTAAAGCTCCAGTAAGTGGGAGCTCAAGCTGTGCTATGGAGCAGGCAGAGTTTGTGAGCCCTCAGTGTTTCAGTTAATACAGAGGGCTCCAAGGATTACTCCAATAAATCCAAATGCTTACAATTTCTTTTCACCCTAGTACCTCCTCCTCGAGAGCATGTCTTCTTCTGTGCCAGCAGTATGGAAATACACTTTTCAAAATCACATCAGTTGTTCTAGTGATTTCATAATTGTCACAGAAGTGGTAATCCCTTCTCTTACATTACACTACAGAGACTGTAGAGCCAGTCAGACTGAAAGGGTGCATGCAGTTGTTTGGATATTATTTGCATAGGCATGTGTATTCATTTGGTTAGATCCATGCTCCCAGATCCAGGCACTAGGCAAAACTCCCAACTGTGGAGTTAGCACTAGGCAAAACTCCCAATTGTGGAGTTAGCACTAGGCAAAACTCCCAATTGTGGAGTTAGCTACCCGTCCTTTTTTTTGCCTGGTCTGAATTATGTCCTAGAAAAATCAGGAAAATTCCTTCCCACAAGGTGTTTTCTCTGATAACTTCAGAAATTTTATGCATTGATATACACTTCCAGTCAATGGAAGACATTCTCTCCTGAGTGGATGCAGCTGCCAGAAACAAACAATGACACATGAAGCTCCAAGAGAAGACTTTTAATTCTAACAGGACATGTCCAGGAAATACCAATCAATTCATATAGTAACTGATCATCTTCACCCTTAAAAACTCAAGCTAACAGCTGTACACTGTCTCTTCTTCCAGAAATGACTCCAGATCCCTTTTGACCTGGTGTATACTATTCACTTCTATTGTAGATTTTGGCAGTTTGCTTCATACTTTTAATTATACCCTCTGAGCAATGAAAGTCATCCTGAATAGTTTACAGCCCGTGCCTCATCTGCAAGCTGTAACCTCTTTCTTTGGAATTAGCAACAAGTCACACAAACTTTTATTTGAAAAAACCCATTCCTTTCCTGGTGTATACTGGACTGTATTTCCTGAAAATTCCTATCCATTCCAGCTGCATTAGAACTTGTCTCCATTCACTTGAGCCCAATGCAGATATTTACTCCACGGATTCTAGATTTTTAAAGCCTGAAAAGCAATTGTATTTTCTAACCTAACTTCCTGAAAAATTAAGGTGTTAAAATTTTATTTAGCTATTTGCAACATGATCCCTAACAAATTGCACTGACTAGAAAGCATGTCCTTCTATTTTCACTAAAAGTTAATATGAAATACAGTCATTATTGCATTCCTCATCTTCCATATTCCTTATACAGGCCTGTACATGACTCCACAAGGTATTAGGCATTGAAGAATCACATCAAAATTGCCAAAGAGTTGTAATCTTTCCTGGCCAGTTTTCATTTATCCCTAGAGGACCACAACAACTCATGGCAATGCTACACTCTGGGACAGAGTGTCTGGAAAGTTTCCTGGCAGGAAGGGACCTGGGAGTGCTGGTCAAAAGCTGGCTGAACATGAGCCATCAGTGTGCCTAGGTGGCCAAGAAGGACAATGCCAATGCCATCTTGGCCTGTATCAGCAAGAGTGTGGCCAGCAGGACCACGGCTGTGATTGTCACCTTGGCACTGGTGATACCACACCTTGAATCCTGTGTTCAGTTTGGGGCCCCTCACTTCAAGAAAGTCATTGAGGTGACAGACCATGCCCAGAGAAGGGCAACAGAGCTGGTGAAGGGTCTGGAGCACAAATCTTACAAGTCAGGAGTGGCTGAGGGGGCTGGAGTGTTTAGCTTAGAGAAATAAGGCTCAGGGGAGACCTTCTTGTTCTCTAGAACTGTCTGACAGGAGGTTGTGGTGGTGTGGGGGTCAGTCTGTTCTCCCAAGTAATGAGCTACAGAACAAGAAGAAATGGCCTCAAGTTGCACCAAGGAAGGTTTATATCAGATACAAGGAAAAAAATCATTCACTGAAAGAGTTGGAACAGGTTGCCCAGGGAAGTGGTTGAGTCACCAACCTTGAAGGAATTTAAGTGTCTTGCAGATGTGGCTCTTTGGGACATAGTATAGTGATGGGCTTGGCAGTGCTGTGTAAATGGTTGGGCTTTATTTCTTACTTTGCCTAAAACTTGAAAGCTTAGATAGGTGTTAAATTTTAAGTTTGATTTTAGAAGCTGCTTTGATTTCAAATAATTTTCAATGCTTGAGGAAGTTGTCCAGTAAGTTGGAACTTTGGAGATTATCTCCTGCACAATTTAATAAACAAAACCATGGCATAAAGAAGTTGCCTAAATCTGCAAGAGAAGGAAATATACTATTCCAGCTGAGGGACCCAGAGAGCTCATTGTTATGATCAAGTGGGTGAATTGCACAAGTTATTTCCATATCTAAAAGTTGAGCTTGCTCTAATTTATTTAGGAACTTGGAGTGAGTAGGCAGTATTTTTGTATTAATTGAGGTATAACAATCTATACAAATGTCCATCCAAAGCCACAGAAATCTGATGTAGGAATGGCTTAGTCATGCAGTATTAGAGCATTTTCTTCCCTGGAGGAAGCATCAATATCATCTCTCATAAAGATTCTTTAGAATGATCATTTGCAATTCTGTTATTTTCATATTCTTTTCTATTATTGATATGAACTGGTCTCCCCCAGATTATTATGTGATTAAAAGAGAAATGTAAAGAATCATAGAGTATGGAATTATTATAGACTGACTCTTGCCCTCTATCCTACTTGTTGTAAGCTCTGTTATGCAATTGAGTGTAGTGACATAAATAGGATATAAGCTCTCTTTAGCTTTTTGGAAGAAGTTATAGTGTATTCAAAAGATTTTTGGTATGTGAGTTACTTTATCTTCATTATAAAAACAACTTGGATGTGGGCTCTGGGGGAATTTATAGTTGCTCCATGACACAATTAAATTACAAATGTCTCATTAGAGACTGCCAGTGTACCTCAGATAACAACTCTAAAGTATTCATCTTAAACCTCATTTCCAGACTGTTTTTCTTTTGAACTCATTGTACTTTGGGATTGTACTAACTTTTATGAATATGTTTTTAAGGGACATTGTCCTTTAGGGCACGCCATAAATATTGGTGTGCTTGGAAGAAAAGTTGTTAAGAGTCCAGAGAGCAGAATAAGGGGAGAGGCTGCAAAAGGGAAGCATAAAACCAATCAAAGTAGCTAAGCCCAGTTATGAAAACTTTTGTCAAGTACATGGTCAAGAAACTGTAGTCTTGAACACACAGATACTTCATCTACTGCAAATTGCAGTTATATCACAATTTCAGAAGATGAAACAACTAGAACAAGAGAATATATTTGCTGTAATTCACTTCACAAAGGAAGTTTGAAACCAGTTATTTCCAATACTGACAAAGTTTTACAAAGTATCCCCTTCAGTGAATGTTTTCTTATATTTTTGGATTTTTCTTTCGGCACAAATAACACACTTGATTACTGAAAAAGTAAATATTAATGAATTGGAAATTAACTCTTTTCTCCAAACTTTGACATTAGGTAATGAAATTAAACATCTAACAGAATAGACTTAGATTACTTATTGGTTTGGGTTGTTTTTTTCCCCTAACTCTTAGAAAATACCACAAAGCTGTATTATTCTATCTTTCATGTATTCCAGGAAATGGATAAATCAGAACAATGCATACTTTGTATGAAAACTCAAGAAAGAATTTCTGATCCTCCTCATATAAACATTGTTTTTACAAAAACTGAGACTTTGTAAAGAATGAACTACTGTTTAACCTTAAGTAGAGGTAACCTACTTAAATTTAGTTCTCTTCAATGACTGCACTGGTGGGGAAGACACCCATCATCCTGCTGCTTTCCCTTAACGTGTCTTTCTGAAGGGAGCACAACATATCATTTGTGTAGAAAGGAAGAAAGTATCTCTAGGTTCTCTAGAGTGAAACAGGTTCTTTACGTCTTAATACTTCTGTTCCCTTCCTTCTGACATCAAGGAATTGAGTCCAGAGCAGTATACTTCTCAGAACTCTCAGAAAGAAAATCCAGCAACCAGCAAGCTTGTAAAAGAGCCTTCTTTCTTGGACTTCAAACAGGTGATCCCTCTATTTTTGTAATGGTCTCATGAACTACAAACAGAAGAGTGCTTGGCTCTTCTGCTTCTGTATATCTCCCTTAAACTGGATGATACCATGCACATTGGCCACTCTGTGTCATCTGTGACACACTTGACAATCTATATCATCAGCCATTTCTTGAAACATTATGAGTTTAAAAAAAACCAACCAAACAAACAAACAAAAACACACCAAAAAAACCAAATCAAACCAAACAAACAAAACAAACAAAAAAAACCCAAAACCCACACACACACAAAAAAAAAAAGCCCTGCCAGATCCATACAGCTGTTAGGGTTATGATGTCTTAATTTTGTTTGAAATTTTCCATGAGTTTATAAACTGTTCAGAATTCACATTCTGTTCGCAGAATTCACTACTGTTAACTCAGGTATTATTTATTTCCTGAAGATGAATAGTGTGAAAGAACAGGCACTGCTTTTTGCAGCAGTTTATGACCTCTGTTTTTCATCCATCCTTTTTGTTTCCAGGAACACAACAGGACACAAATGTTCAACCAATGTAACCGGAAAGAGCATCAGCACTTTTAAACTTATTGAGAGTGTACAGATATGAAAATATAAAGTCAAAATACAGATATTTGGAGGGGGGGGGGAGTATGATTCAAGAATACCTAATACAGCACTCCGTTATCCAGTAACTGTTAATATCTGGTGCACTCTCAGCCCACATGCCTGTGGAGAAGAGCTGACACACACAACCAGTTAAATCTCAGAAATTAGCAGGCAAAAAGAAGGAAATAAAGGTACTCCAGTCTCATAGCTATTGCCCAGCCTGACATATAAGTGCTAGAAGCCAGCAGTGCTGTACTGCTGTTTCTTAACAAAAAGATAGCTTTTGCTCCCCTCCCCTGCATTTGGTAATTCCAGGAGAGGTTGCATGTGCTCTATCAGATTGTGGCTAGTAGTGACAAGAGTGATATAGCAGTAGGCTTTATTAAGGATGTTAGGAATGTTTAAAAGTGCTAAGTAGGCCAAAAATACATTTAAAATATTCCAAAGGCAAGCTAAGAGAAATGGCTTTTTGGAACTTCAGAGCAGATCCTCCAGAGAGCTCAGTATCTAACAGCTCCTTCTTAGGCACTTAATGGCAAGGCTGGGCTTTCCAGAGTACTGAGCTCCACAGCCTGATCATGGAATTAGGAGCCCTGCCCAGCTAGAAGCAGGATTTTCGTTTTTCAGCCCAAGATTTCTTTGCAAGTCCAACATTGAAGTCTCAGGGAAATATTTTCCAATTACTTGTTTTATTAAGAAAATTAAACAACCCCCCTGTGTTTCCTGGAAGTCTGGCAGGACTCACACTGTAATTGCAGACAGATAATGTCCCTGCAGATCAGGTGTTGCCCTGTAAAGTAAAACTACACGAGATGAGAGTTACCTGTACTATCTGGCAGTAGTATGGCAGTATGATTAGGTATTGTAATATTGTATTTAAATATTCAGACACAAGCAACAATCCTTCCTTTACATTTAAGTAAAGGAAAGATTTATACAGCTATAAGTGAAACCATTCTTCTGGAATAAATACAATTCTAAAGTTTAGAAATCCTCAGGCTATTTTCTAAACAAAGATGTGGGAAACTATTACTGTTTATATTAAATATTCCCATGTGGATCTTTTGGTCCTTGTGGAATATGAATGGCAATCTCTTGTAAAATCCCTACTGCAGCTGTCAACACTTTTTATATGAGGCATCCCAGACACGGAGAGGAGTGGAGCATGTATGTGTGTGGGACATACCTGTTTCCCTAAGAATTCCTCACCCCTCTGGTGGCAGATAGGTTTTCTGAGGCTACACAGATATCAGAGCAAAGTCACTAAAGTGATTTTTCATAGGAGAGGAGATGATAATGCTTCCTTATTACCAGCTTTTTGAAACAGGAGAACTACTCCTGATTTAGAGAAGAAACTTGAGACTAAAAGGTTTGCCCTGTACCACAGAGTGACTCTTCATTCTCGCAAGCCCCATCTTCCACAGTCAGAGCACACACTTCCAGCTTCACCTTGAACCTTCCCATTTTATCTGCTGCCTTAATGTAAACCTGACCCAGAAACCACCTTCTTCTTTGAAGCCTAAACTAATTCCTGGACTGTTTATAACTATTTTTGCTTGTGACAATATTTTTCATCTCTTTAAACTTCTCCTTTTCCTAGTATTTCTCCTCTTCCTTTTTAGTGTATTTGTGTAAAGTTACGTCGTTCTCCCTTAGGTTTCACTGAGTTGCTGAACTTTACCAAGATCTTCTGGTCTCTTCTTCTAAGACAGCCCAGTGGGCCCTTTGGTAGGGCTGTTCAATGAGCTCTTAAAAAATCACTCCGATCTTACTCCCCATATGTGGGTTTACTCACAGATAGTAAAAAAACTAAAAATCCCTTCCCCCCCCCCAAAAAAAAAAAAAAAAAAAAAAAAAAACCAAAAAACCAAAAAATAAAACAACAAAAAAAAACAAAACAGAAAACCAAAAAAAACACATTCAAAGTACACCAGAGGATCTCCTCATACTACCTTAGAGAAGGCCAGTCCCTACCAGAAACTGATAAGCTACAAGTTTGCCTTCTCATGGTCAAGAATTCTTTACAATTTCCACAGTATTTTTTTTATTCTTCTATTATTTCCAGATTATGAGATCTAACTTTATAGTTTATAGCACTTATACAATTAAGTGAGAGGTGAATCAGGGCCAGGTTGTTTGCCAAAAAACAAGTAAAACTCAAACACTTCATTTCACTGTTTATTTTCACACTCCTCTTGAAGAAATATCTAGGTCAGCTACACCAAGCTTTGACTTCAGCATGCCTTGTATAAGACTTAAGCTGTCTTGTTTATACCTTTTTGGATGAATTCTCCAGATATATTTGTAGCCCAAAGTATACTTACTGGTGAGAATTAAAATAAAAATCAAAATTAAAAGTTCTCTGTTGTTTCTGTATAAAGAAACATAAAGTGCTATTTATATTGTACATATCTGATATTATTATTTTACATCTCCACAAAGAGATATTTTTATTCTAAAGGAAATGTTGTTCCCTGGAAATCAATGGCAAAATTCCTGCTTGTTCAGTAGACCAAGATTCCTTCCAGAGTCTGATTTACTAGCTCACTGCATTAGTTGTATGCCAGGGTAGCTTTGCTGAAATCACTGGAATTCCCTTGGCATGAAAGCAGTGAAATAAGAAACAATCTGAGTTCAGACAATTACAATAATTTTTGCTGGAATGAAAGGATTACAATTGAGGGATGACAGATTTGGTAAATGTCAGCTAACTGGTGACATTGTCGACTGTCTCATTAGACAGACACACACTGCCATAAAAGCCAATATAAATTAATTTCACGTATTCATACCATTTTATAAAACTGAATATTGCATAGACAAAACAGGGAAACTGCAAAGACTTACATCACTGCTAAATTACTTTCTATTTTAAAAGTGTTCCACGTGTTTTAGGCCAAGAGCCAAATTCTACCCCTTGACATACACATGCAAATTCCATTTAGTAGCTGGAACTGCATCTTTGTGCTTGTGGGAATGATTTGACGGTGTAAAGGCAATTCTGGGAGCATTGACTGCGAGGACTGCCCAAGAATTCGCCAGTGAAAATGGTTTTTGTTTTATTTTGTTGTCAAAAACTGTTGATTTGTCAAAAATAAACATTTCTGCACAAATATATATAGCCTGTTTGACAATGAGCACATTTGTGGTCGAGGAGAAAGAGAGAGCTAATATCCACAGCACAGCCAATAAGTGCTTATGCCAAACTGAGAACTAATGTCCATATACAAGCTTTCCCAGACATATTCCTTTCTCTTCCAGCCCATGATGAATCCCTTGACCAGGAAAAGTTGTCATCAGTCTTTCTCACTGGAGCTATTTCACACAGATTTATAAATGCAATATTAATTGGACAAAGAGTCTGCCTAATCACCACTTCCCCATCTCATAGCTTTATGCTCCTGTTTTTAAAAACAATTACTTGAACTCTTCCTCCCTTCCAGAGGATTATTCTCCTAGCAGACACTTGCCCTTAATTGAACAAGGCATTGGCATATCTAATATCTGCCACAAAAGGAGAAAAAAGGATTTTTGACTTATCGGAAATGGGATTTTTTTTCCTGTAAATTCCACTCACCTCTTCAAAAATACTAGCAAAATAGTGCTTGGTTTTACTTTGAAAATGTATATGTTTGTCTATACCAATAGTAAATATATTTGCTTCCCACCTTTATATTTCAGAAATGGAATTAATACTTCACTGTGCTCTCAGCTTTCAAGGTACTTGGGGATATAAACGAAGTGACAGACTTTTTACATTCATACATGCAAAACTAACAGCAGGAGAGACACCATGCCTTTGCTGTGCTATTTGCTATTTGCCAAAGCAGCTGACACCATAGGTGGGGGGACAAGTTGAGAAGAGAGGAATTTAACGCTAATAGTGCATTTTATGGATGGCTTATCTGGTTGACCTTTGGAAGGCAGAGTGATGTATTAAAATGCAGCTTGTCAGGAGTGCAGCCAGTAGGTTAGGATCTAAATCCATCCTGACGTCAGGCAGTGAGGCTAAAACAATGCCTGCATGCCAGCCCTGCTTAGTGCTTTCTGTAGGACTTTTCCAGTGCCTGAGCCCCAGGGTGGTGATTTCATCCCCCACCAATGGGAACCTCCTCAAGGGAAGTGCAACAGACGTTATGAGACATGAATATCATTGCATATTGCAATAAATATCTTGTGTGACAAATGCTGGTGCGATCAAATATGCCTCCCATTTCCCAATTCTGGCAGCTCAGAAAGTCTCAGGCCCTCTGAGCCACTTTTTCTGGCTGACAAACACAGGGACAGAACTTACCAAATGAACAAGTTTAGTGCTAGTTCTTTGCACAGGCTGAATTTCCCTCCATGCCATTAAAAGTAGCAATAGTGACTTTTGGCCACTAACAACCTTTTTAGTTACACTCCTTAACTGTTTTTCAAACAAATCCTTACTGCTTGTAAATGAAGTTCAAATTAAACATTTTTCCATCTCTATATTTTTTTTTCAAAAAGGTTTGCTTGCTCTGGAATGATGACATTTCTTTTTTGTACTTTGAAGTTCATTTCTTTCTTTCTTTCTTTCTTTCTTTCTTTCTTTCTTTCTTTCTTTCTTTCTTTCTTTCTTTCTTTCTTTCTTTCTTTCTTTCTTTCTTTCTTTCTTTCTTTCTTTCTTTTTCTTTCTTTTCTTTTCTTTCTTTCTTTTCTTTTTCTTTCCTTCTCTTTGTATCTTTTCACTTTTAACAATTTAAGTTCTTACCAAAGTCCAAAGCCTGTAGGGAAATATTTTCCCTTCAGCTGGGCCTCTTCCTATCTTATCAAATAATATTAGTTTGCACTCCATTTATACCACATAGAGCCTTAGAAACTCTCATAGCTTTTAACCTGTCATGCAGATTAAGACCTCATTAAATTTCTTACTACCTTCAGCATGATCATGTTACCTAATGCTAAAGATTTTGGGGCAACATAATGAGTACTGATACAGAATGAAAGCAGAGGGATCTTTCATCATGTGGCTTCATTTGCTAGAAAGAGAATTAACTGTCTGATAAATTCAGTTCAGTTTAGTCTGTGTTTCTGCATGTGTTCTGCCTGGACAGAACATGCCTTGCATTTCCCCTCACAAACACTGCATGACCTGTGCTTTTAACTTGGAGTGAAAGTGTCCATGTTCATAGGTAAAATGTGGGTATTTGAGAATTAATAAGGTGTATGTGTGCATGTATATATGCAGACATGCATACACATGCACATATTTATTTCATAAATAGGTACCAGAAAAATGAGCGCACATAGAGACAGGAATAACATTCACCAACATTTTTTTCTGTCTCTTCTTACACATTTGAAAAAATATAGCTCAGGGAGAACTAACTGGAATCAAAAGGGGGAATACGCTCTTCTGCACGTTTGCAGCATGATAGCAGCCATAGGTGACTATTTCCAGACTGGCCATTTTTGGTGTGAGCGCTGCATACACAGTGTAAAAGACAAGCCCTGTCACAAAAACTTTACAGTTGACACAGGTTAAACAAGAAAAAATACTGTTATTGCAGTTTCATTAGTGAGAATAAGAAATATCAAATGCCTTGTTCTCAGTGTAACAGAAAAACAGCGACAAACCACAGCTAATACCTCTGCTACTAGTTCTGTCGTTGAAGTCTACTGTCTTGGCAATGTTTGTAGTCCCCTTTCAGAGATAGATGCAGTCCCTTTCTACAGATAGAAAAAATCCTGAGAAAAAGAGAAAAAAAGAGGCCTCAAACTTACACAGCACGTCCTGCATACATATGAGCATCTCACAACAGTTCTGTGTTTGTTCTAATAGCAAGTCACTTAACCAGGATGTAAGGCATAGATGACATAAAGAAGGGCAGCAGAGGCAGAGACCAAGGGCAGGAGCAGCCCATGGCAGTTGAGGAAACGCAGAAGTTGAATGTAAGTTTTCCCCAGGTTTGACCTGGAGCTCAGGCATTTGGTTCAGCCTTTCTCACTGGGTGCTTATCTAATTATCTAGGAATCCTTATCAGGGCATTACAAGACCTCCCTACAGGACAGCATTGATTAACAATCACTTCAATGAATTTTTCCACGTATTTTCTTTTACCTTTAAAATTACTTTTTGCATTACAAAGGATTTGGCCACATAATGCCATAATACAATTTTCCTCTTGGACATACACCTTATTGGGTTGAGGGACTTGTTTAGGGAGGTGAGCAATGCCAGCTTTCTCCCAGCACACGGAACAATCCCTTTGCTGGTGGAGGAGGGGGGATTGCCCCTCTTGACCTGCCCCCTCCTAGCCCCATTTCCTTCCCTGCTGCCTGCCCGCCCAACAGCAGCAGCCTTTGGACTGGGCTGGCGGAGGCTCTCCGTCCGCCAAGCCCAGATAGCCACTCAAAGGACTTCCCTGTGTCACGTCTGCTGTAAACTCCACCATGCTTTTCCTGTGTCTGCACAACATCTCAGCTCATTAGGGAGACACGAGATAGCAGAGGACCCGATATGGAGCATTTTGGATCCCCCCAGCCCGGTAGATCCTCCTTCCCGTACCATGCATGGGACCCTTAACTTTAACCCAGCCGTGCCTTTTGTCTGAAAGGGAGAGACTATTTATGAGGAGTCATACAAAATAAACACAGAGAGTTCACCATAAAATATGACAACCACTTTAAATAATGTTGACTTAATTAAACTTTAAACTTTATTTATATATTTTATGGCCGTAGTGTGAGCTCTTCTCGGATGTTTACTTCAGTGAAAAATCCATCATGTGAGGGCCTTGAAAGGAATTAATCCCCTTACCCCTGGCACAGAACTCAGCTCCAACAATTCAGATCTAAATATTTAGTGATGGATGATACATGTTTATAGAACAGAGGGCAGCATGACATTTAAATGGGATCTGGGGTTGCTATAGTGAGCGGACATTGTTGAAAAGAAACTGGAAGCTGAAGCCATGCCAGTTATCGGAAGCCAATAAGTCAGCCCCTTGTTGCCTGATTTTTCCCTTCTGTCTACTCTTTCTGGGTTTTCAAAGGCTTCTTCACAGAAAGTTACAAGCAATTTTCAGAAGGAAAAGTTCTGCTGACTCTTGTACATTTGGTAGTGCATCCCATGGTTAAACTAATAGCCTCGTTGGGTGTCAGCCAAAGGTTACAGGCCTCTCAAAATATTCTTGGAAAAAAAAAGAGTTTATCACTGAACTGAAGTTTCTCATTAGTAACCCTGTGTTGTCTAATCTGTGAAATTACATGATTAACTCTTTTGCAGAGACAGCTTCAGCCAGAGTTTGCAATCCCACAGGAAGTTATTAAAAGTATCACCGAGATAATTTCCCTGCTTTGTACTTGGCCCTTAGGGTAAAGGAAATACATCATTAGATGAGTACTTTATAATAAAGCTATAGATCACTAACAATTATTAAATGGCTGTCAAGAATGATTATTATTTTAAAAGTTGAGCACTGTGCAATTTGAAAAAAACAAATAAAAAACCTTGAAAGAAATTACTTCCTTTGTTTTTGTATAGAAATTAGAAACATGCCTTCCCCCCCCCCCATTCTCTTTGAAGTGATTATTGGAATATAATCTTTCTCTGTACACAGCCATTTTACCTTCAACACTACTTTCTAAAACTCTAAAAATATGGAAAGCCACTGCTTGAGAGAATATTGCTCAGTGATGCAGAGGACATCAGGGCCTTTTTGCATAAACTGAGAAGAACACCTCAGTGCATGAGCCCCGAACCCCTGATGCCTCCAGTTACTCAAGTGGAGGTGGTGGTTCTCACCCAGGAGCAATCCTTGATTTTTTGGTGAAAGTTGAACTCAGGGCTATCTGGGACACAGAAAACCCTCCCATCATGTATTATAGCTGAAGTCACTTGCAGATGTTTTACTTGATGTGTAAACACTTGGGTTTGGCTTTCGAATGAGTTCCTCCCAGATCAATGGGTGGTTTAGTTTGCATCTTTTGGGAGGAGAGGTAAGAGTTCATATCTTTATTATCTTCGCCGGCTATCCAGCTAGTCACCAAGACCTTTTTTTTTTTTTTTTTTTTTTTAAACCATTAGTGAAAAAGTGAAGTGGTGAGAAGCAGAAGATGCTGACAATCTGACAATGCCCGTGCAGTCAGTCAGAGTTAGGCTGTGAGCCTCAGCTGGTGACACCATTGCCCTGCAGGGATGGTCATGCAGCATCTGGATTGCTTAGAAGACAAATAGTCATGAGAGGTTTGACAGAGGTAAAGTGAGTGGAAGCATGAGCCAACAAGCACTCTGCTGGAGCTCAAATCATATTCAGCCAAACAATCCTATGGGATTCAGCTGTAAGCCAGTGGAAACCTAAGCTGGAATTTGAAAGAACATCATTTGGGCATCCAGGAAAGGCCAACTGCTACCAGCTCTGAGAAGGCTTATTTGTGCTTATGTGAAAAAGCCAGATCTTTTAAAAAAGTTGTGTTTAGGATTTAACATGCAGCCCTAAAGGCCCTCCCTGAAGTGCACAGCAGAACCAAGCTCACAGGACAGCTTTATGGTGCCTAGTGAGTGACCAATGCACCCACTAGTTTCAACGTAGGAGTTAGAAAGAGTGCTTTGAATCAGAAGAGATTAAACCTAACTTCAACTGCATAAATGCAGGTGGAGAGAATTGCTCTTTCTAGGCTGCATTTTTTTATTTTCCCCGACAACTTTTTCCTGACCTTAAATAAGCCATGATCTCCTAGGAGAGAAATTGGTTGACTTGCATATATTGTAAACAACATACATGTTTATACATTTTCAGTATAAGTGCAGTTTCAGAAGAAGGAAGGACTTAGAGACCATTTTCATTCTGTATCACTTGAAGTGGTTACAGCTTGTATCCTCTTTAAGAGTTTAAAATAAAATTCATGCTAATATGCTCATTCTCTTTTTTTTGGTAATGTGCTCAGACAATGGCTTGGTTAATCCCTAATGCTTTTAATGGTCAACCTAAGATCTACATGTCTAACTCTTTTCAATAACCTTGAAATGGTGAAGGGAGTTTGTCTAAATTGTTGCATACACATGAAAATATTCTTATTCTAATTCTAGTTTCTAAAAATAAGATGACTGGAAGCAATTCAGAAGTGCAGGGTAGGATAACCCAGTCTCTGCAATCTTTCATGACCTTCAAGTGACAGAGAAATATTTTTTACTCCATTTTGTAGTAAAGAAAATGAAGACAAGACTGATGCAATTTCCCCTAATGTTTCTCAACCAATTAATAAGAGACAACCTAGTTTTTCCCTCAAGAAATTTAGACACAAAAAGTTCTGGTATATATTCAAACTCAAATAAATGCAATCTGGATCCTTTGAGGTTTGTTTATTACTAATGCAAGAGTGGGTTTTTACATGAAATGAGAAAATTCTTGAAGAATTGTAGGGAACAAAGTTACTGTAGGTATGAAAACCAAACCTATACCACACAGGAGCAGCTTGAGCTATCTATGTAAGCATCCATATTTCCATGAGAGAAATTTCTGGGATCTAGAAATTGGACCCCAGTTTGAAAATATTGATGTACATTCTACATGAATACTTTCAGAATGGAAAAACATCACAAAACAAAAGTGACAACTATTAATCCAAAAATCTCTCACTCCAGTCTCTTGCTTTGAACTGGAATGTTATATAGATGTCTGAATCTGTAGAAGATAACCAAGCACACACTCCAGAGCTGATCAGGAAAGCAATGCAAACAAAATTGTGACTTGGGAAATGAATGAAGAGTGTAATTTTCTTCATGTAGATACACATTCACAGGAGATGTGTTCTGGCTGATATTAAAGGTAAAATACTGATGTATATGAAATTAGAGCATATGACAGAATTAATGCAATTTGTCACCAATAAAATTCCCATTCTTGCAGAGAGAAGTTTGACATCCTCATGTGGCATGGCAAGTACCTAATTTTGCCATTCATTTCTGATAGTCATGGGGTATCCCTACAGGAGATACATGAATTTTCCTTTGGTTTTACTGTGAAATATGCCTTTATGTTTCTAGGACCAGTTTTTGTTTGGCTTTCATTTGAAAAACAGCTTGTCACGGATAAGAACGGAGCAATATGTTCCTTTCTGTAGTACTGACTTATTTTCCTTCTTGCACTACTGATTTTTCTTACTTCTGTTATCCAAGAAAGAGATAACTCTTTACACATAGAAAATATTACTCCAATATCTTATGATATTTTTATTTTAAATCACTACTGTTCCTTTTTCAGAAGTCTTGTACCACTATCTTTTCACTTATTAATGATGTATGGCCCTATTAATTTTAATTTAATTAAAATTGCTTTTCTGGGTTCCCATTCTAATGATTTTGAGATGTTGGATTTGTCTACTATTGTCCTAAACACAATTTTATGAGGCGGTGAATTCTTATGCTCTGTATGTATCCTTGGCATTTGAAGAAAATGTTTCTTCTGCTGAAAAAGAAGGAGGATAGCTCTCCTCAGGCAGGGGTGGATGCTTCCAAATGCATCTCGTTTCCCTGTCACCAAGTGGCTGTTCTGCATTGCTGAAGGCAGCAGGAATGCAGCAGTTCCCAGCTCAAGGTCAACCTCCCATGTTCTAATCACACCAATTCAAGTAAAAATGAAAATATTCCAGTCATACCAAAGGCTCATTCCCTAAAGTGTTAGCACCCTTTTTGCCACAGAAATGGGAGAGAATGGCCTTTCTTCTCTGCTTTCAATGACATAATTTGAGTGAGACTTTGAAGATGAAGAACAGTGGAAGAGGAAGATTCAAAAAAATAACAGCTGGAACACATGTGCAAAAAAAACCCAAAAGCCCAGACTTTTACTGAGGGTTTCCTTTACATTTTTGACTGTGCAGGCTACCTGTTTCCCAAAGCAGAGGTATCAGCTCATTTCTGCACTTTTTGTTCCAAAGCAGAAAAGAGAATCACGCAAAGCATGATCACTGCCTGTATTCATATTTGCAATTACTCTTACACTTCAGATGTGGGGAAAATCCATTATTCATAATACAGTGTTTTAGTTGGTAGAGCACCAGGTTCACAGATGATTAGTGATAGTTGACGAAATGAACTTTTTCTGAAGTTCAGGGTTCTTGCGTTATATAAAATCAAATTTCTAAAATCCGTGCCTTTGATGTCTACCCAGTACAAACATTTTACTCACAATTAACTACTTGGGACAAAAGTCTGGGAGAAGGGGGAGACAGAAAGGGGAGGGGAGATGTGGTTAAAGGCAATCCTCAGCAGGACAACTTAAAAACATGACTATGATTTCTCAATAACTACTACTGACTTTCCGGTTTTCATGAATTTGCCAAATGTGTTTCTTTGGGTCAGATCTTACTTATCTTGCTTACAGAAGTATTCTTATCAGCTACCCTGGAGAATGAAAAAAACAAAATTTTGCTTATCCTTTCTTTTTTGGTAATTCTCTTAGGATCAGTTCAAATAAACTGGGGTCTATGTTGATGGATCAGTCAACAGACTATGAAACTATATTAGTGCTCACATTAGCTAAATATTTTTAGGGGAAATACATGTGTTAATTTCCTTAGTTCTCAGAACAAAACAAAACAACAACATCAACAACAACAAAACAAAAAGAACAAGAGAAGAAGGAAAAGGTTTGCCTGCATTTAGAGTGGAAGCTCTGCTACCCACAGCTGAGGCTTAACCACATCTAGCATCTAGCCCAGTCCTAAACAGATGCTACCACTTTTGCTGCCACAATTTTGTTTGTAGTTTAATAGCTAGTTTTCTCTCTTTGTTTAGTCTTTGGTCAATTTTTTCATTTTCAGTGCAAAATCCAAAGGTGGTCTGTGTGAAGGGTAGCTATGCATGCTGACAGCCCCAGAGCTGTAATAAATTGAGTTTTTGCACATCCCAGCAATAATGCAGCCTCACAGTGTACCAAATATCTATCACTTGCATTTATACCTGAACCTGTGTGCATACTGCATGTGTACCTGTACCTGTATTTTCAAAGTTCCTTTTGTACCTCTGTCTGCTCTATTTTGTACATAACACCAGTCTCAGATAGTTCAGACTTTCCTGCTGAATCTGTTTGGGGCAAAAAGAGAATTTGTAAGGACATAATGTATAGCTTTCATTGCTAGTAAAGTAAACTAGGAGCAAGCATGATGGATGAGTTAAGAGTGCAAGACTGCAGAAAGAAGTGAGTCCGATCGGGGGGAGCTGGGTTGAAATTCCTTGTACGTGGGTGTTATTTCTAGTGCTTCTGGTAGGAATACTGAAGAGGCTGGGTAAGTGGCTTCCCACATTGTTTTAAATCTTGCTTTGCCCGGGGTTTGAACAATCTCTCACTCCGTAAGCCTGAGTGTCATGAACACCCAATTTCCAGTGTATGTCTTAGTTGACATAATGCAATTTTTTTACCTTAATATCACCATTCTCTTTCTAATGGACTATATAGTGTTTTCAGCCCCTGCTAATTCAAAACTTTTTGATTTTTTTTCTAAATTTTGCTCTTGTCTGTGTATTATAAAATCTCATTAGGAAGAACTTTGCTCCTTACATAGATACAATGCTGAACTGGTCAAGACATCAATTTATATTCAAGGGTATTCATCACTACCTGCAATTAGATCAAGGACTTTGACCTTTACTTGAACATTCCGTCCTGCCCTTGCCTCCCTTGCCTAGTGAGAAGGTCTGCTGCAGACAAGTGCACATCTGGAAGAAGGCCTCTTTTTCTTGGGTGGTAGGAAGTTTCCTCCTAACAACACACAAATGGCCACATGGATATTGTCAAAATCCCACAAAACTTGCCCTGCAGAAGAGATGAGTTCAACTCCAATCTTTTGCCTGGGGACCTGTTACTGAGCTTGGGGCAA
Source organism: Passer domesticus (assembly GCF_036417665.1). Lineage (NCBI taxonomy): Eukaryota > Metazoa > Chordata > Aves > Passeriformes > Passeridae > Passer > Passer domesticus. Next base: position 56,307,256 of record NC_087476.1, read on the forward strand.
AATAGTTTTCAGTCTGTAAACAAAACGTTTGACCTGCTCATCTTAGCCAGCTTGTATAAACATATCAGTTCAGCAGAAAAGTGATGCAGGTCTCAGGAGGAAACAGGGCACTCTGCACACCTGGGAGAGATTGTGCCTTGCTGCCCTGCTCCCCACTGAGCAAGTGACACAGCCCTTAAGATGTCTCTTCCCCCAGGTGAGCCTCTGCACGGTGGCTGCGCGGTGGGAGGGGAGAAAAGGGAATTCCCTGAGGATGTCTATGGATTAGTAGGCACCACCGCCTAAAGGCAGGGGTGGGGGAATAACCTCAGGGTACTTGGATTTCAGCATTCTCAGAGAAATGGTCACAGAAGATGGAAGAGGGGGAGTACCTGTTGCCAAATGGCTGTGATTACAGCAGTGGCAAACTTCCAGGGAAATGCAGCCTCAGTTCTATCAGGATCCTTTGTAAATTGCTATTAAGAAGTATTTTTCAGCAATCTCATTTTTATTAGCCGTTTGTGCCCATTATAGTTTTCTAGTTGCTAGTTTGTTATGGCTGTAACATAAATAAAGTTCTAAAAATGTCTCATTTGAGGAATTGCAGAGCTGGGCATGCCATTTAGACACAGATAAAAGCAGATGTAAAGGGCTTTCTTTGGTCTATTTTATATTTAATAGAACTGTCATATAAACCTAGACTACCATTTAAAATGCAGTTTCTAGGCTATAAAATAAACACCATTTCTAATATTACTGTTGGCTTTCACCTATGGGGTGCAGTTCATTAAAAGCTCTATAAGGCATTTACGTGGGGTTACCATATGATTTACAATCCAGGAGGCAACCCAGGCAGCAGATATGTTTCTCTCACAGCTTAGGAAACAGTTCTTCAAAAATATTAATGATACCTACAGGATCACCCAGCCATGGGTGATTTGCATGAGCTGCATTGCAGGGCTGGTGGCGACTGACACAGCTTCTGAGACAGCAGCTCTGCTAGGTGCAATTTTCCTTCGGGAAGAGTAAGCCTGAGAAACACTTTCACATTCATCTCTCTTTACTGAAGTTTCTAGGGTAAGTGTTACCACAAAAAGAAATGTACCTGGCTCAGGCTTCTGTGGCAGAACTGCCTGTGCTGGGCTGGGGGATTAACTTGTTTGCTCACTAGAGCTGGGATTAATAACTCTCTGGAGGAATCAATTTCTCCTCTTTGGCCATAGGAATGGGTATCTGGGTGAGATGGTTAAAATAAGGTGAAGCGCCTGAACATGAATTCTGCATTACTAATCTAATATGAAATTTCAAGTTTATGGACGTTGCCTGACAAGGTTTCAATTTCATCCTAGGATTGATGTGTTTTTCTTAGAGGGTTACTTCTCCAAATGCCCCCTTACTTTCCAGGAAGCATCCAGGCTTGGTAGGGAAGGGGTCCTTTGTGCTGATCAAGCATGAATCATTTTCTAACAAGATTCTACTGCCTTGAAAAATCAGACTAAGTGTACTGAGCATAGAGCTGGATTTTAGCAGCTAAAATTCTCTCAGAAATTAATTCTCACTAATTATGTCTGGTTGAAGGTAGGACTTGATGATCTTGGGGTCTTTTCCAACACAAGTAATTCTATGTTTCCATCATTCTATGACCTATTCACAGAAGAAATGGTCGGTACAGACCAGCTGATCCCTGCATCTTACCCAGTAATATCAGGACCTTGCCCAGCAACGCTGCTCCATGACTGGTATGACCTGAGCAGCAGGTGGGATCCAGATTTGTAGGGTGACACTCAGTCCCCTGGGCTCTCACTGTCACAGGAAGACTGGACGTGGATCTTGGAAGGGTAGCCTGAGATTCAATGAACAGAAAATTGGTTAGGAATGCGGGGGGAAGTCAGGGGTTGGCACAGTGCACAAGGACTATTTAGGAAAAGAAACTGGGAAGATATAGGAAGGTCTGAGGGTTCTCGATTGGGCAGATGTACAGAATGAAACTGAATGGTGGATGCAAGATGTGCAGGAGAAAGAAGAGCACCTGGAGGAAGGGGAGTGGCAGAGAAGAGGTGAAGACTTCGGCAGGTGGGGAGAACCTAAGCAAACTGAGTTTTACAGTCCTAATGCCTTAGATCCCACTGGCAAAGCACTTGTCTTGTCTTCTGCTAATAGTAGTCCACAAGGAAAATATAAAGCAAAAAGTTCTGTCTAACCCTCTGTTTACACAAATAAGTAAGTATACTCCATGAAAAAATCAGATACACATAAAACTACATTGAGATATTTCAGAGGTTTTGAAATCTGATGTAAGAACACTTCCATAACTGAAATTCATAAAAGGACTTTTAAAACTGCACCTGTATCAAGCAGTCATAAAGTAAAAAATGCTAGTGATACAATGGTCCAGGAAACTCCAGCTACGGAATCTGTGCTTGTAACAGGTTGCTAAATACATGGTAGTGTCTTAGCAAGACTTTCTGAGTAAATGAGACTGCTTGGCAAGTGCATGGGTGGGCACAGGTCCATACGTGTGTACATGAGCATCTCTCTATCTTTATCACTACCCCCATCACCTGGCAAGCAGTCCCTTGGTTTACTTGAGCTGTGTTTGACTGAGGCACTGTACCCCTGAGAGATCAGCTTCACACACAGTTGCTGGAAGTGCATGGTTTCTGCCCTAGCCTCTAGCGCAGAGATGTTTGAGGAGACACTGCAGGTCTAGCTACAGGTGCACTGAAAAATTTCAGTCAGAGGGAACTCTGCTGTGACAGAAAGGAGAAAAGAAAAAAAGAGTAAGAAAAATTTGGACTCATTTCATGCTAGGCCCTGAAGGTGCATGGAAACTTATGTTTCCACCCCTGGGGCCTTAGTTCCCTATCTGTCCATTAGGTCCTGTCACTGAACAGGAGTGTTGCAAGAACAATTTTTGGGACAATAAACAATCAAGTCTCAAGTCAATAAACATTCAAGTTAATTCACAAAGGAATTCATCGAGGGAAAACTATCATTATCTTTCCATAAGAGTACTCATATGTGAAGATAAATAGTTAAAAAGCTGTTCACTTAACCTTAGACACTTCACAGAAATCCATGTGTTAGGATCCAAGTTGTTTTCAGCTCTCTTTAAAGTAGGTGATGATCTCAAGTGGCCAGACACTCTCTGGAGATATGTTTCTTCTCCAATTACAGAGAGCATCTACAGCGACCAGACACCTATCTGGAGTGCCTGAAGCGGGTGGGATGAGCTCAGAATGCAGCAGCAGCTCTCCATGCTCTTCTCCAAACATCCCACAGATGGGAAAAATATGGGCAGTGGTGCTTGATGCCAAGTGAAAGGAAACAAAATGGTTTCCAGTAGTGATATCCACCTTGCCATAATTTTTAATCTTTTCACTTGGGAAGGACCTTCCAAAGTCTCCTTGTTCCAAGTGATTTTTGTGTTATACAGAAGTTCCTGAAAGCCTCCAGATCAATTGCCCCAGGTATTGAACAAACCAAGCTGTGACTTGTTTTCCATCATTGGTGGCTGCATATAATTCCCTATTTATTTGGATTGAGTATCTTCATCAAAAATGGTCGTGCAGCCATTTTTGGTCACACACAAGCACCGAGAAGGTTCGGAAAACTTACCTGTAAAGATCAAAAAGTCAGATGACTTTTATTTACAACTGTATATGCCAGGACCCAAAGCACGTGCCACGGATTTTGCATACCCATAAGTCACATTGAAATTAATGCACCATTAGGAGCCTCACTTGAGATGTGACATAGGACTGCCTGGCAAACAGGGAAATTGTGCAGAGACCAGGAGTGCTCACAAAACTGGAGAGAGTTCTAATGACTTCCTTATGACCCATCTCCAAACTGTGCTGAGTGGAGCTCTGGCACTGGAGAGAGTCTGGCCCATAGTATGTAAATAAATAACAACGAGCAAGTCAAAGCAAAGACAGAGATGAATGAAGTGATTCACACAGTGTGGCTGTAATTCTACATTGTCTCCAGGCTATAGAAGGCAACCCATTAGACTTTGATTTAGGTTCTCAAAATCATTTTTAGTGCTATAGTGACTTTTTTTTTTTGCTTGTAAATGAAAGCCCATATTCTGGAGCTGTCTTCTGAAAATAAATAGAGCCAGGAGGTATCACACTTGCAACAAAAGCATTAATAAGTGACTGTCACTATGTAGTAGTGACAGTAGTAGCACAAACATAGTTTTGGACTGAAAGCAAAGTATAATTAATTTTAAATTAATTGGTCAACTCTTTATTTGATTTATAAAATTTTTAAAACAGTACATTGAATTTTTTTTCTAAAACTTGCATAGAAGCCTACTTTCTAAAGAGATCAGGAATATAATTGCCAGCAGGACTAAAGGAAAGTTTATAAAAGTGTAGGTTTTTAAGCAATTGCAAATCAAAATTGGCATTTTGTTCTGATGGATTTCATGAATTGCATGCCATATTCGAAACTGAGTTCTTAGACTACTGAAGTGGGAGTATTAAAATTTTGTTTGCCAGCAATGGAAAAATTATGTCCACACATCATCTGTAATCCCACCAGCATGTCCAGGGAGGGGTGACAATCAAGGAATACACTTCAAAATGTTAGGAAGATGCTGAAAAAGACATCTGTGGACAGACAGCAGACAGCTCAACCGCCAGATGCTTGGTGTACCCCAGTGTGCAAAGAGGGAATATGTGTAAGAGTGGAGAAAGATGGGTGGTAGATTCCTCTGCATAGGAAAAGTTATTTTAAGTCTGTATTAGCTCAGTAAAAATCTACTGACAGAATGTCTTTTGGTTCTGGATGAAAGAACGTAAGAGGAATACAATCATGGAATCATAGAACAGTTTGGCTTGGAAGGGACCTTAAAGATCATCTAGTTCCAATCCCCCTGACATGATCTAGCAGGGATTCCACCTGCTAGATCTGGTTGCTCAGGGCCTCATCCAACCTGGCCTTGAAGGAATGAGGCACCCGCAACTTCTCTGGACAACCTGTTCCAGTGTCTTACCACCTTCATCTCTAAGAATTTCTTCGTAGCATCTGAGATTAAAGCAAACCTCCCTGTCCAATTTTCCATCCACTAGAACTCCCAAGTCCTTCTCTACAGGGCTTCTCTCAATGGTTTCTTTTTCCATTCTGTGCTCACATCTGGGATTGCCCTGACCTAAATGCAGCACCTTGTACCTGGATTTGTTGAACTTCATGAGATTCTCATGGGCCCACTTTTCAAACTTGTCCAGGTCCCTCTGGATGGCATCCCATTCTGTTATGTCAGCTGAAGCACTCGGCTTTGTGTCATCTGCAAACTTGCTGAAGGTGCACTCAGTCTCACTGTCTGCATCATAGATATTAAAGATATTAAAAAGAACCAGTTCCAATGCAGAGCCCTGAGCAGCACTGCTTCTCACCAGCCCCCATCTGGAAATGGAGCCATTGACCACAACTCTCTGGCTGCATCCATCTAGACAATTTCTTAGAGGCTGAATAGTTCATCCTTCAGATCCCTGTCTGTCCAATTTGGATATAGTTGTTGTCTGTTACAGAAATACCAGGTAAATAACATCTCTTGGTCTTCCCTTATTAAGTGACTCCCTTGCAGTTACTCCATGGGCACTATTTACCCCAGTGCAGCCATGATGCTCCATAGACCATCTAGAAATTTCACCTATAGCTGTTGGGCTTTGTCAAGCCCTGGGTGCTGAAATGTGCCACTTTAGGGGCAGGGATCTAGGCTCCATGTCCTCCACTGAGGAGTTCATTCAGGTGACCCTCTGGGTTGTCACCCCACATCTTCTTTGTGTAGCTGGCTTGAAGTTGGAAGACAGGACTGAAACAAACTGCCAGGTGCATGAACTCAGTCCTTGGGCTTAGAATTTACTCAATAACACACAAACAGCTGCCCAGAACCACAGAAGGCAAAAATGTGCATTATCCAGTAGTCCAGATCCCTAAAAACTGAGACCCCTAAAATGCCAGGAAGACACTGGATTTGCTGCCTGGTGGCTGGACAAGGAATTAACTTGGTAAGAAAAAAACTGTGAAGGTCAGCTGAGATACAGAACAGGCTTCTAGGTGTTCTCAGACTACAGAAAAGACTGTCTCCTTCTAGAGGGTGGACATGCAAACTGTTCTGTTCAGGGAATTCTGCAGATAATCTGGACAAAAAGAAGAAAATATAGGCATTAGCTGGCATTACGGCCCTGATGGATGGACTGGTAAACTAAGGGTAAAAGGGAATTGTCTTCTGGCTTAGCAGGCTTACAAGCTCACCCACACATTTTTTTGTGTCTTTACATTTTCCATTCCCAGGCTGGATGCATGGCAGAGACTATATTTTCACTTGGTTGTTTTGGGGTTTTTTTGAGGAAGACTAAGGAAAATTAGAAAAAAGAAAAACAAAAAGAACCCCCCTGTGAGCTGAGAAGTGGAGGTGACTGAAAGGCTGGGCTGGGAGAAAATGTCTGCTTACCAGAAATAATGAAAAAAATTAAGCACTAATCTGACTTGTCTGTACACATGGATTTCCAGCTTAAGGGAGCAGTGAAATAGCGCATTTCCCCAAGGGGAGCTCCTGAGCAAGGAAGCATAATTCTTGCCTGAGAGTTAAGTCTCAGTATGGCTCTTTGCTGTGAAATTACTGCACTGCTGAAAATACACACACAGGCACACACTGACATTGGAAGAAAAGCTGTGCTGGCATTTATAAGATTGTAAGGTCAAAGTTAATTTTGTCAGATTTACTAATTGTTTTCAAACTGTGTCTTTTGTTTAAGCTTATTTAAAAGTAAACTTTGACATACTGTGATTTGATTTTAAATACCTTTTGGTATCAGTCATTCTGAATTATAAATAGCTTCATCCTTCTTTCTTCTTATCACAATTTGACATATGCAAGATAATAAGAAGGATTTTAGAAATATTGATGCAAACCAGCCACCTCTGAATCATGTCAAGTCAATAGTCCCCAAGCGTTAATGTTCAGATCATAGAGGGAATGTGCAAAAAGGGGTTGGAGAAGGGAGAGAAACTTCTATGGATTTTGAGCTCAAAATGATTAATTATTCACTCAGTTTAAAATTGTTAAAGACACTTTTTTGTAAGCATGCGTCCATTTCCCATCTGCATAGAGAGTATGGCAGTGTGACCACAAGTGAGCACAGTTAAATGAAGATAGACATGTCTTAGTGCGTGCTGTAAGTGGATTGCTGTCATCACTAAGACTAAACTAGGGGGACTAGGGGGAAGATGAGATTTCATACTAACATTTTTCTACACTTGTAGTCCTGTGGGTATTTCTGAGTTTTGTTTTGTTCCTTGAGGTAATAATGTTTTCATTCTGTAAATAAAGAGTTGCTAGATTTCCTTTCTTGCAAGAAATCTTCCAAGGACTGGATGAGGTCTATCTGTCCATAGAAATACTACACCAGATTAACAGAAAAGCAGTGGCACAAGAGGCAAGGGAAATCCAGACTCCCATTTGGAGTTTTCCATTGTGTTTTCTCTGAAATATCTTGGTCCCAATCCTTCAATCACTATCATGCAATAAAATTTTTTACACATGAGCATGGTCATTCATTTCAATGGGCATGCTCCCATAGGTAAAATAGTTCATATAACTTAAGTATTGGAAGGACTGAATTCTGTGTAAAATTGAGGTATTTCCCACAAATTCTGTCTTCTGAATGCTTCCAAGTCATGATCAGTCATTCTATTGCCATGTCAAGCTTTTTCTTGACGAACCAATGGAACTAGGATACCACAAGTTTGTTCTTGTCTATTGAAAAAAAGATGTGATGCTCCTGCAGAAATGTAGTCTTCAAGACTTGTAAAATAACCCTCCTGTCACACCTCAGCCCATAATTATGGGCATTGTGCTTCAAGACTACAAATCAAATAAAGAGAGAATCCAGAGGTGAGCAAATTGAATAATCAGAAGCCTAAAAGGCATTACTGAGGATGCAGAGGATGTGGCATGAAAGGAATTTGCTTAATCTAGAGAAGACAGAGGGAGACATGACTACAGTCTGTAAGCATGCAAGGGGATGTCACCAAGAGGAAAGGCTTAACCTGATTTCCATATAGACATAACAAAAAGAGATGAGGCTCACTTGCAAAATGGGAGACTGATACCCCTCAGTATTCTGGTAATATTATTGTTTTAGAAAGAGGACAGTGGTCACCTTTATTTGCCTGGAGAAGAAAGATGGAGATAGAGAAATCTTCTTCACAGAAGACCTTCAAACAAACATCTCCACCTATGAACAGTCAATCCCATGTCCTGCAAGGGGATGGTTAGAAAACCTCAGAAGGTCCCATCCATCCCTATCTTCTGTTAAAGATATAAACAAAATTCACAGCTATATATTAAAGGCAGAAGTCTTATTACTGGGAGTAGATAAAAGGCAGAAAGTATCAAAATATTTCTGTCAGACCTCAAATAGAGCTTGTAAAACATCAGTAATATTCTGTTTTAATCAGGGAAAGACAAAGACATGACTTGAAAAGAATAAGCACAAAACTCTTATTTGATCCTCTGGGAAAATATTTGCTTCCTACTCCAGCACTCCTTGATCATTTTTCCTTCTGGCCTATGGATTTTTACCTCAAGGTGGAAAACAGAAATGACACCCCCAGGATGGCATAAAGGCAGCTTTGTACTTCAAAGACTTCTGCTAAATTTTTTTACAAACTATTATTTGTAACAGTGATGATTGTATTGATAAAACTTATAGTCTTTGCTATGTCCAAAACACAAGTAGAAGACCGGAGAACAAGCAATACCCACCGTCAAGATACAATAATTCAGCAGCAATAAAAACCTTGCAAATTTTTTTCAAAGGTGAGTGGAAATGGGATCTACTGACATTCAAGTAACCTACTCAGGTTGTTAAGGTTGAGCAGAAGATACTTTTGATGAAAATCTCAAATTAAGTGTGTATTTAAAAATGCAGAAATAAAAATCTATTTTTCTTTGTTATTGCATGAATTGGCATCTGCATAATGCTTAGGGAGGAAGAAGGCTGCAAAAAACTAGGGGGAGAAACTAATGCAAAAAGACTATAAAGAAATGAAGCTGTCTTGCTCCTAAAAAAAAAAAAAGATAAAAAAAAAGTTCAGCATGGATCCATATGGTGTGAGATTTCTCTTCTGTGACATTTTTATTAAGGTTATGTATATGACCGTTCATCTTCATTCTGCTGGTGCTAATTGCTGTCTATTGGACCCTTCGCTACTGTGTACAGAGAACACATGCTTCCCCTCCACACTGCCATCGCTGCGAGTGCACTGCGCTGCTCTGCTGTCCTCAGATAGGAACCTGCTGCTGCTGCCTGACCGCAACAGCTGGGAATATTCTGCTTTTAAAAGCTTATCTTGTTGATACTTGAGTTGAGCTATTACACAGTGGAACAAGCAAACAGAATGAATGGACCCTCTGCGGGCAACTTATGGTAACAAAAAAAGCTTCCATGTGCTTTTGAATGTGTCTCTTGTCTCGGAATTGACAGTGATGTTTAGCATAGATGTTTCCTGCAACAAAATCATGATGGTACAGAGCCAGAAGCAGGCTAAAAAGAAACATCCACAGAAGACATGTTCAGCACTTAAGCTTCTTTGCAACTCTAAGCAACATCTAGAGACCACTCCTGCAAAGGTTTACTCATGCAGACAGTCCCGCTGAAATGCTAGGGACTGTTTTGTTCTCTAGAATGGCTAGTTTGATTAAGAGTTACTTTATGCACAAAATCAGTAGGTAAAGAACATTTTCTCAATCTTCTATGGGGCTTTTAAGTAATCAGTCTGAGAATCAGGTTATTTATTTATCAGCATTACGTTCATACACACACATATATATTGCATCTACAAGCAGATCAGAGCACAGAAACACAAATATTCCCATGTTATGGACAGACCACCCAGGGAAATACAGAAATCTATTAATTTTGCTTATCACTTGGACTCCAATTTAACAAAACATCTAATAGTGTCATGAATTTTTCTGTCATGAAGGAAGTGTTGCAATCATCTAATCTGACTTCCTACATAATCTAGACTAATGTATCATTTCCCCAAGCAATTCTGACTTGCACATCCATACATTTTAGTTGAAACTGTAAAAGCAGTGGCAATAAAAATAATTATCAGACTTAGATTCATGAATTAGTGATTCTTAAACCGTTACCTTAACACATTGCCTTTTGTGAATGGTGCTGCACTTAGCCATGCCCTGAACTACACACCAGTCTGCCAACAGACTCCACATGACCTCTAGGCAGGAAAATCTCTCTTCTGAAGTCTTAATGGAGGTGTTGTCTGAGCAAGCACAGGCCCTGAGTGACATGTGCATTATTCTGTGCATGGATGAACATCTGAAAATTTGGCTCTGAGACCACACTGGGCAATCTGTGAGAGTTGAACTTGACACCTATCAGCCAGAGCAGTGGTAACTTCGGTCTCACGGTGATGGTGACTCTTGCTGTCTGACCGCTGGTTTAACCCATTAACATCAGTTAAGTGGCCAGTTGTAATTGACACGGGCAATCCGTGGGTACGTGGCCTTTTCCTGCTTTCCTGGTGGCAATTTTGGCTAAAAGAAAAGCTATTCTCTTCCCCTTCACTACCACTTTTGCCTTGTGCAACTTTCTCATTTGTACTTATGCAAATGTTTACATGAAAAACTGGAAGAAACTTAGAACTAAATCCATGTGTTTCCCTGTGCTATTAATAAGGTGAGAGATTTCCTTCTAAAGATATAGACAATTTTTTTTTAAAAAAAGATAATTTAGAATCAATGCAAATTAATTACTGTTTTCTGATTTTATCACTATAATGAAAAATTGAAAATTATATGCATCTAAAAAATAATTTGAATGCATGTACCCACTACTTTCTGTCCCTGATACTGCTTAATCACTTTCTAATTATATTTAGTTCATGCTTTAAAGAAAACTTCAAAGAAAGTGCTGAGAAACCTTGAAAATGGAACATCCCAGTTATCCTTCTACTTATTTTCTAAGCTAAAAAAAATTAGTCTAATTCAATAAAAAATTATTAATTTTTTACACATCTTCTGAAAATAACACCTTTTAAGCATTTATATTATTACTATTATAACTATTCTTTTCTGAATCTCATTCAGAGTAAGTAGCACCTCAAGCCAGCAGTAACAAACAAACAAAACACATAAAAATATATAAAGATCAATTTTCAAAGGATACCAATGTTATGAACAACTCTATAAATTACTACCAAAACAAAATCAAAGAAACATACCCCAAAAAAATTCCCTCCCTCCTGCTAAAAAAACCCAAAACAACTAGAAAAATAACAAACTATCTATTTTAACCGCCTGCCTATAATCAATAGCCTACCTTATCCCTTTCTGCACACTGCTCTGGGGTCCTGGCCAAATTCTTGTGGTGCATTTTGATTTTGGGGCTGTGATATGCCCAGGTGGGTCTAGATGCAGCATCCCACACTGTTTATAAAACCAGTGATTTTTGTGTGCTATCTAATTTCATGTCTGCCCAAGAGTTGGCTGCATTTTAGATTATCAGGGAAAGTGATTCTTGTGTTCACATTTTTATTTAGTTGGACAAAATTAGTTTCAGTACATCTAGGAAAATGCCATGCAATCTTTTAAATTTTGCAGCTGCAAATGCACCTAAAAGTTACTCTTGAGTAATATTTTGCTGTCCTTTTCTTCATCTTGTCTTTTTCTTTCTTCTCCCTATCATAATCCTGTCTTTGTTCTTTTTTAAACACTCCTTGTCCCACAGGCTTCAGGCATGACAAGTCAAATTAATACCTCTCTTTGTTCCTATGTACAAGAAAACAAGGATGTTGTCCTTACTTGGGGAAGGGAAGACGAGACAACACATTCATATAAGTCTCTTGCCAGCTTTGAAATATCTTGCAGAATTCTGTTAATGTTTCTCTGCCATGCATGAGGCTTGCATCAAGTGCCTTTTTCAACAGCATCACTGTAGACAACCATTTATCAGGTGTATATTGTATGGCAGTGTGGTGTTTGGAAATTCCATTTGCCATATGTTATTCATGATCCTTGCTCACAGCCTTCATTTGTCAGGGGATTTAGAACTCAGCTGTGTTTAGTTTTTGGGGCTTGAGAACAAGTTGACCCACAAGCAGACACCTAATGATATAATTTGTTCAGTGCAAAAGGTTTGACTGCCCTCTATCAACCTTTATGCAGACAACTCCTTTGAATACAGTAATGGATGACAATATCAAAAGCATAAATCTCGGCAAACTTCAAGGTTTCCTGGAAAACATGACTCTTAAACTTTAGGCACATAGACATTTGGCACGATGTCAGAAACTTTCTGGACTATTCATTTATCCAACTCTGGCCAAAAATAACCAAAGACTCTATGTGTCTGTTGATTTGTTTTGAAATCCATTCAAAACGGCAAAGAAGTTAAAAAGTGAGAGACCAGCAATTGAGAAACAAGACTTCTGAAGTATGAAAGATCCTTTTCTCTATCTTACAACATGTGGTGCTAACAAGCCAGGTCACGTCCCTCTTACAAAATGCTTTCTGTGAACTTAGTGTGGTTAAATTAGCGAGTAGAAATGACATAGTTCAGGTTCCTTATGGGTTTAGAAGGTAGTAAATAGAGGCCTTGCCAGAGGACCTGCTTCAGAGGAATAGAAAATGCTGATGACTGTGGGCTCATGCCTGTGGGCATGAGAGAGCAGCCAGGGTAATGGTCTTCTCAAGCATGATTGACTTCCAGGCTCACAGTTTCCCTTTTTGTAAAATCTGTCCTGTTCTTAACTTTATGCCTCCTCTGTGACATTCCCTGGCTTTTTCTTCTTCCTCTTCTACATCTGCCCCTTCTACTTTCCCCTGTTCTACCAACGGGAGGCAGAAAATCTTATCTTCCTCTTCTCTACTCAGCCTCCCTTTGTCCTTCCCCTTGGCATACATCCTCCTTCCCTAAGCAGAGTGGGTTGTCAGGGAGCTCCACAATGCCACACTTTCTCCTTCTGCTTTGTCCTGTCGCTCATGTCTCTTGCTGCCCTGCCTGGGAGAACCTGTTGCTGTGCCAGTGGACATCCTCAACTCCAGAATGGAAATGTGCCCTTGATAGCACATGATGCCACTGTTGGGACTCCAACACTTCCATCATTATTAGGTTTCAGTTTAAACTATAAGGAAGTGGGAGAAAATAAGAGTATTATTACTGTTATTATTGTCAACACAGTCTCTTTAAGCAACCTTAGTAGCACCAGAAACATATGAAGTTGGCTGCACTGTTCCTCACCTTTCCTGCTATATATCCAGCATCACTTTTAACAGCTTGAGGTTTTCTTCATTAAATCCTTTTTCACTCTTGCTCATGCCAGAATGCTTACATATCGCAACAGGAGTGATCAGAAAAGAAGGGCAATTATTATAATTTATGAAAAACCTATTTTCTTTGTTACTGCTTCATGCTATTTCTCTTGTTTTTGCGCAGATGAAGAGTTACAGTATTTTGCATTTTGATTTTTATCTATGCAGTGTCTACTAAAAAAAAAGCTCTTATTATTGAATTTCTGTTTGGGGCCCTTGGCTGCACTGCATAATACCTGTAATAGTGCCAATAGGAGTAATAATACAACAAAACATAGAGAAGTTTTCCAAAAAACACAGTGCACAGAAGGTGCGTGTGCTTGTAAGGGGTTTGTGATAAACGGGCTGGCAAAAGGAATTTTGGTACCTTCTGATACCATCTTCTACAGGTGCAGATCTGAAGGTGCAATAAAGTTTCTCTCTGAAAGCTGCCTATGAAAGAGGAAGGAATCGAAACTACACTCTGCTCTTGGAAAGAAAATGTTCTGTAGGTTGCAAACATCGGAGTATGGCTTTTAGGTACCTTAAGGGAAGTCACACTTTTTTTAGTGTGATGGGTCTACATACATGAAATGAAGGTGGCCAAGGAAGGAAGCTGGCTGTGAAGAATAGGAAGTGGAAAAGATGTAAAGACAGAAGAAGAATGGAAGGAAGATGTGGAGAGAAAAGGGAAAGAAGGCAGCAAGTTTTTAAGACAGGGCAGTAAATCCTGGCCAGTATGTGGCTTCTGTGTCTGCCTTTGAAATATACCTTCAGTACTGCTGAAGATAATCTTCTCTTTTTCTCCAGCTATAGGAGGTCCTTTTCTAACAACCAAATGAAAACCACTTATTATTACTTCCAGCAAAATATGAATAAAAATCAACAAGAAAGATTATTTTAATGTTCATGTAATGGCAATACACATGCATGAGAGATGTCTACTTTTACTTTTCTTCATCAAGTGCTTACTGCAGCTATACAGCTGTGTTAACAATACACAAACACAGCCAGACTTATGAAGGAGTGCGACATCTTCACTAAAGAAATGGTTTGGGTCTTACAAGGGGCCCAGAAGCAGCAGCATCCTGCTGCCAAAAAAGAATATCTGTCTTGCTGAGTGGTCCTATCAGGTAATTCACTTTTTTACCAAAAAGTCAGATTTTGAGGTGGAAAGATAATGAAAAGCATCATTGCTGCATTTTGATGTTTGCAAGTGGGAGATGTAGAGTTCCAGAATTTGGCTCATCTGAAACTGCTGAACATGTGCATAGTTTGGCTCTGCTCAGAGCACAAGTTCTTCCATGAATTATTTGGCAGGCCTTCTTCCCCCTGCCCCCACAAAACTGACAATTTTCAATAGTGAATCTCAGCTCTGAAAACTCCATCCTAATTGTGCATCCAAGCTTGATATCAATCAATTAGTTTCTTCCAGTGGTCCTCTGCTGGTTTCTGCCAGCTCAGCATCCGGCTTTGAGTATTTCCTCATACACATTGTTCCTTCTGGTTTAACCACTCCTTGCTCCCCTCTCCAATGAGGCAGAGTGGTAAATTGTAGCAGACATGCCCTAATTTCCTTATCACATATGAAACTTCTTTTCCTTCTGGATTCCCGGAAGTTTGGCAAGACCTCCCTGCCCTTATTCATCTGTCTCATCTTGAAAGCACTACTAGGGACAGTATTGCCAGGCAGCTTTTATATTTATAGGGAAAGCCTGTCCCAGAAAACAGATGACTCTGTGGTAGCTGGTTTTGGGTAAAACATTTCTGCCCCTGGCTAATCCATGTCAGGACAAACAGGAGGTGCACTGAGATGATCCACTGCAGAGTAGTAGGTGCTAGCCCAAACTCCTATAGAAGTCTCTGGTCCTTTCTTCAGGAAAACTGGAAAAGTGGAAAACTCAGTAAGAAAAGAACCTCTATTTATCCTTGTAAAAGTGAATGAGAAATCTTTAAAGTGAATCAAGATGAGACCTGAAGGCCCATGCATTTTCTGGTTCATGAAAACATTAGAAGTCCACATTCATACAAGGCTTCAAACAAGAAAGCTGGTGGAGCGACAGCTGGTGGCAAGAGAGATTTTATGGATTTTTTTATGGAGGTCACAGCAGATCCTAGCACTGACAGTGCTTTCTTTGAGGCTTGACTACTTCTATCTTCAAAGGAAAATTATGACAGGTGCTACCTGCAACTTATAAGAATTCAAAGATAAAGAGAAGAGAATCTTCTGAAACAACCTTTGGAGAACCCCAAAGTGAGGGAAGTGAGCACAGTGGAAGTGGAGGGATGAGAAGAACAGTCCTACACAACATTTCTGCTGTGAACTCAGTCTGCCTAATAGACCTAAAAAATACTTGGCTTGGGCCCTACTTGCAATTATAAACAAATATTTACTCAGTCTTGACAAGTTCATTAACTCTCCATGTACATATCCTTATGCAGTGTACAGCCAAATCTTCAGAAGCTGTCGGTTGATTTTTAATACATATTTATATATGTCAGGAAAGTGCAAATTTTTAATTTAATTCAGCTTTTACTTAACTGATTTGGCATCTGCAGACTATGGTCTGTAAATTGGCACAAGAGCACTGCAATCAATGGACCAAGAAGTTCTCAGTAATGCAGGCTTTGGGTCTTCACCTTTTGGCTGATAGTTACAACTTTCAACTCAAATACTTCAGATTGCAAAGATTCTTCCTTTGGCTAAGTATTGTAAGTCATGATAAAAATACAGAAAATGTGCCATTATAATCTATAGAAAATCAAAGGAAAATATTTTAAAGGAGCCATAACCATGCAATTTTATCATATATTTTGGGTGAGAGTGCCTAGGAACAGGCTGTTACATTGGTCCCCAATAAAAAAGTCCTCTAAAGAAAAGATTTTAAAGAATAGGACCTATCTTAATGACCTGACTCTGAGAAGAAGTGAACATCAAGAAGCTTTGCTGTGATAAGAACTCAGCACCTCACCCTGTGTAAGGATTCTCTAACAGAAGAATATTTCTTTTTCTGTGTAATTACCTACACATGAATTCAGCTGGGTGCTAATTTTGGGTGCTGTGGAGAGGTGAATGTATTATTCAAGTATCTGTACTGAGTCTGCTGCCTTAACAAGAATCTTTAAGTTCAGTTTTTCTCCAGATTCATGAAAAATCAAGTAACTCTTTCCATCCAGAGGTTTGGTGCAGGAAGGAAGAGTGACAAGGCAAATCCTCAGGGCAGTGGCACACAGTCATTTACAGCCACTTTTACGGAAGTAAGAGCTATGGGCAACTTACATTTCACATCCTTCCAAGGACACTTTGAAGGATATTCCATGCGGTTGACTGATGTTTTCTCTGTGTCTCTTTGACACAGAGATCTGAGCTAGATTTTTTATTATTATTATTATTAATCTTGTTTGAATTGGCTAATTCTGTTAGAAACAGCTAGGATCAAACATATATTTTTTTTCTAGAAGATGCTCTATGTCCTGCTGTCTCTGGGGCCAAGCAAGTAATAGGATATGCACAAAGGCTGCCAAAGCTTTTGGAGCAATGGCTTTAGTCACTTTAGAAATGTATTTTAAGCTCCCTCCTGAAGAAAACTTTCAATGGGGCATACAACAAACAATGGAGCTTTTCTGCCACAGCGCCTGCTTCTCTCTCCATCTCTGGCTGGTGCACCCTGCTCCTCCTTCCCTCAGTTTTTAGAGGTCAGCAAAAGCACTTTAGAGCCCAACTGAGTATGATGGAGGCAGTATTGCCACACAATTAATTGGGTATTTGTCACATTTCAAGGTAGTTAAAAAGGAATTTTTGGGGCTGGTGACTAAAATTTATTTACCCTCCTAATAAATCTGAGGCTGCACTATACATATATGCATAGACATTATGATCAAAAGCCCTCTGGAAGATTCCTATGTAATTTACAGCATCTAGCCAAACCCATAAGGGGAGTTCTGTGTGGAAATGGGGAGGGTGTGTGGGTGATGTGACAAATGGCTCTGATTCTTGAAAAGGACAACTCCTCCACACGGGGAGAGGAAACATAATCAGAACAAAAGTGAGTAACCATATACATTTAATATTTTGGGCAAGGTGGATTTTTTTCCTCATGGCATTCCATGAGCCTCTGACTGGCCCTTGTATCTTCACGATCATCCCACAAAAAAGGCAGCCACCCTGCCACTAAGCACCAAGGGCTCTGCCTCCTCAAGCCAGACTGAAGGGGAGAGAGACGGGAAGACGACACGCTGATACAGGGGAAGCAAAGGAAAACAGAGGGAGAGAGATGTGAAACCTGATCCATCTAATAACATCAAGACAGATAGTGATTTTCCACTCTATCTAGTAGGTCAAATGATCTTATAATGCACTGTTAGAAAGAAGATGGAAATATTTTCATTTTCTCTCAGAGTCAATATTTCCCTAGCTGGAAATTAATCACTGTAAAAGAAGTTTAAGGGGAGTCTGTCAAGGTTTATTTAGGCTTCAAAATAACTTTTTAAAACACTGGCTTTTGTTGTTGTTGCAGGTTTAGAGGTCAGAGTTTCCCTCCACAGCATTCTTCTCTTGACAAATGATCTTTTCAGCAGTCAGCCAGGTATTTTTTTATTTTAAAGTGACTTCTTGTGTGTCCTGACATAAGGAAAACTGTGCAGATACAGTGGAAAAGGTAGAACAACCACAGTCAGCTCTATCAGTGTCTCATGAATCAAACAAGATGTCTTACCTTTTTTTTCTGATTTCCTTTTTGGTTTTTTTTAATTTTTTTTTTATATAATTGCAGTGAATCCTCACTTACCAACTTGTCATCTGATTCTGAAGCAATTAGATTTTGGATTTAGGTAATGCCTTATGAAGTGACTATTGCTAAGTTATGGAAACTTTTAGTAAAATGCCTGGATTAATGGCAGCTGGCCATTACCTGTGGATGTTCACGTTATATTTAAACTAGCAAACTAGTAAATTGCAAGATGAGCCAGAAAGACTGTATCTGAAGAAAGGGTGAGAATAACTTTTCCAACTACAAAATAGTAGTAATCTGTCTTTTCACTTGACTTTCTGGAAATTTCCCTTTTGGAAATTCAAGATGAAAAGATACCAAAACAATGAGTCCCTTCCCATCAGTGATGTCTAAACTGGATTACTCAAGCAAAGTTTGGGCTCTGTGATGTGGCTGCCTTTAGAAGCAGCCTGGATCTGAGAATGAAGGGAGTGCCTCAAGGAGGCAGCAATTAGTACAGCTTTCCTTTTGTCACTTCATTTGTGAAGCTGAATCAGACTCTGTCCCACACACCAGAAATAGCCCTCAAAAATCTGAATAATTCACCAGGAGGCCTGTTGAGACCCACAGCGGGAGCAAAGCTGGCTGCACCTCCCTGTGACTTAACCACGCTGGAAGGCAGGAGCCTCACTGAGGGCCTGTGACTCCAAAATGTTATTTCTTCTTATCATACATCAGAACACATCTGTAGATGCTTTCTGGCAAAGATTTGAGATGTTTTGGTTCCCTTTATCATCATGCATTGACTATTTCTTGTTTGTTCAAGGTTTGTTTATGGTTTTACATTTTGTTTCTTCAGTGACAACTTTAATTATTCAGTGATAGGTACTTGTTATTTTGCTAGACACGTTTAATGCTCTGCTATTATACTCCAGGGGAGCTTTGCAAGTTAGTAATAATAAAAATATTAATGAGCAAATAACATTTTAACTCTAGTTATTCTTGCTGCAATTTTTTGGCACTCCTTATTTAAGGAAGACCTTCCCTTAAGAATTTAAGATTCCCTAAGAACTATGGGTTTTGAATATATTTGATTCACTGTAAACATAATGGTCTCTCTTTGTCCTTTATGCACTGGAAGATAGCAGATCTTTCCCTGGGAGGCAACTCAAGCAAATCACTATGACATCCCTTATCTGGAGGCTCAGAACCAAGCTGGGACACAAAGTGCCTCCCAGACTGCCAGAGCCTCTCTTGACCGCAGCACAACTTCATACAGGTTGGTGTAAAATCTGTTTGCTACAACCAGCTGGCACTGCTTTACACTGAGGGATTAAAGTCTAACCGACCAAAAACAAGCTACACAAAAGATGATTCCACGTGCCTCTGTGTGTGTGTGTGTGCCTTGTTTTGTAAATACTTGTGAATTACTGACACCAGGAAAGGAGGGCTCTCTCTCTGGTAGGCTTCAGCAGCCTGTGGTTGCTGAATACACTCAGTGGGTGGAGTTCTGGGCGAGCTGTTTGCCATAAAGCCCTGTTAACTCTGTAAGGAACCGTGTTTGTGGCTCTCTGTAGTTGGGTGTGGGCAGGGAAGGGTGTAAACGGGGAGCAGGGGAAGGGTTGAAATGGAGGACCAGACTGAGTTCTCTGGAAACTAGGGATCACAAGCTATGAATCATCCAGTAAATACAGAGCCAAACGTTTGGATGAACAGAGCCCTTAACAATTAATTAATTGTTGACTTTAACTGCCTGTGCTGCAGATGTGCTATCATTTTTACAGAGCAGTCCCTACCAATCTCTTTAAGCTGTTTACAAAGTAATTGGTAGATGCAAAAAAGAAAAAAAAAGTTTTTGTATGAAAGTTGCTTCCACAAATGCACGGATGCGTAGGCGTGCACACAATGAAAATAGGAGAAAGGTTGCAGTCTGCATGATGTTTGATTTTATGAGAGTTTATGAATGTCCCTTGGAAAAGACTTTATGTCTTTTGCTCCCATGCTTCCTGGATTTTGATGTTTCCCATAAAAATGCAGAATATCCCTTCATTTACAAAATGAGTTGGATTTAACTCTGTAATTTGTAAATATTTATACATATTTCCAAAGAATACATGGGCTGAACTGCATTTTTTCCTGATTACTTATATGCCTCAATATATCATCTTAGCTCCCACATCTTGTACTTGCAAAAATGAACTTTCAGATGAAAAGTCTGTACAAGATTACAACAAATTGGCAGACTGTTGCAAGAGGAATAATCTAAGTGGCATGCAATTCAGACCTGAGCAAAATGCAATACGAATGTACTTAGAGCTTTTTGGGTTTGTTGGTGCAGAAGAGGTCTCTGATATCAGACCCAAACCCTACAGTCACTCACTCACGTGCTAGACATTTTACACCATTTTCAGAGATTAAGTTGTCCCACTGCACTCAGCAGAATTAATTTTATGCAAAGTTCTTCAAGGCTAAAGCTCAGTGGTTTGAAGGTTATGTGCAACATGGACTACAGAACATTTTTAGAATATATTTCTTCCATTTATATTTATTTTGCTGCTACAGCACTGAGCCATAACTGGTTTTTTTTAAACTTGTAACACGCTTATGCAAATGAAAAATGTTACAAAAAATGGCAAGAGAAAGTTGAACCACCCAAAGCTCTTTGAAGGGAAGCTGAAGCAGGTGTTCAGAATCAAAGATGTCATGTATGCTCAATCCAGGATTTGCACATAAACTCTGTTACTCGAGAGGATGTCGGCTTACACCACTGGATAGCCTCACTGTAAGATCTTAGGGCACTTAATTCCTTTTTCACTGAGTCACTCTGCAAATCCTTCTGAATAGGATAGGACACAGTAATTAAAGCATGTACTGAAGTGCAAAATCCTTTCGCTTTGACTTTTTACTATGACCCTTCTTTTACTCCAGATTTTTTTTTATTTCTTTGAATTCATGTGTTTTCCCCTCACTCCTAACCATTAAAAGGGTATTAGTGTAGATGTGCATAGATACGTATTTCTGCCAGATTACCAAGACATGTGTAGAAATTTCAGTGCTGATTATTCTTCTTGAGAGGTATTCATCAGCCTGACTTAGCAGAGGCATGATTTAAAGAGTGCTCTCAACATTTGGAAAGTCAGATCACATTGGCTGGTCAGTTTAGAGACATTTAAAAATAGATTAGAAATCTATACTTCTAATCCCTTCAGAGAGCACCCATCATTATCTCCTTCTTTGTCCCCCCGGGTACACATGTTCAGAGGAGGAGACATCTCATGACTCACCACGCTTGCTCCTGGAGCTCTGGACTGCAGAAAAGTTCACTGATGTTTATAGGATGTTTGTGGTGACCCCCGGGATACACGCTCGTAATGAATTTCAGACTGTCTACCCAAGGCTTTCGACTATCTATCCAATCTCCCTGAATTCTTAACCTCACACTTCCTCCTACTGCTCGTCCTTCTGGGAGACACTGGATACTCGGGATGAAACATTTTAAAGCCAGTGCCTGCAACCTTGTCAGTACATCCAACACAAGACCCGACTTTGTTGTTTATTTTAGCGCAAATCTCCACCCCCTTCACTTGCTCACAGGAAAGGCTTTTTCTTACAGATCATAGCCCTTCACTTGAGAAAAATCCTTCTTCCTTTCTTTTTGTGGGTATTTTTGTGGGTATTTTTCTCACCAACAGAGAGAAAATATTCTGTAAGAAGAGTTTCAGATCCTGTTTTACTGGGACAAAAGTTAAAATACACTTTTTTTCTGCCACTTTTTGCAACCCCGAGGTTAATTATCACAACTTAAAAAAGAAATAACCCCTTACTTCTTCAGAAATCCAGCCCTTAGTAAGCTGACCTAATAGAAACTGGAAGCCCTAACTAACCCCTTGGCTGATTCATGATTTATCTGTGCCAGGGTGAAGTGTTCCACATATTAGCTGGAGGAAATGCACTTCTAGTTTGTAATCTTGATAAATAGTTACTGAACTTATTTATTTTTTAATGCTCATTTTAACCATTCATCATTATTTTGAAGATCTTTTACAAATACTGCCTTGAAACTTCCGACAAGTGACTATTTGTAAAAGGAAAGCTGCACAAATGAGCCAAGTCAGAAGAAACTTCCTCAAATGAAAGAGGGGTGCCAACTCACCAGACAAATGAACATTAGCACTGGATAAAACAAACTGCACATAAAATAAATATATAAACATTGCAGGTGGTTTGCTCTGACCACACAAAGTTCTGTGCTTCTTTTATGAATGTCTTATGAAGGGCTAATGGACTACTGGAACAGCAAGACAGTCTAATTCCCCCCCCCACCAAACCCCCAAGCTAGGGGACAGGGTTGGAGTGTAGGAAAAGGGAAGATAGGTGACTCTGGCTTTATGGAGAATAACTCATGTGGAAATGATTAAATGATTTCTATAGCCAGGACTATTTTTTTTTCCTTTAATGGCTTGTTAATAAACATTCTTAGAGTATGTTTATCAGCATCACCTGATTTCAGGAGAGTACTTATAAGCATGAGTCATCTCTGTGATTGATTAGCAAGTTTTCTGAACCTTTTAAGATGTGTTGTCCCAAAAAGCACAATTATTGTTTATGCAAAGATCACAGATTTGAATTGGCTCTACTAACCTGTTGCTTTTACAGCAAATGGTGCAATAGGAATGATGGAAAGTCTGAATGATCCAGCACAATATTCAAATCTCTGTCCAAAAAATCATGTTTAACCTATTTCTGGATATGAAAGATAGAGTTTCTAAGCAGAAAGCAGTGGAGGTATTCTGAAGCCATTATTTTCAGGGAACATTTTGCTACCTGATATTTAAAAGGTGGTCATAAATAACTAAATCATTCTCTTGTAATTAACTCTGCAATAATAGGGAGAGAAGCTTAGACATTAAAAAGGACTTTTTTTTCTCTTCCACCAAGAATAATGAATTGGTAAAATGACCTCAGGGGCAAAGTTGTTGGGACAAGGCATAAGGTCAATCAAGGAGCAATTAAATGCTGTCCTGTGGGAAAACGGTAAGTGCAGTCCCAAAGAGTGAGCTAGAGAAGGACTGAGAGTTACTGAGGTAGAGGAGGAGAACATCCCCCTGACAGCAACATTATGTAGACTCATGATATTCCAGGAAGAAGCCACAGAACAGGAGGTCTGTTAGGACTGTAATAAATACTGAGTTATCAGAGTAAGAGGGAATTTGGATATAAACTCCAGATGGATTTAAAGCATAGGCTCATTACTCTCACCTCTCACAAACTGCAATAAGCCAATGTGCGTGAGTCCAGGACTTCAGTCAGCTGTAACTGTTCATGTTAGCCTGCCACAAGCAGGTAGCTGCCTGCAGAGGCTTGGTCTGTCTCAGTCCCTTCAATCTCGGTGACCTTGCCAAAGACAGGATCCATAAATCCAGAATTTTAAAGCATAGAGCAATAGCAGATGCTGTTTCTGCTGCAAGGGAGAGGCTGAGGCAAGTCAGTCTCATTTACACTGAATTTGCTTGCCCCAAGTTACACCCCTGTGCAGGGTATATAATACCAGAACTATACGGACAAAGGGCGTGAGGACTCTGCAGTCTGTGTCCCCACTTGTGTGGCAAGATCTGAGTCAGTAAATCAGTGCCAGGCACCATTCCTGCAGACACAAGTCTGGTCTGTTGTCTGTCCCTGGCCATTTGCAGGGGCCTGACACAGATGTTACCCCTTTTCTCTCATCTTGGGTATTACTTGGAAGCCATTATGTTGGAGACCACTCCCAGCCACCCTGGAGGGGATGGTGGTGGTGGATGAAGTTCAACTCATTGTAGGGATTCTTCCCAAGGACTGGATTTGCACAGTTATTATCTACCTGCACCTGCAGTCAGAAACTCTCTAGGAGATAAGACATTATGAATCTGGGTCTGAAAGTTATATCAACCTCAACAAGAATGCAGAGATTATTCCTCTTTGTGATGAAAGACAAAGGGCAAGAGAAAAAAAATCCTCCAGGAGTTTGAGAGTTTGGTGTGGTTTTTGTGTTTTTTTGAGGACGTTGAAAACCTGCAAATTTTTCATGCTGGTAAATCTGATATAGAACTATCTTTGGGGGAAAAAAATGCTGTGTTGTGCCAGCAACACAGCATTACTTTAAATCTGAGGAATAGCAGGATGGGCAAGACCACCATAATCAGGCACCACTTTTAGTTGGACAGCAAGTCTAGTTAGAGCCACAAACAAATGAGCTGCAAAGCCCAGCTGAGTAGAAGCATGTACACAGAAGCTTTGACTATTCCCCTTGCGAGCATCTAGCAGGGCCTGAACTAGCCTGGATCAAAATGGGTTAAGAGCATCTCCATTCCTCTGTCGTACTGATATGCCTCAACAGTTCTGGGTTTCTTCAAACCAGTTAATACTTGTAAGAATGATTATAGGCACACTTTGGATGAGCAGACTGCTGAAATAATGTTCATGTATCCACATGTTAGCTTTCTCCCCATTTCTCGCCCCATCCAAACAAAAACTGAATTCACTTAAGAATTGGACCCAATGATCCTTCTGGGTCCCTTCCAACTCAGACAATTCTGTGATTATGTGACTCTGTAAACTAACAAAGATACATGTTCCCATCAGGCTTCTACTTTCCCATGAAAAAGGAGAATGTGATGCAGGGATTCTTTGATTCAACTGCTTGCTAAGTTTCCCCCAAGAAAATTCAAGTGCAGATCAGCATCTGAGAAGGTAGATGGTTACCTACATGCTGTTAAAACACTGCCAGGTGCAAGAAAGCACACAGAAGAGAGAGCAAGAGCTTGAACCTCCTACAAGCATAATTCCACTCTTGATATCTTCTATTTTCTTTCTCCACCATTTTTCTGCTGAAAGATATGTCAACCCCAGGCTAGTATAATACTCCATCAAACTAACCCCTTTGACCCAGGAAACCCTACATTCAAAGATGCATCTTCATATTTAAACACTTCAGAATCCATTTGTCAATAAACCTTCACAACTTTATCTCTTATAGTCTTCTGGAATTTCAAAATATTTGAAAAAAAATAAGCACAGAGAGCAGCCAACAAACAAATGCAAACTCCCTTTATTATCTGAGGTTCATAAAAAAGCCTAAACAAGAGTCCCTGCCCCTAAACAAAAACCCAGACTTTCCCTGCCAGCATTCAATGCAGTTTCATCTATTTCCTTTTTCTAATCCTCCTTTATGCCCATTAGCTGGTCCTTTTAGTGTAACACGGTCCAGCTGCATCTGCACCACTATTATTTAACCCCTCACTGCCTAGTTCCATGCTTCAGTATGTACAGCAAAGTGGAGAAAGGTAAAGATCTATGGGTTGCTATGAGTAGTCTTTTCTGAATTATAATCTTAAATACCCTGAAAGTAAAGGCTCTTTTTACTCAATTTTTAGTATTTATAGAAAGAAAAAACAACCAGTATATTTTGGCATATCAAAAAACAACTTCAGTCTGAATCAAGAGCATGAGAACTGGGTGCTAAATTAGCCGTGTTTACTCACAGGCTGGTGATGCTCTCAAAACCAGGGGAACTTAACGACAAATTTGGCTGCTTGAGATTATCATTAATTTAATTTCTTAGTCTCAATATGCTGCTTACATGCTTTAAAATTTCTTCCCTTCTTTCTCAAGTCATCAGAATATACTTAGAATATAGATCTTTTTTGGGGATTCACTAAGCAATTCACATTCAGTTAGACTTTCCTGGGAGGAACCATTTGAATGGGTCTTTGAGGCAACCTGGGATTTAACAACTTTTAATTGCCCAAACAGTGAAGCAAACATTTCGCTATGGCTATAAAGCATTGACTTCTTCTCACATCATTTTTGCTTTATCTTAAGGATTTTATTAGTAACTCAGAGACTACAGCAAACACACACTGGTATTTGATTAACGTAGCATCTAACTAATTAAATGAGGTGAGATGTGAGGATTCCTGGAGTATGTTAGTTATGTAATTTGGAAATCTTTACCATCGTGCCATACCACACCTGAAAGTGCAGGGTTCATGTTACCCCAATTCAGGGAGCAAATTTTCTGAGTCTTATTATCTCAGACTGTACATTGATTTTTGGTGTTTGACAGTGCTAGGATTCCATAGCACAGATTAAGAAACCTTGAACAAATCCAGAAATACAAATCTAGCCCCAGAGGTGATAGCTTTTGTTCCTCATTGTATAATGTGTGGGTTTGTTTAATGTGTGGGTTATAAGGAGTTCTTTTTGCCCACCACAACACTTTTCCTAATTTGCAGGGTAAATCCATGCATGAATATAAGCAGGACTCTAATAAGATAGCCAGAGCTACTAGCTGGACTGGGCCTAACCAATAACTGGCTTTGGTGATTTGCACATTTTTAACCATCACCTAAAGACAGATGATATGTTCATGACAGCACTGCTCTTAGCAATCTAAAATGAACTTTCCCAAGCTATTCTGAAAGGTAGTCAATGCCAAATGTTTCTCATGTATAGGTCAGAATTTGATTTTTTAGGCATGTGGGTGTGATTATATTCTTCCACATTATCTTTCCCTCTCTGAAATGTAAAAAACCCATATAAGCAGGTGAGATTTGATCATCTTAACATGCATAATAGTGAAAATTACATGCAAAAAGTGCTCCCATATGGAAAGAAAGAAAGGAAGAAAGGAAGAAAGGAAGAAAGGAAGAAAGAAAGGAAGAAAGAAAGGAAGAAAGAAAGGAAGAAAGAAAGGAAGAAAGAAAGGAAGAAAGGAAGAAAGGAAGAAAGGAAGAAAGAAAGAAAGAAAGAAAGAAAGAAAGAAAGAAAGAAAGAAAGAAAGAAAGAAAGAAAGAAAGAAAGAAAGAAAGAAAGAAAGAAATTTCTTAACTATCTAATTTATATTTATCAGCATTTTTATTTGTAAGATAAATGTTATGTCTGTTATGTTTATCTTGTGTTCTAGATAACTAAGGAGTTATTCTAAAATTTTTAAATAAACTGAATTTAATCCCAATCAAAAAAGCACACTTTGAGTCAGATGTGATGTCAGCTTTGAAATAACAGTGTTTCATAATGAGGTATTGTTTATGTTTTGTAGAGTTCATAGGAACTTTGTCAAAGCAAAAACCATGAAAGCTCATTTCTGAAAGCATTGATGTGTATTGTATTTATTTTAGAGCTATGCTTTTAGTTGCTTTCCACTGCTCTTTTCATCAAAAAGAATAGCATATTCTGATTTGAACAGCAAAAATATCACACTGTCTGAAAGGAAGGATCTAACTTCCCATTTGTTATTAGTAGGACAAAGTCTGTTGCAAATATACTTGTGCAGATATTTAATCAGCTCTTTTCTAGTAAGTTATGAAGAAAGATATTCCCATCAAAGCTGAGATACAATTTAGAGTGTGATCCACCCACTCACAGCTGTCTTTTAAGCTGTTTTCTGTTCAGAAGCTACTGTTCCACTGAGGTAGCATGACTTGATGTGGACTACTTTTTGTTTCTTGCCTTTCCTGATTTGTTCTGCATTAGAAGGGAAGTGCAGATAGTGGGAGTCAGTGGAAACCATCCTGAAGCATTCGAGGTCACAGAACCCCCACTGTCCACATGTTAATAACAAATCAATATATAAGGCAGGACTGTAACAGAGCTAATGTTTGCCTGAGTTTCTGAAACAACTGTCTCTTTATAAAAACCTGAGTGTTAATATATAGAGGCAGAGATACCCAGAGTTGTGTAATCTGAATGACTGAGAAGAATTTCTGAAAAGTAAAACTTGAAAAGGTGTTCCAGAGGTTCCTGTAAGCAAAATGGTATTGCACACTATGCTGAATGGCATACCAGGATTTGGGAAAAAAAAACATCCCACAAGATCAGTGTATTTTAAGCCTTTTTTGCCTTCTCCTTCATTTGTTTTTTTTTTTTCCTTCTAGGAGCAGGAGGCTAACCACCAAGCACTGGTATCCTTGCTTGTCTGCTGAGAAATGCCCTGGTGATGAGCACAGAAACAAAAAATAGTTCTGAAGATTTAAAAAAATAGGTGAAATCTTCAGATATTTAGAGAAAGTTTTGGTTGACTGGGACTTCACTGGTGTAATTCATCCTCCTCAAGAAAAACTATTTGTTTGTTATACTCCCTCTAACTACCATTTCCAAGAAAATGAAAATAAAAAGAGGCAACAGCATCCTCAAAGGGAGGACTGTTACAGATTTTTGGCACTAATCTTCTTCCAGATCACATCTATTTTTTAAGCATCTATTTTCAAGGTCCAGGAGTATGGGGACTCCCAGATCCCACATTAGTTCAAAGAGTTAAAATGTTCAGCAAGCTAAACTCCTTGCTTTGGCATGTCTATCAAAGGCTTTGAGCCTTTAATGTAATTGAAAACATTGTCCCAGTGGGGAGGTCTAACACTCTGACCAGTTGCAGTTAAATACTTGAACTGCCTGAGAAAACTAGAGAGGTTATAAGAATTCAAGGGTAAGCTGCATGACACAGCTCTGGTGATAATAATGTTCCAGAATTTATATTTATTAATATTGCCTTCTTTTGGTCAGACTCCCACAGGAAATCCTGAGGACTACATGTCTCTGGCGTGTTTTATCTTAGATAGTCCCATCCTTGTGGTATTGCGTGCTGATAGCAGGACAGAAGAGTACCTTTGAAAATCTCTGGTCTTTATAGAAGCTGCGGATGACAACAAACAGGACCTTCAACACTCCGGGAAGACAATCCATCTACTTTCCGTAGTTATCATTAAAATGTCTTTCAGACATAGGTCATAACTGGAAACCTATAAAGGATGCCTGTGTATTAGGCACTTCCCACAAAGCCTGGTCCCTAGCGATTAAAATTTATCACATTGTTCTTCTGGTTACAAATACTGCTGATATGTGTCATTAGTGCAGAGCACTGCTCATAATATTTTGACTTTACTCCAAACATTTCTTTTTAAATTCTCAGTTTCCCATAAAGAACCCACTCCTGAAGTTTTTAAAGACATGCATTACTTTAACATACTTAAACCTCTTTTAAAGGTTGTTAACTATCTTATTTTCCTGTTAAATGTACACTTACACAAAATGATTTGATGAGAAGCTCCACATCCCCCACTCTGGTAATTGTGATATAGCATAGAGCAGTTATTGTGCATGAAATCATACAGCTTTATCAGTATATAGGACAGCATATAAATACCCCATCTTCTTAAAAGCCCTCTCCTGACTAAGACATTGCTTAGTGGTGTTCTCTTTGAAATATTTTCTGGTTTGTGTATCTAAAATTTTTGTACAATTATTAAATTTGAATGTTTACTGAAGAAGAGACACAGCATGATTTTTGTCTGAATCTACCCTTCTTGCTAGAGTGAAGTTATTTGATGTAAGCTGTACTAGATCTCTAGTTGTAGGCAACAAAGTCCATTTTTTCCCAGTTTTTCTAATAAAATTGTTTCCAACATCACACCACAAATTGCTTTTCTGTGAATCATAGTATCATAGAACGGTTTGGGTTGGAAGGGACCTTAAAGATTATCCAGTTCCAACCCTCCTGCCACGGACAAGGACACCTTCCACCAGCCTAGGTTGCTCAAAGCTCTGTCCAGCCTGGTCTTAAACACCCTGGGGATGCATGTGAGTGTGTCTCTGCCCCTGCCCTTAGCTACTGAACCTCTTCACCAACTGTAACAAATATAGAACAAGCAGCAGCCTCACACACACATACACACAAATTCATCTTTCATGGAAATAGTTGATTTGGTTGAGAAAATAAACTGTGTTATGCAGTTTCTGAGGAGGAGGCTGATGCCTTATCTTTATGGGACATTGAAGAACCTGCTTCATAGCACAACTCTTCCTGCTGTGAGCCATTCCTGGAATGACTGATACCTTGGGACCTTGTCCCACAAGACATTCTGCAGGGAATAGCTGAGTCTGGCACTGAAAAGATAGAGGACAAAATAAGGATTGACACTGGAAGGTAAATTTAATTTTAATAAGAATCAGCTTGCAGGCATAAACAAATGTTACATGCATGAATATCTGACATAGAAACCAAGAAAAAATATTTTACACGCCGCCCTCATAACCTTCTTCTGAAAAGTCCTATAGTCAGCTTATTCCTTAGAAAGCTAACTCCTTTGCTTGTCACACACCTCATATTTGCAATTTGCTGTCTCATCCACCTTTTATGTTTCTCCTTCCTTTAATCTAAAGTCACGGTTCCTATCAGACAGACATTTTGTTTTCTGCAAGCCAGGGAGTACTGCACTGAAAAAAAAACCAAACAACTGAAAATGTCAGAGATCTCTGCCCCATCTCTTTGATTCTTCTCACTAAATTATATATTTGAGAAATATGGGAAAAATTAAAAACAAAAGATAAAAGTTTAAATCTTAAGCTGTGGTTTCAGTTATGTGTGCATAACTGCGTCTTGGATTTTCATAAGCAAAAAAAGTCCCTTTACCTATGCTCAGGAAATGAAAATGTTCTTCTCCTTCTTCCCAGATGGCACCACAGCAATTTCCGTAACTGCTGTAGCAACATGAAAAAAATTTTGCTGACATGTGAGTAGGCTGAAGCCTGATGCAATGAGTATTAAAGTCTCTCCGGCAGGCCTGCCAATGCCTGCAGTGGGGCTTGGATCAGGCTTCATGGGATACTCGAAAACACTCCAAAGGAAATTATTTCCCCTTGTTATGCCCTCCTTGCAGCCATTCCCACAGAGAGCACAGCTCACTGACTATTTTCACAGAAGCCCTGGAAACAGCATGTATAGTATTAGAAAGCCAGATAGATGATAGAAAGCGCTGAATTTTGTCCTTCGATACATTTCCAGTAGAAGTGTGTTGGTTCCCTTCCCCTAAATGTTTTTTGGATCTTTTTTTTTGTAGATTTGTGGGCCTTTACAGGGACAAGCATCCTGTCTCCCTTAACACCAAAGGTGCTCCAGCACAATGGCTGTGCTGAGCTGTGTTGAGAAACAGTGGATAATACCTGAAGGACAAAGGCTGCGTGATGATAGGGCCAGGAGATCCAAATTTCAGCTCCACCCACAAACCCTGAGGACTTCCAGTGAATCAGACTGGAACAGGACTGCTTCACAAAGAGAGGAAAAGAAGGTGGGTGTAAAGAAGAGAGGGTAACTCAGATCCAGGCTGGGTTGCATGGGGGCCCCCAGCATATGAATACATGAATTCCACTAGCCTTGTGATGTTTTGAAAAGTAAACTATGGAAGAAAGACCAGAAACTTCAAAGAAATTCCTGATTTGGAAATTGTCTGATGTAAAAGGTGTTAGCGTAGAGGAGGGTAGAGAAATAGCCTGTTCTCAAAGGCACTCTACAAGAGGTCAAATGTTGGTCTGGCTCATATGGCCACTTTTTCCAATTGTACAGTATATTGTGTAAACTAAATATAATGTAAAGATGCAAAAGCTTCCAGAAATGTCATCTTACAGACATTTGCTTGGATGCAATCCATGATTATGTGAAAACATTTACTTTGAGATCTAAAAGCCATGGGTTACGTGGGTGTTCTGTACATTTTGCATTGGAACTTATACTATAGAGCCAGAAAAGACTAAGAGCTGTAATTTGAAATTACTTGTGTTAGTATACTGGCCTGTACTGTACCCAAATGTAAATGTGACTGAGTATATGTGACAGAAAAAAAGGATAGTTCATGGCATATTGGAGAGAACCTCCAGAAAACTTTACAAGTGGCTGGGACCTCAGTCAAATCTCTGCTACCAGTCTCATGTTTGCTATTGCCCTGAAAAACAGGTTACTAGAAAATCTCTAGACCAAAATAGAGGTAAATTTTTTCAAAAAGAATGACACTTATCTGAATTTTGAACGGAGTTCACCAGTATTTTCTCACAAAACAGGGCACGCATTACATCAGGCTCAGGTGTGGTCGTGCCCTTCAGGGAACAGAGGATAAGAAATGGCCTTTTATACGCCACAAATGAATGTCAGTTATGGTACTAAATCATTATCTTGCAGCTCCTGTAATAGGCGCAACAACAATATGCAAACTCCACTGTTTCTCAGTGTTAAGCACATGTTTGTGGTGGGCTGGATCAAGAAGCTGTGCTGCAGGGGCAGCAGATTGCAGGGAGTGATGTACATTTGTATCAGGACTCGTGACTCTTGAGACTATTGAGTTTCTCAATTATGAAAGTACCTCAATATCTCTTTACTGTTTATAATTTGCTTTATACTTATTAAAATGAAAAAGTTAAGGATCTCTGCTCCTCTTGCAGTCAATACAGAGGTGCCCTACAGTTTACTTGTACTAATTCCAGAACTGCAAGCTGTACAGCTGCATCTTTTAAGGCTCTAAACAGATCATACCATTGGAGTTGAACATTCTCTTCATGGACCTCACCTGGTGTGGTTACTGTACAGCACCGGAACTGCTCTGGGTAATGTAACAGTCCTTTTGTAGCCAGATGGAGGGTCTACAGCACCTGGTGTAAAAAGGTGCTCTGAAAAGTACTCATTAGTCTCCAGCAATGGCTAAAAACCTGTCCTTGGCTGTTGCAGTTTGGACCTCAGATGTTCTCAACTCAAGAGAGGTCATCTGTGCAAATCCCAAGAACTGTCCTCCAGTGACTGAGAATAAAACAAGTTTGAAGCCGTTTTGCATCTGTCTGTCATCTGGAATGAATGCCAGAGGCACTGGGGAAAGAGAGGTTAACTTCTAGCAAAATGTCTGTCAGTGTTATGCCCTCAGCCTGGAAACAGGCTGGATTGCCATGAAGTCACGGCACGCAGCTGTGGCATGGGGGAATTTTGACTTAGGGTTCTGGCAGTTTTTTGAAAGATTTAGAAAATTCTGCAAGAGTTCAAAAAATACAATTCCCAGAACACAGATTTTAAGAGTGAAATGAGCACAAATATAATTATTTAAATTTGGAAACAATTAAAGAAATGGGAGGATCAAATTAGTTAATGTCCATAAAATATCCAGAAATCTCATTTGGATTAGGTTTTGGAACTCTTACTGCTGTGTCAGTGCAGCTGTGTGTGGGATAACCTGCTATACAGATTGAACGATTGAACCCAGGGGCTGGGTCCTGGCTGTTTGCTGTCTGCATGCCATGAAATTTTAGCAGGATTCAAACTCAGAAATCTGGACACAAAACAGATTGAAAAACTGCAGTATCGATATCCTGATAAGTAAAACACTTTAAAGATCACATTTCATCTGCTCATAGGAATAATAATTTAAGAACATCAGGAATAAGTTCTGTCTCTCTTCTAGTCAAAAGATTCCTCCCATTTCTGTTAGTGGATAGGGATTCACATAAGGAACTTCAATTTAAGAAAGCAACACATAGCTTGGCCAGTATATTTATATTATATTGTGTTATGCAATATTTTTTCTTACTAATGTTTATGCCAAAACAATAATCAGACAATTATGAACTAAAAATTATGTACTTTGTTTCTTTCAACATTAGAAAAACATATTTTGTACACCAAAACCTGAGCAGTGTAAGAAATATGAAATCAATAAGCCAATATATTTGCTTACATCACAGCCTGAATTTAGCTTAGAGATATAAATTTAGCCAAATAGCTTTTCTTAAGCTGATCAATATCCCTGGTTTCTCTCTCAAGCTGATAAATTTCTCTCTGATAAACCTCAAGCTGATATACCTGGAGTACTGTATACAGTTCTGATGTCCCCAGCACAAGAAGGTCATGGAACTCTTGGAGCAAGTCCAGAGAAGGGACATAAAGCTGGTAAAAGTACTGAGCACCTCTTCTACAAAGACAGGCTGAGAAAGTTGGGAGGAAAGGCTGCCTGGAAACCTGATAGCAGTCGTCCAGTATCTGAAGGGTCCTACAGGAAAGCCAGAGGGGCACTCTTTGTCAGGAACTGGAGAGATAGGACAAGGAGTAACAGGTACAAATTGAAAGAGGGAAAGTTTGGGTTAGGTATTAGGAAGAAGTTCTTCATTTGAGGGTGGTGAGACACTAGAACAAGTTGACCAGGGAGGTTGTGGATGCCCCAACCCTAGCAGTGCTCAAAGCCAGGTTGGATAAAGCCTTGAGCAAATTGGTCTAGTGGGAGGTGTCCCTGCCCATACTAGGGGGGGTGGGACTGGATGATCTTTAAGGTCTCTTACAACCCTTCACATTCTTTGATTCTATAAAATAAATTAAATAGCACTGAAAGAGTTGTCATGTTGCTCATCAATAACTCTTATTAATTTTTTTTCCCCTTAAATCAAAGGTTTCCCTGCACTTAGTGATGGTGCCTGTACTGAATTACAGATATGTGTTTGTGGAGAAGGTGAGAATTAATTCTAACTCCAAAGCCATTGCTTAAATGCATTAACCACTTAGCTTTGCAAGACACTGAGGCAAACATTGTTTACTTCATGTCCACGGAGATGAGTCCGGGATTTCCACTGGAAGCTGTGTGAAAATTGAATCATAACTGTGAAAATTGAATCATAACTGTGAAAACTGGCAGCAAAAGTGTGCCCTTTCATTTAGTGAATGCATTTGTGATAAGGAAGGAGGAAAAAAACAAGTCAAGATGCCTCAAGTGAATGTTTTAAACTTCCATATACTCAGGCAGATATGGATTTAGTTTCTAACAGAGCAGACTAAAACCAAGGCCTTTATTTTATATTCACTTAAGCATTTTGAGCCAACATTAGCAGAGGTCACAGCTGAAAATAAACCAGAAAGTCCTGTTCTACTCTTTCATGCCCCAAGAACATCTCCAGCTTTTGTTCCAAAGATGCAAGAGAAAACGAATAATTTTTTTTTTTTAATCAAGCAGCAGGGACAGGACGATTCAGGACTGGTGGTTTCTGTGATAGTTCTGGCTTATTTTGGTTTGGTGCACGTGCAGCTTTAGATTAGATATCAGGAAGAAATCCTTTATTGTGAGGCTAGTGAGACACTGGCATAGGTTGCCTAGAGAAGCTGTGGATACTCCATTCCTGGAAATGTTCAAGGCCAGGTTGGATGGGGCTTTGAGCAACCTGGTCTAGTGGAAAGTGTCCCTGTCCATGGCAAAAGGGTTGGAACTAGACGAGCTTTTAGGTCATCTCCAACCCAAATTATTCTATGATTCTATTACTCTATGTCTGTTTCTCAAAAATGATACTTTCTAAGGAAGAAGGTCTACTTAGAGCAGAAGAGAAACTCTAGAGATTAATAAAATCATTAATACCTTAAAGGCTCACTCACTCTCTGGATGAAAAGTGGGAAACAGAAATAAAATTTTGTCATTTAGTCTAACACTAGCAACACTGCTGAAAAACATTTATTTCAGATGAAAGATACTGCACCCCTATGTCCAGTCAGCACCACTGGTAGAAACATAATAAAAAGCAGGGGGAAGAATCTGTAAGTAAAATTTTGATTAGATGGGGGTTCTTTTACTTTCAGTTTTCCACAAGCATGACCACGCTTGGTTTTGAAATTGCATCTGGATCTTACTTCTGTGTAATTTTGTTGCTTCTTAATGACGCCAAGCATCTGTTTTCACTACCTGTATTGTGCAGTCTGGCATTGTCACCAAAATCCCAGTTCTAAGGGTAGCTTGTAATAAGCTTTCATTAATGCTAACCAAAATGATTCTTACTGTGACAAAGATTAATTTGAAAGTCAAATGTATTTTTGAGGCTCAGAGGCCTCAAAGCATATAAGGCAATATCATCTAGTTATCAGAGTTGATAATTCCTCACGAAATACAGCAATTCTAACCACCACTAATGATTCCAAGATGAATTTTCTTCCTAACTTAAATGCAGAGCAGGAAAATTACTCTTCTTTTTTCCAGCTGATAACTTTAAATCCTATAATTAGGCACTTTTATGTTTATTTTACAGTTATATATAAGCAGTATCATTTTGTGCTTTTAATGATCTCTTTGCAGCTTCTACTTTTTCATGCATTTTACAATTACAAGCTTTCTTTCTTGGCATTTACATGTGTTTCCAGACATACACTTCTATAACTACTGCTAATAAATTTTTCATCTTCCATTGACATCATGGAGAGATACTGAATTTCTTTTAAGAGCTCCTGCCCAAGACCCCTCTCTTTCTTTATTTCAAGAGGGCAGTCTTGCCCTCTGCCTTGACCATCTGCCTAACATTTAGGTCCATACCTAATATTCCATGTAAAAATGCTGTATTCCAATTGATCCCAAGGCAGTCCCACTCAGGTACATGCTGGCTGGTGAATGCAAATGTTCCCCCTTCTGTGGTGGCAGAGTTACTCTATAGAAACATAACCCTCTTGGCTTGTTTCTTAGTTAGAGATCTAAACTTACAGCTTATCGCAAACCACTCAAATATGAGAGGTCTCTGAAAGAATGACCAGTTTATGAGCTACCAATAGCTGGACACAAGGCCAAGACAGGTCCTTGATCATACATATTGATTCATTGCTTTCCCATTCCCTCACTTTGGTTTTAAACTGCTCCAGAGGTCTTTCTCCTGGGCTGTGCACTGGTACATTTTGCCGTCTATTCAGTCCACTCCCAAACACCTCAGGTTATATCATGCCTGCGCTCCCTTTCACACTCTAAAGCACCAGTTAGGTGTCCATGACAATATTTTGGACACCTGAAATGAAAAAGCATTTAGAAAAGGACATTTGTATTTTAGGGCCATAGGGGATTCACAGAATTGTTATGCTGTGTGCCCATCACCCCCCAGCAAGGGGTGGGGTGAGCCCTGAGCAGGGCAGACACAAGTCTGTACTTAATGCTTGGATTCCTGACCCTCTTGTACTTATCAACAAAGATATGGCCAACAAACTATACAATTCAGTGCTGAAGCTCTCACCTTGGATATTTGCAGCATTAAGAACTAAGACTTTTTTCCTGTTCCTTTTTTTGCTCTTTCGTTATCTTTTCCAAATAGCAATGTTCCCTATCTATACACTTAGACTTATATACTTCTACTCCAAACCCTTGATTTCCATGACTCTGATGGATCATGTTTTTCTCAACTCTTTCTTGAGCTTCTGTCTTATCAGACTTCAGCACGGGTCACTAGTCTCTAATGAATTTTATGGGTAATCTGGAGAATGTTTCTAATATGTTACAAAGATTCTGATAAGCTCTTTATTCATTATCCATCCTAGAGCGTGACTCTCTGGGGGTGAAACCACTTCTCAGGGTTGTTAGGCTGTTTAATGCTCACATATATATTTCTTAAAGGTCAATAAGATCATGCTGGCTGGCTTGTAAAGTAGTAACATAATTTCACCCTCTACTAAAACCTGATGCAATACTGATTATAGTCAATAGAAAGATGGAAAATGCCAGTTCTTTTTCAGCGAAGATATTCTGACAAAAATCATGAGTGGGTGGAATTTCACAGAAAACAGTGACTGCTCTCTGTTTCAAGAGATTTTCACTTTCTTGTGGTAAATGCTTTACAAAATGGACTGAAACAATCCAACAATGCAAATGACAATAGGTGGTTTTACCCTATGTATAATTTTTCAGAACAAGCTACACAGAGGAGGAGCAGTGTCACTTATTTGTGATGCCATTCAAGAAGCTCTCTCTCTGATTTTTTTTAATATGTTCTGTAATTTGAGGGGAGAATACAGTTAATAACTAAGAGACTCTAGCTGATCCTGGTTGGGAAAGGAAAAGTTTGTTCTAGTGAGACATCTAGCTGCCCTTGCATGCTAGTATCAGTATAAAACAGAAAGAAAATGGTTATATACAAAGCTGAAAGTTTCAGATGCAATCAGGAAAAAATATATTTTTATTCATCAGTGAGAATAAGCTGACAAATCACATCCTTGCTGAGGTCCCTTTAAGTCTAATACATGCCTAGATTCAAACATGAAGGTTCCAGCACAAATAATCAGATTATTCTTCCCCTAAGAGTTAAGTGCTTTTCTGGAGTAAGATCTGTATAAGAGAAAAAGGGCCAAGTCTACCCAGCTGTAATCCCAGTGAGCTCACACCACGTTTGAATCTACTCCAGGAAAGATAAATGGCTGCATATCCATAATTTACAGGACTATAAATACCAAGAACGCTGCTGATGTCAGACTGGAGCGTACAGTCCTCCCTCAGGTGACATTTCCGTTGGCTATGAGATGAGTGGGTTTTAGAAAAGGACTACAGGACTGAGCTGCCACAGCTCATTTTAAAAATTTCTCCTTGAAGCCCTCTATGTCCCAGTTCCTGTGCTTTCCCATTGAGGGTTTTAAACTTGTTTCAGCAGAGCTTTTTTATGATATGATGTGACTGTAACAGCTTTAGCATTTGAAAGACTGAATGCTGGCTGTCATGCTACTCACATGGGTCTTGGGACTTGCCCCTTTACTGAGACTGCTGAGGGCTATATTTTGCCCTGACTCATTCAGTTTTTGGGCTCACAACAGAAGTGTAGCACCCGGTGGGGAAGACAGGCACAGGAGGTGTCTCTTCTGAGTTCATTCATGGACTGTAGTTAATAAATCTTAATTAGTTAATGGCTGTTTTGGTTCCAGTTCTTGGCATGTTCAGACTGTGCCTCCAAAAGGGAACAGAAGAGGTCAAAAACTTGGACATTACTTCTCCATTGTAACGATGAAGTTTTAAAAAGTCCAGGGCTTTTATTCTGAAATTTATTATGCATTCTTTATTTTGGCAGGTCTGAGATAAACCAGCAAACATACTAATGAAGACAAGAACTGTCCTGAGGAAATACCTCCTGTTAGTTAAGAAGCAGACACAGTGGCCTGGATTAGGAAGAAACATGACAACATTGTTGAAAATGAAGACATGTATCCTAAGTGAGGCCAATGGGTTCACAGAAGCCAGGGCTGTGTAACCTGCTGCTGCACATCAGGGTTCCAGGAGAGGAAATGAACATTACACATGGTGAGAGCAATGATACACCAGGGTGAGATAAATTTACTGCTTAACTGCATTTCATCTCAGAAATTTTAAAGTAGCATTTCTGTACTGAGACAGATTCCAGAAGAACGGCTGTCCAGTGCTACGTGCCTTCCAAATGGAAAGATGATTGTCAGCTCTCTGGTTCGTTAATTTATATCTTCACTGATAAATGAACATTAAGTGGTCAGTTGTTGACAAAAGCCCTCTTTTTAATTGGATATGTGAACTGGACCTTACATAACCTGGCAACATACTATCATCCCTGGACCTTGTCACTCAGATAAAGCCATCTTGGCTTCTACAGGAATGCGGGTGTTCTGTGTCGACATTTCTGCTGTTTGGAGGAGAAGATCCCAGACATATATGCTCTAACACAAAAATAGGATATTTTCCAAAATTTTGGTTTAGTAGAAATTTGCCCAAAATAGGCAATAACCAAGGGAACCACATCTGAAGCCAGCTAGAGAAAGTTGCAGAGCTTGCACATTGTTCATAGGTCTGGAGGCAGATAGGACCAAGCACACTGAGAGCTGTTTGCAAGAGATTAAGGAGAGACCAAGGAGCCCCTTAGTCAGGAGTTTTGCTGTCACTCTATCTCTCCACAGGCATCCTGGGGAAAAGAAGTTCAGGATGTCAATAAAGAGACTGTGCCTACATCTACCAAAGCTTTTTTAGCTTGTGGTGAGTCCACTAGTAGAAAGAACTTGCCAGCACTGTCTCTTTTTTGAATAGAATACCAGGATATATTCTAAGAGAGTTTTGATGGCTGTGAAAGCTGGAGTTCATGAACTGCATATTTTTCCTTCTTTTTTGTTTTGTCTTCTGGATTTCTTTTTAGCCATTGATTTATCTCTAGCTGGGAAATCTCCCAGTCTTTTGAAATACTTGAATTTTTGTTTTGGAATTGCTACAGGTCTGTATGAGGGTCAAATTCCCCATCACAAAAGATTATACTGCGGACACTCCTCCTTCAGCTTCAGAACAGCTTCAGCTGTTCCCTACACAGATGACTGCTCCAGCCTCGCCAGTCCCAAATCCTCGCCGTCACCCCACTGCTTCAAGTGCTCAGTCCTACACAAGGAATGGCAAACTGTCTAGGGCCCACTCCTCACCCAGAACTACTTTGGACAGACAAAATAAAATGGGTCATTTCACATCTGTGTGATTGCTTATTTAGCCCATTTCATGGCAACTGCTCACACACAGTGAGTCATCAGAACACCTGAAAGAAGCCTATATACTAGCAGAAGAATGGTGACAAGCAGCTGGGGAACAGCAAGGGCAGATCCCATCTACCTGAACTGGAAAGGACCTATGACCACAGCCAAAACGTGCCCCCATTTGAAATAATCCTAAACATTCACTGGAGAGAGAAAGGCCAGCCTGTCCTTCACACGGCGCTGCTGCCTTTTCATGCCTCATCTCTTGAGCTTCGTGGTCCTTTCTCTTCGGTAAGAAATATTTAACAAATTTACAAGAGCTGAAATAGGACCATTTTTATGGTTTGTGTTAGTAGTCCATGGAGCTCTGAAAAGACAGCTTCTGCAAGAGGCAAGTTACCACAACTGGCTTGTCAAGTCTGCTCTCCTGGTGTCTGTTGTGTGATCCCACTGCTTGATGCAGTTCCAGGAGGCAAAATCATCATAACCAAAAAGGAGTTCAAAGAAGGAAGACTGATAATAGGCCTGGTCTTAATTTGATAGCTGCATTGCTTAATTCCTAATTTATTTTGATGTTAGCTTTAATGACCCAGACCGAGTGATAGTCTGGGGCTTCTTTGCTGGGTGTTGATGGATTTAAGTTGTTGAGGTTTTCTTTTTGTTCTTTTTATCTATTTCATTATGTTTTGGTTTGTTTAACTAACATAATAAAATTATTAATAAAGTTAAACCATTTCTGTCATTGAACAAAACAGTTCAGGATCTTTAAAGAACTGAGTAGAGATCATCCAGCCAACTTAAAAGCCTGTATTTAAATCTTACTTTGTAAACTCATTTAAATCACATGTTCTTACATGTTCTGTCACTTGAAAGTTGTTTCCTTTGAAACTTTCCCCTTTATGCTTTCATACAGGAAATACGATAAACTTGTTTATTTCATTTGTCAGTTTTGCGTTTCTGAATTTCTTCATCAAATCTGTTATCTTCCTTAAGTATCCAATCCTTGCCCAAGTTATGTGCAGAGAGGGGATTGGTTTTACTGCTGTAATTCCAGTGCTGGAAAGACAAGAAAAGAGCAAGCAGAGGTGCTGACTTCTGAGAACTACAGGGGAAAAAACAGACATTAAATGGGCATTTTATTTTGGAGGCAATCTTGCAGGATGAGAAAGTCCATTATTTTTAGGATCATGGGATAAATTCATGTTGGAAAAGTCCTCCAGAGGTTAAGTGGTTCAACTTTTCCAGTCTAATGGTGCATCACAGTCAAATACTTGCTGATCTCTATACTCTTTTTCCTGGCCTTGTATTTTCTTAATGAACTCTACCTTCTTTTGCTTCTTCCTTTGAATTGGCCTTATCAAGTCATTAGCATTTTCATAAGAGGTGTATATTTTATTTATTAGTGAATTGGGAAGAGCTAATTAGAAACAAATTATCTGTAGGCTGGAGATCTGCTGAAATCAGCAACAAAGGAATTTTTTTAAAATATGCTTGTGAAGAGGACGCTGATACACATGGAAGCCTTTCTCTTTCCTTGTGTAGTGTAGAGTTTTTCAAATTCTTCAGCTTTCACAAAAAGGAAGAGGGTGATAGGCCTCAGACATCAACAAACCCAGGGGAAGGAGAGAAACAACAGCTCTTCACAGCTCCATTTCGAAGGGGAAGGAAGGCTGGGAATCCCCAGGGTCTCTTTAGGCAGGAAGAGTTAGTTTAAGAAGAAAAATATGATAACTGTTGAGAAATAAGCAATTTCTAAATATTTTTTTTTTATTATTATTGCATCATTCATTCTCCTGCAAGAAATCTCTCCACTTAATGCCCTGAAGAAGAGAGATGCTTTTTACAGTGGAAATGTTGGGAGGGTTATCCATACTTTTTTGTGCTTTGGAAAAGACAAGAAATGCTAGGTCCAGATGCAAAAAAAGGCCAGCCTTATTTGCTACTCCCTGATTTTCACCAAATATAGATGTCTTTTCTTGTCCAAGGTCTATTTTACTGGTATAATTTCTCCTGCTGCAATGCCCCTAGTGAATTTTCAGAGAGGAATACCAAAGTTGTCTCTGTTTTTATGAAAATGACAAGGATGGTTACAACCACAGTGTAAAAGAAGTTATTGAGCTTACTATGGAGCACTGCTAGGAAGAAAAGTCCTGGCAAGTCTATGCTCAGGCAGCCTGTGAGCAGATGAAAGGTAACAGAAGTGTTCAACAACATGCACTGACCCTCAGCTAGCTAGTGAAGTGAGGCTGTCAAGCAAAACTGGGCAAACTGAACCCCCATGGTTTTATTTTGTATTGTGTATGCCAGCCTTGCTGTTTCTGTTTATGTGGCTAGTAGCCAAAAATTGTTTAAAAGGCCTTTTCAGACTGTAGCAAGGAAAAAATTTCCTTCCCTGTTTTGAACTTGGGGGTCTAACAGACTCACACCCTTTCTGTCTAGATGGCAGAAATTTGGGATTAGGACTGCCTCTTTCCTTGGTGCTTACACAGTGTACATCACAAATTCATACTGATTAACACCTAGAACTTTCCATACAGAACAAGCCCAAATTTAATAATAATTGTAGCAGGATTTTAACAATCATTAACCATGAATATTTACTTCTATAAGTTTTCTTTCCCATGCAAAACACGCATACATATGGATGCATTTTTAAGGAGTTGGGAACTATTCAAAACAAAAGTTATTTTGAGGGTTAGGAAATAGCTTGTCTTACAGCTGCCAAGTGATTTTGGAATAACTCTTTGCATGATGGAGTGGAGGGAAAAATGGAGATAAAAACATCAGTCCTTCAGTTCAAGGAGACTAGATGTTTTAAAAAGGGAAGAGGAATAAGGAAAGGAGGGAAGGAAAAAAAAACCTTTTCACTTTCTTCTGCTTCTCCATCTAGATCTGCCTTAATTTTCTGTCCTGAAAGTGGGAGGAGGAGCTCCATCTACATTCTCCTGTCTGTGCCCCTTGGCAGGCTAGATAAAAAAGGCAGGCAGTCCTTCTCCTGGATTTTTGTCTCTCACTTTAAGCAGGTTTGAAAGAGAGAAGGAAAACATGCATTGATGGGCATGTGGAAATGTCATTAGTCACATTTAGATAAGTTTATAAATGTACAAAGTAGCTCTCAGGGCCAAACACAGGGTTGAGGTGAAACATCTGAGCCTCATCCAAAACTGGGAATCTTCAGCTGGAGTAAATCAGGTATTGTGATACATTCCAGCTGAGGCACCAGTATGAGAATTCATCTCCACAGCCTTTAAAGTTCCTGACTTATATTTAGGATATTATAAAATATTAATAAACAGTTGCAATATGTGAGCACTGAAACACAGTGAAGTGCAACTGTCCCTTTGATTCATTTTGTGCTTTTTCTGTATTTTAAAGCAGGAAAAGAGGATCCTTTCCTTTACCTTCAGCACACTTTGTTCCAATTTCACGGGATGATGGAAAGCCTTAGGATGGGCATAACCAT
The DNA here is from genome assembly GCF_036417665.1 of Passer domesticus. Lineage (NCBI taxonomy): Eukaryota > Metazoa > Chordata > Aves > Passeriformes > Passeridae > Passer > Passer domesticus. Next base: position 56,350,764 of record NC_087476.1, read on the forward strand.
TATAATAAACACTGACTCCAGCCTTGTACAACCTATGAAAGTTGTAAGCAGATGCCAATATTTCTATAAGCATGATACTGCTTTACTTTAATATTGTAGACTAAGATGAGGGTAAAACAACAGAAACAAACCATCACTCTTCCTTTCTTTTCCTTCTTCCTCTTAAAAACAAACAGTCATTTTTGAGAGGAGAAAGCTAAAACCTGTGCTATAGTGGTGCTTACCTGAGGCCAGGTCAACACACTGAAACTTCCACAAAACAGTATTTTCATCTTAAAGCACCTAAAAATACCAAAAAAGAGTACATTAAAAGTTATAAGGATTATTATATAAAATTGTTAAAATTCAAAGTCCTGCCCTTAGCAAGTCTTTTGCTAACAGATATTATGCAAGCTGAAGACACCCCACCCCCTTCCCCCTCAAAATCTTGGTGATTTTTTGTCTTGTCTCAAAAAATTACCCTTTTCCCCAAAACAAAGGAGTATTCTTTCTAGAGGTGGAGAGTACATCATATATTTAGGATGGTTAATATGATCAATCCTGCGGACATGTAAATTTTTAAATCTGTATTTAGGCAGTCAGAGAAATTAGTTTTGGAAATACTATCTTTTCCTCCCCCAAAGTTAGCAGGAAACTTAAGCTCTGAGATAAAGTTTATCAGTGTAAAGTTTACAAAGGAACATGGGAAGAGGAAGAATGAGAAAGAGTATGGTACTGAAAGGAAAACAAGCACCAAGCCTTTTAAAGTTTCTTGAGGGTAAGTTGAATGGCCACTACTTCTTGGTATCAGGGCAAATTGCTTGCAGTGACATTAACTCTTTTGATTTGCCATTAAAGGCAAACTCCTTGCTTGGATGTTGCTGTAGAGACAAATATCAGGGAGAAGATTCATATTCTGCAAGCACAGAGGAACAGGCACATACTCTTTTTCTTCAAAAGAAATCTGAGTCCTTCACCTGGCACTGTCAGGCCAGAAGGAGATGCCACACTGTGGGAAGCCTGCTGTGTGGCATTTCATTTTATCAAACCCAGTCCCCCCTTGTGAAATCTGACGTGTGGCAGACAGAGCATTGTCAGAAATCGTGGGGACAGTCCGTGTGGGCTCTCCCTAAATCCCAGAGTGCTGCTTACACCGTGAAGCCCTCCTAGCCTTAGCAGCTGCAACCTATTTTCACAAATATCTGACAAGTTTTTTGGCTTCCTGCCTGTTTGAACTGTACCAAACACTTCTCTCCTTCCTCTAGCTCCACAGTCCTTTGTAACTGCTGCTCAGAACTTAGAACATGTACCAAATGAAGCTCCTTTCCTCTCTGCAATGTGCCAACATCCCACCCCAATTAATTAACCCAACAGTGGCTTTGTCTTTAGAAAGCTGTGACTTCCCACACTTTATCCCCCTCATTCAGCTTAAAGACATCAGCACATTCCTGACTTCATCACTTGTTAACTCCCTTTTGCTAATAGCCAGTGCATCCTCTCTGGATGGCTCCTCTGATTTGATATGACTTGAACTCTCACTCAAAAAATGCTGAGGGCTGTTCACTTACTCTTATGGCATATAAAATTCTCTAAAGCTGTGTTTTAGCACAGCTTCCGTATCCAAATTTGAGAGGTTTTCAGACTTTGTTGCAATGCTGCTCATCTTGCAAGCACCTGGTAAGGAGCAGCAAAGCCTGAGTGACAGGCTTCTGCTGTTTTTGATTACCATAGGTTAATCCTCTGGAGAAGTGCCAGAGGACTTAATGAAGGTGGCAACAAGGTCATTATATAAAACATCAAGTGAAAAGTTCTTTTCAGCAGCTATTTCAAAAAATCAAAAACCACATTCAATATACCACCATGGTGTGTCTCCAAGCAGATTTTTACCTATGCTATCAAACCCTAGAATTTATTATACTTTTTTAAAAACTACAATCTAATTTTCCATTTATATTCTAGAATGATAAAAATTATTTAAAGAATCATGGGTTCTCTAGATATCATCTGGAACATTCCGTTGCCTAAGTACAGGTTAATTTACATCTGTTTCATTCCACACTTGCTTCTTCAACAAGGTCCTTAAAAACCATTGCTGATGAGGATCCCCTCATGGATTTCTCTCCTTTTCTTGAAACAGATTGCAGTGTTTAGCTTTGCATTTGATTGAGAGATTTTGTTTGTTCCTAGAATTTTGTGTTGAACTAGACAGCAGCAGTAGCTGCTTAGAAAAGAAGTACAGGAAGCTGGGAAACTGTAAAACTATTAGATTTGGTTTTTTAATCAATGTATTAATATTCCACAAAATATCAGGCATACTGAACTTGAAAAGTCAGAGGAAGCACATAAATTTTTGGCTGTTCATTTGATTCCAGACTGCTTGGATTCAAAGTACTTAGATGATAAGACAATAATAAGCATTCCCATAAGATTTCTTTCAGCAATCTTCATATTCATCTATAATAAAATAAACTACACCTGAAGTAATCAAGACAAAATTCCTGAAGTCAGGGATGTTTTAAAGTGAAAAAATAAATTCTTTGTCTTTTTCACACTACACAAAATATATTCCAATAATTTCTAGCTGTTTTTTCACCTCTTCACAGGAAAATCTAAAGATTTATTTGTTTCTAAACCAATAACGTTGAGTTAGCAGAGGTATCCAGCCCCAGTCACTGAAGGCTGTACTTCAGCATAATGTTTCCTTACATCATTTTCTCTTCTTACAGAACTAATTATACTCACCCTTGAAAGTCACTACAAAATCATTGAATAGCTGGCATTTTAAAACTGTTGCTAGAGTTTATGTCTAGCAGGTATTTTAGTACATGATTTGTGCCTCTCCAAACAAAATGGTCCACAGCCTCCTGTGCTTCCATCACTCCTTATGTCCAAAGGATTCTTCATTTTGTACAACATCAGCACTATTTTTCTTGGCTCTCAGTATTTACTGCAATTTTGCAGGTATTTATCACACCAATCTCACCAGACCAAGCTGTTACTGTTATTAGCCTTCCTTTCTCCTTTGAGCTTTCTAGGCTGCTTGCTTGAGGGGAAGCAAACTGACTCTGAATAGGATCACTCCAAGCCATTCCCTTTCTTTAAGCCTTAGTTTCTGCCAAGTGCTGGACTGCAAGGAGGAAGAAAAACATATGGGAAAGCTAGCAGGCCTGCCTGGTGGTTGCTAAGAAGTGTGCAGACAGCTGTAAATTAGAGCAGCCTCTGTTACATTTTACAGAAATATTCCTCTGAGCAAGCCAAAAGTGCTGCTCACTTTGGGCTGTGAGTAGAGGGGCATCACAGACCTTAAATCCAAAGATCCTCAGCAATGATTTTTTCCATTCATTCTATACAAGAGATTGCCAGGACCAAGCTGTGAGGAACAAATCAATGAATATACACATTTCACCTGGTAATTCTCTCTGTTTCTAGCATCTGCTGTGACATTTTCCAGAAATTATTGCAATCATGATGCCACCAGTTGTGACAGGACCTAGAACTGCAGGAACAGGTCAGCGGCTGACATGCAGTTTGGGAAAGCTGCTGAAATGGAGAAGGTGTGTCCAGACTGAGGTCCACATCTCACCTTCTAAACACTAGTTTTCAGGGGTTTTACAAACCAGGCACCCAATGCATTTACCTCTCCAGCCATCTCCCTTTGGAACTGCTGTAACGTTGAATTTTGTATATAGAAAGGACAATGGCTAAGCCCATTTTTTTTCATAGAATATTGCAGAGAGTACCAGTCAGAAAGTGTTTTTAGTGACAGGCATTTCACATCTATAGAGTGAAAATTATGTCCATGCCTGCACCATACTTTCTTACAATCTGTGTAGATTTTGCCCTATGAACAGTCCTTCACATTTGCATTTCCTCCTGCTTCCTTTGAAACCGACACCAAAACTTCTAACTAAATGAGAATTGAAATCTCTTTGCAGTTTGTGTGTTTTCTGTCAGAAGCAACTGAGCGCAACAGTAAGAAAAGTTTTCAACATACCTGTAACTTATACATTTGCTAGGAAGCAAACAAAGAGTTTGACTTCTGATAATCGGCATGTTTGCCTCTTCATTGTAAAATGTAACTAACAATAACATAAACCAGCCCTGTTTAAACTCTTGTTTATAGAATTCAAGTAGTATTACATTTTTTTTTGAATAGCCGGACTAGAATAAGCATTAAAGTAGCTTTCATGCAACTCATAATGCCAAAAAATAAATGCAATTCTGCACATTCTTTCCTGAGAGCATCCACAAATGACGTGCAAGGCATACACATTGGCCAGAGGCCATGAGCAAAAGCATTGTGTTAAAACTTTGTATGACATCAAGCCAAAAAACTACTTAGCATTTGTATCTCAGATCTCAACTGAATTATGAATTAAATAACCAAATCAAAACAAACCGCATGCAGCACACTACATCGTGTATCTTGGTTATACACACACATATACACATGCATGTAAGTGGCATGGATCTGTTGTGAATGGATATAACTGTGGTGTTCTTGTGTGTGTGTGCACTCCAATGCAAGACAGGAACAAAAAAAAATATTTGGAGCTACATTCAGAAAAGAACACACTCCCTATGCCAAAAAGTGGATTATATCCCAGGTGGGCTCCCTCTGGTGTTGAGAAGATAATGTATTTCCCCATTCAACCATATTTCTTAATGTCCATCAATGAGGGTGTTAAAAAGCACTAAATGGCTTTGTTATGGCAGAGTTCCTTATTCACATAGACCCTTATGGATGGTATAGAAGAGTATGGCTGATCTACTATCTCTCATCCAGTGTTCATGAATAATATATATATATAGGTATCTGTGCACTTTACTACACTCAAATAGCTTTCCATGCATGTAGAGATCACTTCTCACCTGAGAGACACTGTGATGCAATACTGTGAGACTCCCTACCTGTAAGCAGTGTGACTCTTCACAGCTAAACAGCAGAATCTGAATGCCCAGGGAACAGCAGGCCCTGCAACAGCCAGGATCTGATTCTCCAATGTGTGGAGCATTTTTGCAATGGCTATTAAGCTCAAAACATGTCTATTGATAACACCTGTGCACTTGTGAAAGTCCAGCCTGGGAACCATGCAAGGCATCCCAGCTAATGGGGGAATACATAATTATCTATTTAACTGCTAGATTCTTAATTTTGGAAACACAGGACTCAGCACTGTTAAGGAGCATTTTGGCATAGACAATGCGTAGAATAATTTTAGCCATGAACATTAACGAGGCACCTTAACTCCAGTCTTCTTCCACTTTATTTACCACCCATTTACCACCTTTCACTACACCTAAGGAAGATCATTTCCCTCTTGTACTATAAAACTATCCTTCAGTGAGAGAGTACAAATACTAGCTTTGCCCTTATTTCACAGATGGTAAATGCTTAACTGTTTGTTTTGTGATGCAATCCTTTCCTTGGAAAAACACCACCTTCCTTTTTGTCCTGAGATGGAGGTGGAATCAAGGTGACTCCAGCCTAGCTGGCTCCCTGCATGACCTCCCTGCAGCCACAGCACACCTCTCCCCTGCTGAAGTTCACAGCAGAGCTTCTCACCTCCTGCAAAATGACACAGAAGGGAGAAGGAGACAATAAACACACGTCCAGCATTTGTTCACAGATGTTCACTGACAGGAGAGAAGTAAGGAGACCAGGCTCAGCTCCCAGGCCCAGGAAGAACGTGTCCTCATGATCCCAGACCTCTGCTCCTGCTCCCAGCATGCCCAACTTTCCCCTTGCTCCTCCTCAGCTCCTGCAAGCCCTCACTCTCCATCTCATCCTTGCCTTCCAGCCTGCGGCTCATTCATTGCCACCCACGCCCTGGCTGCTGCCTCCTCTGTCCTCACACCCTGTGCACTGATACATGCTGGCAACACAAAGCTTGGGCCGGATCCCAGACTTGGTAAAAGCAGGGGGAAAACCCAGCTCTAGTGGCCTTCTTGGCCTGAGTCCTGAACACATAAAAGCAAAACTGGTGTTAATTTCCCTTTCCCTCGGACAGTGCTGTTAGAGTTGGCACGCTCTCCTTCCACCGGTGAAATAAGGAGCGGGGGGGTGGCAGCTGGGGGAGCAGGAGCAGAGGAAGAACAGAAAGCATACGTAAAAGGAGGAATGATTGCACACATGTGCTGTGAATTCTTCAGCTCAGATTAATGTTTTCCTGTGAATTTAATTGGCTGCCTTCTGGTTTCGGCCAGATGACCAGTTACATTTTAGGACAGCTATAAAGCGGAATCTGAATGAAGTATTTGGACAATGGGTGCCAATGTCTGTGAGCTATTCCAGAAAATTATTAAATAAACAAAAAACACTAGAACTTCTAACTGCAGAGCATAATTATTATTCTTGTCCATTCACATGTAGTATTAATTCCTACTACTGACAAAAAGCCCCACAAACCAAGCAATTTATGCTTCAAAAGGTAAGCTGTTCCTACATACTCATCACATGTGGCATTGAGATTTTCTCTTAATGAACAATCTAGCATTATTTATTGGAACAACTAGAGGGTTTCACTGCAAATTAACTAAATTTCAATTTTCTTATTATTAAAATGTTCTTCCCAGTACCAGACTGTTGTCAAATGGCATTGAAAGAAAAAAACTGTGATAGCAGTTAAGAGTGGGGGGACCACACCCGAGTAGCAAAAGTGACAGCCGATTTTTACTGCTGTCCACTCTTAGATGTGGATTTAGCTCTTTTCACCAGCCTGTCTGCTGATTTGTGCTGGTAAATTGGCTCTGGTGCAGCCAGTTCAGTCTCATGGAAGCATCAGCACGATCTACCTGTGGGCCAAGTTGCCCCCTTATTGCCCCCCTGTGTGAGCTAATCTTAAACAGCTACACAGAGTCAGAGTCGTCATCTGCAAAGGAAAACTCCCAGCTGGCATCAACCCACCACAGCTTCCTCCTAGACCAGCTTACTCTCCTTCCTCTGTGTGGGTGTGCACACATGGCACAGGGCATTTCCTCATGCCTTTGCCAGCTCTTCACTGGCTGGTGCCATAATTCACTGGGGAAAATGTCCCTGATCCAAATCGCAATCTGTCCCGGCCTTATGAGCTTGCAGAACTAAGCAACACAAGAGAGCAAAGAGGCACCAAAGGCAGCTGTTCCTGCCTGGGGACCATGATGCACAGAATTAAAGAGGTCCAAATGCCTACTCCTGTATTTATTAGGAAACATCCACTCCGCCCTGCACCCCAGGTCCGCCAGAATCCAGCGCCCAGGGTAAGACAACAGATCCCTGGCAGCTCTCATGAAAATGCTGCATGTAATCAGATCAGGAGGCGTCATCTGAAGTGAGTGTGTTTCAGTGGATGTTGCCCTAAAAAGGGTGGAGTTACATAATACTGTCAGAAAGAACAATTAAAAAGGCAAGTTGTAAGGCCTTGGCTGTGTCTTCCTTCCAATCTAGCTCTGCCATCTTGGTCTGGACAGCACTTGTTAGAGCATCCTCAGGCAAGGGAAGGGGTCATCACATAATAGAAACATCTTGCAACAATATGACAGCACCTTTCAGAAACAGATCTCAAGTCCATTTATCAGTTCTAATTCATAAGTGTGTAGCATCAAAAGTATGATATCTGAATTCACTTTGACCTCTTATATGTGTTGAATTTGCTTTGCAAATAAAATGTATTGATTTAATTCAGCCAACAACAATGAGAAAAGTGGATCCTCTGCTATTCTGTGTAAGAGAAGGGAGGTAATTTCTCTGTTGAAAAAGTACCCAGTCATCCTTAAAAGCACTTAGTGGGAGTTACATTTCCACAGGTACTGCAAAATCATATGCCTGTAATTCAAATGTCACAAATGTAAATATTTAGTATGATAACAAATTTTAATCTGTTTCTCAGAAAACCCCCTGACTCTGTTCAGACTCCATTTCTGCTCAGGAGGCAATAATGACTGTATATATATATATATATGTGTGTGTGCCTAATTGCCATCCCTTTCTCTGAGCTGACTCTGGATGGAAATCTAGGGTTACAAAGACACAGCAAGGACAAGAGCCAACGTCTGGGAGTTGAAGCTCAGCAAATCTAAACTGAAGTAAGATGGAAATTTTTTAACAGATGGGGTAATTGACCATAAGAACAGTTTGTGGAGAGTTGTGATGAATTCTCTCCACCGCTTGCAATTCCTAAATCAGGACTGGATGTTTTTCCAGTAGATAGACCAAACAAGAATTAAGTCAGAGAAAGCTAATGGCCTCAGTTGTAGCAGAGGTCAGACAAGGGGATACCAAAGGCCTCTCTCGGCCTTATAGTCTTTGAATCTCCTAAATAAAAAGTTCAGGATTTGCGGATTGTAGCATAAATCCTATTCTATTTCAGGCTGCTTTCAAACTTGGGCAATGAAAGGAGAAGGAAAATAAACAGATGCTGCAAGACAAAGTCATGTGGTGATGAACAAAAATCCCTATCCATGCATCAAGCATGGCAGAGCATCTTCCCAGGGGTCTGTCTTATCAGTGACCTGCTTTACTTTGGCCTATTTGTCAGTGGCAGAAAAAGAAAACAGCCCCAGAACCTGATAACTATATAGGACTGATTGTATCATGTAGTGATAATGAATTTGAATAGCTCTATTAGAAGAGCAGTGTGGCCTGAAATATCCCTCCCCTTTTCATGGACGGTGACTTTTCTTCGTTGCCTCTTATCTAACAACAGGGTGTTTTTCCAGGGCACAAATTCTTTAAAAGCAGAGAAGTGTTAAGAGATTTCTTCCTTGCTTGATAGGAGTTACCTCCTCTTGGATGTGACAATTTGATGGCTGAACTCCAAACCAGACCTGGGGAATGGTCCGGTTTTAAAAGAAAAAAGAGGAAAATAGATATCTGTTTTGAAAGCAGGCACTATGACAAATCTGCTCAGGAGCATAGCCAGCCAAACTGTTGACTCATCACAGCAGAGCAGGCCGTGAACTCCAGCACCACCGGGAAGAGGACAGGAAGAAGCAGTAAAGGCAAAGAGGGTGGTGAGAATCTCTTCAAGTGGGTCCATGACCGCAGGGTTTGGGCCTGTAGAAAAACCAAGTCCAGACTGCAAAATGCACTGCTTTATAAGGAATCCCTCAGAGCAGGGCTCATTTTGGACTTTCATGGAACCCTAAGAGCCGACAACTTGTGGCCCATTTCATGTGTTGGTGTTTTCCTACCATAAATTTCTCAATATGCATTTTCTGAATGTAAAGGAGTTTCTCAAAAATATTAGAAAGTCTGGGGAAAGACATGCAAAATTTCACCCAGCTCCCTGACAACTCTTGTTATTCTGCTCCCTGTGTTTGAATGTCCATACCACCAGCATGTACTGCAAAGAACTGTGACATTTATAGGGATGTTGGGATGGGAAGTTCTTGGAAGTCAGATTTCTGAAAGTCAAGTACCTGCTAGGAGGTAAGAAGAAGGCAGAAAGAGATGGAATTTTATGCTACTTGGAACTGCATTTTCAGGATCCTTTTCATTATTTCAATCCCAAAGGAGAGTCTATTCCTCAAGCGATGGCAACGTTTAATAGATTGGTGACACAAACAGGCTGAGTGTAGCTCTGAAGGTTTTGTAAAGATCAAAATTAAATCCATTGTTTCTAACAGATGGTTTTGCCTCAGTAAACCCCATTGAGGATGCAGACTGTATCTTTTTGTCAGATACTGCATAAAATTGATGCAAGAGTCCTCATCTAGACAACCTAAGATAGAACGGATGAGACAAAAGACACTGAATGAAAGAAAACCACTCATTTGGAGTGGGTAAGCTAATGTGTAGGCCTGATACACTTGTGATCATATTGCAAATGTTTGGACATTAGGATGTGAACCTATATTCCTTAAATGCCAACGTTGTTCCAGAACCACAGCACTCACATTCAGAAAACTTTCCAGGAATGGTAGAATGGTCTCATTAAATTTTCATTTCAATAAAGAGCTACAGCGCACTCTCAGTACCAAACTTTCAGACATCTCTACATGAAGTTTGAGTTCACAGCAAACACTTGACATGTTGCCAGTCTTTGGTAGAAGTAGACACAAGCAAATAATCTGGTACCCTGTGCCTAATGGTGCTCTGTCTCTTAGGTGTTAGAATAAGGATTAAAACAACCTATTGGATAAACAGTCAATTATCCAGTCTTTCCTGTGTCCCCAAAGGCATTTATTTTATGCTGTAAAATGTGTGTTTGGACTGCCATTATCATGATCTTCACTTGCACAGTTACAGATGTTGCTGATGGTGATAAACTTATCTAGCTCTTTTAGAGTCCAGCCACAATATATTATCTTGATTACCCCTTATGGCAGTGAGAACTCCACAGATTAGCTAAATGTTGGGAAAATTGGGAATTTCTTTTTACAGGGAAAAATTTTCCTGCTTTTTAATTTTACTGGGCAGGGGCATGTCTCTTGGAGTTTCTATTACATGAAAAGGTATGACTCATTTCTCTGCTGGATCAAAAATAGTTTCAGAAACTGTAAATACAATATGATATTTATCAGATGAAAAACTGCACTCATTTGCCAAATTGCAAACTGGAATGAGGCTTGCAGCTCCTCACATGCTGGTGGTCTCCTGTAATGGGTTTGCATATGCGACACCACAGCCCCCCTTCCCTCTCCCCCTCACCACTGCGTTCCTCCCAGCCTCCAACCTTTAGCTTGTCAGCACTAAGGTCTGTCCAATTATTCACCTTTTCAAAAGTGATTTATTTTCAGAATAACCTAATAATGTCAAAACCAACACTGTTATGCTCTATCACCCACCAGGATGGGCCAGAGAAGGAAGGGGGTAAACGTATTGATACATTTTGCCTTGCAGCTTTTACCTGAGGAGAGATGAATTTTTACAGCCAATGACTTAGGAATCATTAGGTCAGTTTATTGTAAACAACTCCCTACTCCTCCTTCACACTTCCTAATAACATTTCTCTGTAGAATTTCCAGCACCCTTTCTACCTCCTGTTTCAGAGGGAATTGTTTTTTTCATGCAGCTCCATCTCTGCTGATAAGGCATTACACAAGCTGACTAGTGATTTGTGCAACTGAAGAAATTAGGTAGAGTTTGTCAGACTGTTTGTCTTCCAAAGATTTTGTTAATGAAAATGAGAGCACTCTTGGCATATAGTTCTTATTTCATCATACAAGGGACTGGTTGAGTCTCAACTTGAAGATGTGCAAACTGGCAGTTTTACATCTCAAATAAGTGTTTTGGGAAAATCGAGACGAGCAGAGTGATTTCTCTATTCCTGTTTGCTTGCTTGTAAGGAATAATTTCCACCACTGGCATAATCTCCCTCCATTTCCACCATGTTACCTGGCAGATGTTGGCAGAATACAACTTAAGGTTGTTTTTACTTCTCCCTCCTTTTTTTGAACACTGCCCACACAGTTGCTGCAGCACCAGGGATGCAGTTTGTGCTCCCTCTGCTCTGTTCAAACGTGGCACATGGAGGAACAACTTACTCTCTCCCTGCTCATGGCTGTACGAAAACCAGGCAAGACTCTGCACAAAGATATGTGATGCTTTAAAAAAAAAATTGTAACTGCAGCTGAAAGACGGCTGGGAAAATTTATTAATGTTACATTCTTTTATATATACGAGCAAAATCTCATGAACTCTTGTTCCATGACTGTGTTCATTCCATTTTTGATGCAGCAGCCAATTCACACAGTGGCAAGAGTGTCTTTAAGGCTGCATAGATACTCGGATTTGCAGCTCCTGGAGAACATGGAGAGATCCCTGCACTCTGTTTTAAGTAGGAGTCAGCAGATGACTAAGGATAATCTAATTTGTGCAAGGAATATATTTCATTTACATTTTGCTCTCAGAAAAAAAAACAGCACAGTAAACAACATCTTATCTACACCCATATATTCAGCTCAATTCCATGGAGTTTTGCCACTGACAAATTGGAACAAGATCAGTCCTTAATCATTAAAAAAACACACTTTTACTCGTGTTCTTCTGCACTTTATGCAATATATTATATCAGAATGGAAGAGACTACTTTTAAGGAATGAACAAGCATTTTGGTATACTCAACAGGATTCTGGATGACAAATTTCTAGTATAATAAATTGCTCACTCCATGGCAAATTCTTACATGCAGCCATTTTGCAAAAGTGTGTTTTATGGATTCTGTTTTTTCATGTATGGGCAAAAGAATATTTGTTTCCTGACATTTTTATATATTATTTTTCATTTAAAAGTTAGAAATTAGAAAAGAAAAGTCATCTGCTTTTCTCCTTCATGAGAAAAAATTAAAAAGAAAAAGTTTTTTAAATAAAATTCACTTGCAATCCAATTATAGTGCCTGAAATGAATCCTTGATATTGTACTTTTACTTCATTAAAGCTACATAAAAAGTAGGATTATCTATTTTATATAACCAAATAACTTTAAATGTTTTCTTCAATTATAATCCTGGAGGTAATAAATCTGTATTATTTATTATAAGACTAAATGAAGAAATGAGCACCTGAAATGTCACTTTAAAAGTGCTTATTTCTGATCCCTTCTGAAGAACTCCTTCTCACGTATCCCATAAGACTATTAACAAAGCTCATTATATTGATACACATTAGTATAAAGCAATATGCTGATTGTTATGTAAATCTGTAAAAATCCAGAGAGCACAAATAAAAACCACAAGTAGAATGGGATCATGTCAAAAAAGAAGTTCCTAACCAAATGCCAAATTCCACTGATCCACTTCTTATTGCCATCCTGATTCCCTAAATAGGAGGTGAGGAACCATTACAAATGAAATGTTTCTGCTTTTTTGTTTGTATATGAATGACACTGAAAAATGTTTTTTGTTTAACTGTTTTACCTGGCACTGGATCCTGATGCACTCACATCCCAGCACTTCAGGATATCTCTTACTAGGCCTTTGTATTATGAACAAGCCCATCTGAATAGGTATTACCATTCTGATCATCATGAACACTTTGGGTCAGGTTAAATTGCTCTCTTTGTCTCTCTTTGCTGAACTGTGAGCAGAAGCATCTGCCCAGCAGACTGTTAACCTGACATAAATTATCAGACAAGGCTACCACAACAGGAGGAGGAAGCTGAGGAAATGTGTGGGTTAGCAATCACCAAGCCTATTAAACTCCTTCGAAATCCCACCCTTTGGATTCACAATTTCTCATGTTTTGGCTTCACCAAGAGGCAGGTTGGTGAAGCAAGAGGATCTGTGAGAGTGTGAAAGGGATGACCCTGGAAACAAAATATTGGTTTTACATCGCAGGGTATCCGTTACAGGAGAATTTCCTCTGGCGCCAGCAGGTATTTGAGCAGGCATCTGGATGGATCCCAAAGGGGGGAAGGAAATGGAGATGGAAGTTTTTAGAGGGGATCAAGATGTTAAGCCTTAAAACTGTTTGAATGACCCACAACAACTAACCTGCGAGGCTTTATCTGCATGATGACTTCTGGTGATGTAGGGGGTTATGGTTGATTCCTTTTTTTCCTTCTTTTTTTCCCCCTAATTTTTTTTCTTGTTGGTGGGGAATTTCAGACAAGACTGCAGAAGGGAACCAGTAAAAGAATGCAAAGTCCACCCTCAATCAGTGATAAGGAAAATCATCTGATCCATCGCAGCCTCCTTTTCTCTGCACAGGACACATTGATCATACAGCTGATCCTGAGAGCTTTTTGCTGCACTCCCAGTGCTTTTCAAAACACTGTTAGGGGTGTGCTAACTGCAATCACAAAATGTTACTAAATGGACTCATAGAATTTTATCCTGCAGGCAAATTTTGTCAAATATTTGTTCTGCTTGGGCTTGGGAAAGAAAATCTTCCTTGGGGGTCTGAAGGCTGATTCATTAAATCTGAGCTGTCTGCTGAAGTGCTCAGTAAAAGTGACTCTGATTTATTTGGATTTGTCACTATAAAGGTCTCTGGAGACAGATATTTATCCTGTGGGATTCTTGACAAATTGGCCAAGTTGTCTGGGCAGTCCAGAAGGAGAGTGGTCTTCTTTGACCCCTCACATGGCCAGAGAACAGGTAATTACTTCCCCAATCACAAACATGCACCAAAATCACGTCGTTACCAAGACTTCTCTCCTCACCCAGAATGTGGTGATCTGAGTTTAGACAAGGACTCAGCTCTATACTTGATCTCACTGAAAGACACGTCTGAGATGAAAGTATGGTCTGTAGCTGTAGGAATAGGCAGATAATGGGATGGATTTATGCTGTTGAGGGCACATCCTGCTGAGCGGGACCGTAGGAAGGGTGTTTGTCCTGCTGTGGTCAGAATTTATAAAATACTTGATTCTAATGCTGAAAGGTCAGCTTGGACCCTAATTTTGTCAGTATATTTTAACACCCTCCCACCAGGGTGGACTAAGGCAGGCATCCTTCTAACTGCAAGATAGAAGAGATTGAGCTTGTCAAAAAGAAGAGAAGGGAATTTGCTGCTGTTTTCTTACAGTCCCACTTGTGTGATTTTCCCCACACCATAGTGTATAAGGTGGAGTAGTGTCTAGTGTCAGTCCTTTCCTTTAATTATCTGCTAGCCTAGCTGAGAGCTGTATAAACATATTCTGGTGTCTTGCAAGAAACAGATACTGCAAGTGCAACCATCATTCCCTTTTAACTCTTTCTGTCTGTCCTGCCTTTTGTTCTCCTCAGAATTTTATTAAACTGTCCAATAAAGTGCATGTTGGCCCAGTTTATTTTTGTCTGGCTTAAGCTACTGATTCATTTATAGTCGTCACAGGGAAATATGCACCTTCAGGACATGACTAAGGCCTCTTAAGATCTATGTTCCCTCTCAGATGTGTGCAAAATAAATTCAGGATGCCACATCCAGAATTATTGTTCCAAATTACTAGAATGGAGTTGCTAAGAAAAGCATAACTAAAGGGAAGCATAGGAAAAAATCTGGGACAATGACAGCCTGTCTTGGAGTAGGCTTGCCATTACTTAGGGGTTTTCACCTCTCAGCAAACAGTTCTCCCCATTCACACCCATGAGGTGAAAGAGAGGTTTGACTGATTTCAGGGTAGTAGCACAGGCCTGAAACATTCAAACTAGAGCTAAACAAGTTCAGTGACAGCTGAAATAAAGTATGGGGGGGATTAAACACAGTGTGATGGGGAATTCTGCACCAGGGACTGTCATTTGCAAGGGATACACACAGATGAGTTAGTCTCAGATTATATAACAGTGGAGTATTTGGGCCACAAATAAACCATTCCATAACCATTCTGTTGAGCATAAAAAATGGTGTCAAAGTAGCTAAAGTTCATACTAGAACCTCAGAAAGAAACACCATTTTTAAAAGGCATTGAGGGTGGGGGGTCAGTCTTGTAAAGGTAACAGCAATGGTCTCTTTACTTGGTGGTTGGATGACTTCAACCCAGAGGTTTTGCCTGGCAATCTGTCTTGCTAAAAGTCAGGGTAAGATAAACTGTACTCTGTCTCTGATTTCTGCAAGAAAGAAAACAATTGAACGACTGGTCATTCATCACTGAGCCACCCTCCCCCCTCTCCAACACCTTGTATTGGGTTGTATATTCTGGAGCTTTCCTCATCCATTTCTTCAAATGAAAACAAAAAATTAAAGTAGCAAGATATGTATTTTACAACTTTCCTGTAATAACAATAGTTCAGAATTGAAAGGGATAGATCAATAAAGAAATTACTTGACTATTATAATTGCATGCACATCATGTCACTTGTATCATTACATGCCATATGTACAAGTAAGTTTAGTATCAAAGGACCTCATGATATATTGCAGGGCCCAGTCTCTGCAACTGTGCTCATAAATACATTTACCTATTCATAAAGTTTGCATTTATTTTTGTATACTGAGGAGCTCAATCTCAGCTCAGATGCAGCTTATAGGGTTACAAATGTGTGCTTTGACCATCCAAATGCAGAAATTAGAGAATATTATTAGAGAAGTTTCCTTAGCAGCTTTAGTTAGATGAGTTATTTAAGTTGCTGAGAAACACAGCTGGACAGAACAAGCTGAAAAATGTAAAAATTTGCTGTGACACATGCAGTCTGAAAAGGGGAAGGGTGGCATACAATGATGGGAAACAAAAGTAGTCTTGATATATTATTGTAGGAAAAAGCAGTACCTTGTGTGAGAAGAAAACATCTAGGCTTGCTTTGATGAGCTGAGCGTATGCTTAGCTGTCAGGGAAGGAAAGGAAGCTCGACTCCTTCTAACAAAGCCAGCTTCATTCTGCTTGTGGTACAAAGTGCTCTGCTTTTGGTACCATACCTGCTGGCTGCTTCCCACAGCAAAAAGATGCTTCAGAGCACATTATCCTGCACACGACATGGCCACTGTACAGGTAAGTACCAGGAAAGTCTTAGCAAGCCATGAGGTGGAGTGGGGAAACTAAAAAATCACTCAGGAAGAAGATGGGATAAAAGCTGAGTTCTCTACAGCCTCACTGCACCCCAAGAGTCTGCATTAGCTCATGGTTCAAGGAAGTAAGACCCTTCATGGAAGAGACAATTAGTTACAAAAAGGCATAAAGAAGCCTAGTAATGGATTTTAACTCTCCTAAGGGAATCCTGTGTTTTTACTGGGGAAGGATTACAGGAAACCAAAGTAACACTTTATTTTTCTTCACAGAGAGCTTGGGGACTGTGGAGTAATTTAGTCAATGGTGATTTGCTACTCGTGCTATAGTGTTACCAATGATGGTACTCCTGGTCTGTTTATTAAACTTCTGGCTTGTCACTCATCACTAGCAGGATCAAAACTCATTGTTTTTCTTCCTATGAAAGCAACTTTTCTATCTTTCAGAATAACTATAAGGTTGAGAGATGAGTGCTTTCATCTAAAATCAAAGTCAGGCAAGTATCCATTTTGTAAGACATGTGAGCATAAAAATGTGCCAATGTAAACATCAGGTATCTGAGTGAAAAATGTTAATTGGCATTTCAAGAAATGAGGAGACATCACAAAGATATTTTAGGCTTTCAACATATTTGTAGTATTCTAACATCAATCATTTTCTTGCATCTATCAGGTTATTTATCTTAGCTACCCTCTGTATCCATTACCATAGTGCCTAAGCCCCTTGTAATGTTTCTGTAGGGCAGGGAAGTGTTCTCATCCCTGTTTTACCACTGAGAGACTGGAGCAGAAAGGATCCCACTTTTGTGGACACTTAGAAAGTCTGTAACATAGAAGAAAATCAATACACATATGCCAGCTCTCTGGCTAGAGTCTTAATGAAAGAAGAGGTTGTCTCTTTTAAATTAACCCGAGTTTGCACTTGGTTAATTTGCACCATAAATTGTAGAAGCAAAGATGTGTTAGACATGTCCTTGGCCATTAGCTGTAAGACTTATTCCACCAACACTTAGAAATGCAGGAACAAACCAGGGGCTTGCATCTTAAGAAGGGCTCTGGCTACACACTGCCAAGGAGAGATGAAAGACTACAGTGAGTCAGGGCATGGGAGGAAGAGGAATAGACAGATGATGTGTTCTATTGCTATGGGTGCTGCACCAGGCAGTTCACAGAACTGGAACCACCAGTTCTTCAGAACAAAACACAGCTCTCATCCTGGAGAGCCCAAGCTGGCTCCAGACACACCGTGTACACCCTATTGATGCTTGCACTGACTCCCTTTAAAGGCCCTGTGCTCAGACTGCCTGAGCAGCTCCCCAGTGATGGGTTCGCATGCATGGAAATCCTTTTTGAGGAATTAATTCACAGTGTTAAGAGAAAACTTGTGGGTGCAATGTTACACATCTTAACCACTCTGTGGAAATTTCAGTCAATCCAGCTCCTAGTGATGTACATCTTTGTTCAGGCCTTAGAGAATACATATCAAGATACTTGCCAACAAATTTTGGTATATGTTAATGGGATTATATGTGATATCTGGCAAATTTGCTACGTAATCCAAAAATCCTGCATGAGAATGAGAGACCTGCCTTATTTTGATGCAAAATTTGGCAAACAGAGGTCTATTGTTCAGGGTGGAAAAAGCTGAAATCATATGGAGATTGAAATAAAGCATCAAAATCCTTCCTTACTGTTTAAAATCAGGAGATTCTGGCTGACATACCTCTCCATACTAGCCTCAACCATCATCCCATCTGATATTAAAAAATTAACAAATACATATCTGAGTCCTAATCTGTTTTTTCTAAAAAAAAAAAAATTAAACAGGGCTGCTTTAATTCCTTGGAGCAGATGCCTTAACTTCCAGGCATTTAAAAAAAAAAACTTTCATTTTCTGCTTTGGATAGACTCAGAGAAGCTCATAGATGTTGTTTTGTACTTCCCCTTACAGAAATGTACAAGTGTGCTGGACCTGGCTAACAGAAGGTCTGATGACTCATCTCTCTGTTTTCCTCCTTTAACCAGCTTTCCTTCTGGGTTACTCACACCCCCAGTTAAGAACTGCATACTAGGGAGTCTGAGCATCACCCCAGATCTGTACACATAAAAGAAAAAAAGAGAAGCAGGGAGGAGAAAGAGACCCAGCCTGCCTTCACAGTCTGTACTTGAGGCTTTTTCCTCCCTCACTTCTGTACTTTCAGTTCTTTGGTCCTTTCTCAGCCTTGTGTGGGACTCCACTGCAACACATGTTTATGGTCTTCTTTGCATGCTATCCCTGGTTCATTGTCAAAACTATTTTTTTTTCCTCCAAGTTACTTAAATAGACTTTTATTATGTGCTTTTGCCATACTGCTTTCTAAAACAACACCATTTTCTATATGTATTATGAACTACGATACGCACCATAAAATCAGAGGACTGCACTGTGGCAAAGTGCCATGACCCCACTTTGGGGATGTTCCAGGAGCCCCGAGAGTCACAGTTTGTGAGGCATGTACAAGGCCTGTCAGAGTCAAAAGAAATGCACAGTGACTGTGGTCTTTCTGTGTCACTTGAGTAGGGTGTGTAATCTGCTTTCTCCTTTGTCTTTCCAGCTAACACTCCCATTTCAGACTCATCCACAATGCACACACTCTTCAGCTGACTGCTGAGTTGGTTGAACCCCTCTGTGTGATCACATACATGGATAGCTGAGTATTGCCAGTCTGCTGGTTTGTTATATCAGTATTTTTAGCCAAAATAGTTTTGCAGCTATGTCACTGCAGTCCGGCATGTGTTTTTAAAGGCTTAATGTGGCCACCTATGGTAAAATGCAAAGCCCCTGTGACAAATGGAGCTCAAGGGAGTCCAGCAGCACAAATTGTGGCCAACTCAATCTCTTCAATAGAGTAAAGCAGCCCACAAAGAGTGGGTTCCAGAATGTGATGTTTCACTTGGATGGGAACAGAGAACATAGCCCAACCTACTGTGTTTAATGATGGATGCTGTGGGAATCAGACTTCCAGAAATTGTGAGCACTTTAAGTGAATAGGAATTTCAGAAAATCTGTGTCTACGCACATACACATCATGCCATAAACCATGAGAGTTATAAAATCTTACCAGAATAGCTGACATTCTTCCTGCCACTCCCCTACAAAGTGTTTTTCTTTTCCAAACTTCCCTCTGAAAAAAGTCTTTTGTTTTCCAAAACTTGATCCAATGTGCTAATAACTGGAAGGCAAAGAGAACTTATTTCTTATCAACAAATTTCATGTCCTAAAGTCACAAAAATGCAAAGGATTAGGCAATAAAGAAACATCACAGAAAGAGATATTCAAAACAAAACAGTTATGCCTGCATTTTAATCCTTCCATGACTATTTTACATAAGATATATTGGCTTTTTTGCATATTTTTCTTTTGACCACTTCATAAAAGAGTCTCCAGTTTATAATGTAAAAATATTTCAGAGATGTATTCTGGAAGCAGTAGTAATGGCCTCTGCAACAGAGATCGAAGAGGATACCTCTCCTCATTGTCTGTGAGGAACAAATAATATAGGAATAAATTTGTAGAGGAATAAATAATAAACACGACACAGCCACTTAGGTTTCACTGAATATTCTGAGTTGGAAGGGACCCCCAAGGATCATCAAGTCCAACTCTTTAGTGAATGGCCCATACAGGGATCAAACCCTTGGCATTAACAGTCCCATCCTCTGACCAGCTGAGCTAATTTCTCCTAGGTTTGCTTCATACAAGCATCCTGCCAAAGGAGATTCACTAGCACATCTGTGAATAGCTCATTGAAAGCTTGGGCTGAGCTCTCATGTCAAGGATTAGCTGTCTTGTTTCTGCTTCAGTAACTTCTTTATCTTCTCTATCTGATATGGTTCTGGTGTACACAGGTTCTAAATCACAGCAAGACATTGCTTAACACAGCAGCATACCCAAAGCCCTCACCACAGATCTGGAATAGGAGGGGGATGTGAGTCACACCAGGATTTGATGAATTGATGATTAAGACTTGTCTTAACTCCTGATTAAGACACTGACCTTGTTGTAGGTATCTGTCTTAGGCATTAGGATATTTAATCATGGCTTTGCTTCTGTAGAGGCAGTTTTTGCTATTCTGGTTCATACACACTGGTTTGCCCTGTGAGCAGTCCTGTTGATTTTTGTGGAGCCACTCAAGGAAAAGGTACTGGGTGGAATAAGGCTGGCAGGTAAAAGTCATCCAGTAATTACATGAACAGGTACTCCCTGTGGTAAACAAAACACTGCTTACATCTGTCATATACTTTGTCATCAATGTGACAAAAAAGATTAAAATATTAAATCTGGAATTAGGTATTTTAAGTTTTGCAAAGTGTTTTTTCAATATCCACTGGAGAAATTTTTCTTGAACTTTATTTCACAGAGTTTCAATAGATTTGTGATATTTCAAGGTTTAAAAAAATCACATGAAATGGACTTATGCCTCCAGCACAATTTTCTACATAAATTTTCTTCAAATTACAGCTTATTCCCTTTTAAATTTTCTAATCAATAAGACTGAAAATTTTTCCATTCTAGGTATCCACAAAACCTTCAGCTTAAAATGAACAGAGAAGGAAATATTTTTGGTTTGTTTTTTTTTTTTTTCTCACAATAAACTATTCCAGAAAAGCCTTTCACAAGAAGCTCTTATTTTTCAGGGCTCTGAAGGAAGATACTGGGATTTCTCGGGGAGGGACAGTGATGCTGATGTCACATACAAATGTGTGATATCACCTTGGGCCAGTTCTTCTGGACATCCTTTTTACTCTCTTGGTAACAGTATTACTTTTTTTCTTTGTATTGCTTTATGTTATATTTCACAATGTCTTTTACCTTTCAAATTAAACTGAACAGAAACACATACATAGCACTGGAAATTAGACGTGAAAGAACTTCAGACCCTTCCCACTGTTACAAACAATTTTGAGCAATTTCCCTAGCACAGTTCATACTCTACAATATCTTATATTATTAATACTATTAGTGTTAGTTATTTGTATGTATTATATTATGGCATTATTTCACTTAAGGTATGCTAAGGTATGCTTCTAAAGTCCTTTTACCATTTCATTTGGTTTCTGGGTGAGACCAAGAGTAACCAGGAGAAATCTCAGTGCAACCAGGTTTTCTTTTTAAAGAGGCAACTTGAAAACAATGCAGTTGTATTTTTCTTACTGATTATTCTCAAACCTGGCTGAATACAGTCCATGATCAGCTGGCTGCCTGTGGGTGACTTCCTCAGTTATTCTCCAAATAATACACCTGTATTATACTTGGGCAAATAATTTCTAAACCAGCAACTGATTATGTTTTTCTCAGCTCTGGCTGAACTGAGTTTGTTCTTAGGTGACTGCTTAATATGTAATGAAAATATGGTGCCTTGATAAATGACACAGAAAATCAGAAAATAAACCAAGCTGTGTCATGCAAAACCATTAAACACTCGCAGAAAGCTTGGCCTCAAGTCCCAAAGCTGTTCTTAAATTACCATGTTACTCCTGCACAAGAAAGGGAAGACCGGAGGCATAAAAAGTGGGACTTCCTTTCTAGAGGGAAATTTGTAACCTGCCATAGACCAGCATAAGCCTATGTGAGATGTGTCCCTCATCTGACACCCATCAGACCAGGCATCCCGAATCTCTGTCCCCAACACCCCCAGCATGTCCCAAATGGCCTGTCTTAGTGGGTCTGTTACTTAGGAGTAAGAGAGAGATACATGGTCCTGCATAACCAGGGCACTGCAGAGGAGAAAGTAAACTACAGGATAAATCCACAGATTTGCACTGATGTTCCTCATGCCAGCATTTCAATTTCCTTTTTAAAACATGAATGAAGACACAAATGCACTGGAAAGGCCAAAAGGACTGTAGCTCCATCTGTCTTTCCCAGCCAGTTACTAACCCAGTGGCCAGTCTGCAGTACCACTCATCTGACTGGAGAAGCAAGGGGTTCCACCATTATCTGGGTAGCTGCAGCCACCCCAGTTTCACCATTCCCACAGGGCTGGGCTGGTTTCCACCCTGCCAGTCTCTAGTCCAAATCAGAAAGTGCTGTTCAGAAAATCAGGAAGACTGGGCTAAAGGTGAGGGGAAAAGGATTGAAACTGGGAGTCAGATTAGGGGTACAAGCCCTGGGCTTGCCAAGTGAGACATAGGAAGCAGCAAGACTGGAAAAGCAGAGGTTCAAGTTTGTAACAAACAAATAATGAAGTAGATTAGAAGATATGTTGTTTTTTTAACTCTGCCCATGCTGCCCCCCTTGGAGAGGGAATAATGGATAAATGTGTTAAGAGTGTATAACAGTTTGTATGCATAAAGAACTCAAAGTATATTATACTGTATGTATAACAGACACATATATGTATAATATGTATATGAGTATGCATCATATACATGCAGTAATCTCTGCAAAATTAATACAAAAAAAAATGTGCCCTGTGTCTCCTCAAATGTGTGTGGCCTTTATTAGGTCAATTTTAATGATCCTGAGTATTTAAAAATATAAAGAAGTAAAAACTACAAATGTGTGGAAATTCAAAAGGCTCATGGCACACATATATGCATACCTTGATATTCAGAATGCATATGTAGCAGCATAGTACAGGCATTTTTAAAGAGCCAGATCATTCCTTCTGCTTTTTACAACAAAAGTTTAGAAAGTACTAACATAAAGTTAAAAATGGAAAGGCTATAAGTATATATTGTTTTAGTTGTTTTGTCTTCTGGGAATTTCTGATGCTGAAATTCTGATGGAATTTTGTCGTCTCTGGTCATTCATGCTTAGAGACACAAGCAACTTCAACTTGGTTTTCTGTCATCCTTGCTCCAGCAAGAGTCTTTTAGCTCAGTTGTGGCATCAATCACTTGGACTATAAATCTCTGCAATGGATATGGCCATTTAAATCTCCACCTGCACAAACAACAATCAGGCCTAGAAAATAAGGAGACTCATAAATCTCCACACTGGTGATTATTGATATTTTGGACTTGCAACTGCAATGTTACTAAAAAAAAAAAAAAAAGTAAAAAAAAAAAGTAATTCATTAATTAGGACTGATATGCTGACAATCTGTTTAGTTTAGCTTATAAACAGAGAAAACACACACAAGGCGCAGTTAACACAACACAAATTTAGAAGTTAGTGAATTCTCAAGAGCCTAGGGCTTGGAGATATGCTATCTTAATGTATTTATCCTATTGTGAGTGGGAAGGTGTTATCTTCCAGACAAATGATAAAGAGGTGGTTTAAAGTTTAGATCTACTGTTTTTTCTTCTGGCTTACATGAGCCAAAGAAGAAAGATGGATCAAGAGATAGGCAAGACTTCCTTGCTGGCTATTAAAAATGACACTCTGCCTCCTACTGAAAATGTAATCTGCAGACAGTACACAGCACTCGACAGACATACCAGCTTGGCCCTCCACAGTTTTTGTTGGGTTTTTTAGTGCATTCAGAAAACTCTATGTGGTGCTTACACAGATCAGCAAGAGACTTTTCCTGTGGCTGCAGTGACTTTGGATTAACTATGAAACCACTGGTGACATCTGAGGCTGCACATTTTTTTCTGGAGCTATGTGAATCCTCAGATAAGCGAATAAGTGGAATTGCTCCTGCAATAAGAGCAGTCCCTGTGTGCAGTTCTTTAGCCCCTTGTGTTCAAAATCCCAACTGCAGGGCAACCTGTGAGGTTTCAGGAAGAGTGTGAGTAGGGAAGGAGCTATGGGAACAACTTCCTGATTCACTGGCCTCTTTGGGCTCCAAATGTGGATTTAGGAGACTATTTTACATGGAGGGGAAGAAGTGATAGCACAAAGTTAACTGTTTTCAAAAGCCTGCCCTGCTCAGACTGAATACACAAGTGCATAAGTTTGTAACATCAGCATAAGTCTGTTCATTCAAACCACACAGCAACCACTCACTCACACTTGTGGCAAAACCACTGGGAATGTTTGGCTTCAGGGGTTGCAGAGCCCGGCCTAATGCCCTCAGTCTCACAGGAGGGGCCTTATCCCTTATCTTGCTTCTTCATTCAGGCAAAACCCCTGACTTTTGAGCATGCACGAATCAGCAGACAAAACAGTCCACGGGTATGGAGGAATGAACCACTGACAACTGCTCAGCAAACCCAGTAAAGGTTTCTCTTCTGTGGGAACTCTACCATCCAATAACCCCCCACCCCCACCCCGTTTCCTTCACTTCATGCACACCCTTGCTGCCCTAGCCACAGCCACAAAGACCCTCCCCAGCAGAACAACACTCTCCCTCGGCTCAGTGGGGCTCACAGAGTGCTGGGATCTTGGCCGCTTGGCACACCTGTGGACCAGGAAGCCTCCGCAACATTCACAGCTGGGAAGACTCAGAGACCGACAGGGACCGGGACATGTCGGACGTCACCCCGGAAGGCTGGAAGAAGTCAGATCCTCCTGCCTCCAGCCCCTGGGCTGTGACGGCAAGGTCCACGCTGCTGGCCAGGCAGCGGAGCACTCCCTTCCTGGAATATGCAACTAGCTGGACAGGATGCGTTCGCAAATATAATCATCCACAAATCTCCCCCAGATTAGGTTACAGGACAGCGTTTCGACGGCACGCATTACAAAGCTCCCTGGAAGGCTTGGCTGGTGGATCTGCTGCTCTCTCTGCTCATGACCCATTTTGGCTTTCATCAAGAATCATGACACCAGCTGCCTGGGTCATCTAGGAGGCAGAGAGGGGGAGAGCAACCCTGGGCTGTAAAGGGAAGTGGGGAAGGAAAAGAGAAGGAGGAGAAGGAGAAAGGAGGAGGAGGAAGAAGGGGGAGGATAGAAAGACAGAGCACAGGGAGAGAGAGTAAGTAAGTTGTTTTAGTCCAGTTGTGAAGATTTGAATCCCAGTTCCGTGCTCTCGGCAAAGGCTTGCTGGGATACTTCATTCCCTGTCCTGTGCAAAGGTCTGTGATTGGGGATGTGGTGTGCTCAGTGGGCAGGGCCCCTCCCCTGGGCTGGATCCGCCTCTCTTATCCCCCAGATAAATTACTAGTGTCCTCACTAAATTCCTCGGCTTTCTCTCTCCCTCTCTCTCTCCCTCTCTCACACAATCTCACTCCCTCCCTCAAACACAGGCAAAGCGGGGTTGGGGGGCGGGAGGGCGGGGATCCTCTCTGGACTGGTATTGTGCCTTAGTCCTGGGCGGGGAGGGAAGGGGAGGAAAATAGTGGCGCCCCTTCTCTCCTACGCCGCCTTGAAACAGATTTGAGGAGCTGCCCTTCTTCCCCCCCTCCCCCCTTTCCTGCTGGTCGTTTGGCATCTTCCAGACCATGTCCACTGGGTCCCTCAGTGATGTGGAAGATCTGCAGGAGGTGGAGATGCTGGAGTGCGATGGCCTGAAAATGGATACTAACAAAGAGTTTGGGGCGTCCACCGAGAGCAACGAGGAGGGATCCAATGGCGAGAATGGCTCGCCTCAGAAGGGGAGAGGGGCCTCGGGCAAGAGGAAAAAAGCTCCCCCCAAGAAGAGCCCTTTAAATGGAGTGAGCCAGGAGGGAAAGCAGGTACAGAGAAATGCTGCCAACGCCAGAGAGAGGGCAAGGATGAGGGTCCTTAGCAAAGCCTTCTCCAGGCTTAAGACCACCCTACCCTGGGTGCCCCCAGACACCAAACTTTCCAAACTGGACACCTTGAGGTTGGCCTCCAGCTACATCGCTCACCTGAGGCAGATCCTGGCCAATGACAAGTATGAGAACGGCTACATCCACCCAGTCAACTTGGTAAGTCAGAGTCCGCCGAGGACAGGCACTCCGTGCGTGTGCGTGGGGAGAGGTGGGCGAGGGGCTGGCATGGGGCATGTGCGGGGACAAAACTTTGCTGTGCTTCTCACAGAGAGCCTGCTGCCACTGGGGTGGAAAGCGGTGCTGTACAAGGGGACAGGCTCCCTGTGCCCTGAGCACCAAGCCTCCTAGGCCCCCTCTGCTGCTCCTAGCAATCCCTTCCAGGAGACAGGCAGCCACGCTGGCCACAAATAAGCAGGAGCAGGCTTTATACTTTACTGCCTGTGAAATGACTGAGAAACCACAGAGGCTTTCTACCTGCAAGCGGGCAGGTATAGGAATTTGGGTAGAAAAGGGTGTGTTTGAGGAAGGACCCAGGATTTATTCTTATCCTGTGTTTCTACCTCAGTGTTTCCTGACACAATACTGTCCCCAGGCCCTAACTTTTCAAATGCAGGATTCTTGGGGTTCTGTGCTCAACTGTTCAGGTTTGCTGCATCCAGGAAATTTATCCTATACCTGTAAACTAGCACAGGAGAAATAAATACCAATGCAGACTCCCCAGAGGAGGTGTCTGCCCCAGGCACACTCCACAATGCCTCTCCCTGGGCTGTGTGGTGTCCCTCCTGCTGCTCCCACCACATAAAGTTTTCCCGAGCAGCCCTGGATCTCCTGACCATACCCGGCCGCCAGAAATATCCAGTTTCCAGCTCTAAAAATATACACAAATTATGTAAACCAGGGGTAAGCAAGATCTGCCTAGGCTCTTTTTAGACATACAGCCTTTATGCTGCCCACACGTGCAGACCCTGACTCATAAATGGATCACAGAGGGGAGCTGGGGACGTTTCACTGAGGTCAGACTCTGCCTTTTGAGCTCTGGACTCTGGGGAAAAGAACGTTACCCACTCTGTCAGCTGCTAAGGGCCTGGGAGATAATTTTTGATTAAAAACAAAATCCTCAGCGCAACAACACAGGAAAAAAAACCCAAAACCAGCACCCAATAGGTATAACCTCCCTCCTCTTCTGCACAAGAGGCACACCAAAACATGCTCCCCGAGCCGCGGGAGACCAGGGAGAGCGGCCGGGGCGCTGCCGGGGCCCCAGGCAGCTCCTGTGCCCGGGGTAGCGCGGCGAGGCGTGAGGAGGCTCCCGCGGCTCGGAGCCCCCACGCCCGTCTCGACCAAAGCCGAGGGGTGCCTGCGGCGATTATACCGGGGGCATGCGAATGTGCCGCAGCCGGGCGGCTCCTTTCTCCCTCCCTTCTGGGAGAGAGAAAGCCGTCCCGAGGATGCCCGGTGGGACCACCGGGGCTGAGGCAAAGCGGCATCAGCCGCCGGGGAAAGGCAAAAGGGTCCTTGCCGAAGCCAGCGGCAACTGCCCCGGCCTGAGCCCCGCTCTGCGCTGCCCGAAGTGGACTCAGGTGGGGAATGCCGGGCTCGGTCCACCCGGACGCTCCTGAGCCGGACCCGCTGTCGGTATGAGCGTTGCAATGTGCATTTCTCCATGTGTAACCCCCTTCCCACTCGTGTCTTTTCCTGGCTACAGACTTGGCCTTTTATGGTAGCCGGCAAACCCGAGAGTGACCTGAAAGAAGTGGTGAACACAAACCGCTTGTGCGGCCCGACGGCATCCTGAGCCCCGCGGCCGGGCCAGCAGCGTCCGTCCCGGCGCGGCCGTGGAGCGGGCGGCGGGGCGGGCAGGGACCCGCCGCGGCCCCGCCGCTGCCCCGGGCCCCGGCAGAGCCACGGGGAGAGCCGCTCTCCCGGCGCAGAGGAGACCAAATATGCCCTAGGAAAGACTCCATCCACCCCGAGAGATCCTGACTCTATTTAACTTTATTAAATGCGTGTACAGTCGAGTGTCCTGCAACCACAGCCTTGCTGGTTCAAGAGCTACTAGAGAAAAGACAGAGATCAAACAAAACCTACCCCGCGTGTATCTTTTGTCTGAGACCTGTGAAATATGTAGATGCCTAGAAAAACTGACTTTGACAGTCATCTCTATGAAGTAATTCACCCTAAAGATATATAGATATATTTTCTTCAAGCAGATTCTGCTCTATTTCTGTGAATAAACCTTCCTTTCTACTGAACACGGAGCGGTGTTAAGTGTTCGTTTGAGACTCTCGGGCTCGGCGGGGGAAGGACCGAGCCTCCGCCGGCTCCGCCGCTCCACGAAGCGGCCGCGCTGCGGGGATCCCGTCTCTCCGCCCCGGGCCACAGGAGGTCTGCTTCCCCGGAGCTATAGACCTGGAGCACACTCCTGGGGGAGGGGGAGACCGGGTCCGCAGCTCGCCGCGGGAGCCCGGCCCGGCTCCGCAGCCCGGCGCCCGGGCGCTGCGGGAGCCGCCCCCGCCGCTCCGGCCGCTCCGCTCCGCGGGGACAGGAACAGTGATCTATTGATGAAGTACAGTCGGTCCTCAGCGCCGGGAATTTTTAACTTAAACATCTCCTCTCTATCGATCAGCGCACCCGTGGGAGATGAGGCTGAGATAAACAGGAGTGCGGGGCGCTCCCCCTGCACCGGCAGCGGCCGCCGGCAGCTGATGCGCCAGATCCCACCGCGCTGTTTAATGTTTCAGGGTTATGACCGCACTGTTTACAAGATGTCTTCGGTTATTTATACTGTTATTATTAGCACAGGGGCTTTAAATTTCCGCCTCACTTGCTCTTTCAATACCAGCCCTCGGTTCCGTTTGATACCTGGGTACTTTCTTGCCGAAAGCGGGAGAGGGGCAGCAGGGGCTGCAGGGCCGTCCCCCGGACCAAGCCGGCTCTCCGTCCCTGCTAGTTGCGGGGGCCGGCGGCAGGACCCGGGGCGCGGTCACAGGCAGCGAGGGGGCCACAGACCCTCCCGGGGGCTCCTTCCCCGGGGTATCCCCCGCAGGCCGGTGTTGAGCTGCCTCGGGCATCCGTGCAGCCTGGATTGTGTTAATTCTCATCCCCCACTTTCCCCCGAGATAACTGGATGAGGTGGCGCGTCCTCCAGGCGACCCAAATTCACCAGTCGGGTTCATGCGTGGGCTAGGTTAGCTTTAATTAAAGCAACTCACTGTGAACCGAGGACTGTGCAAACATCTCAACCCTCATTATGAAAAGGGCCAGGGCCTGCTGTATCATCCTAATGGTTCTGAAGGGGAGAGCTGTTTAATTTCACTTTTGTGCAGCTTTATCCCTATGGCACACAATTAAGAGCAGACCTCTGTGCCTGGCCTCACCGTGCGCAACCTCACTGTTGTGGACGGGACTGCACCAGGTGAGACGTGCACTTACACACAGGGCCTTGACCGACCTTGCGGCCACACACAGACCCTGGACAGCCACAGCTTTTGCTGAAGAGACAAGCAGCTCTGGTAACCACGGCTGTACAGGCTGATTTGCCGATTTCTTTGCCACAGGCACTGGGAAATTCAGTGGGAATTGCTGGTCTATTTAGGGGAGACAGAATAGAGCCCCTGGCCTTAAGCTGAGTGCAGGTGACTGATACAGCAAACACACAATTGAACCTCTAAATTTACTCACTGAATTGACAGTAACTATTGGATTTAACCACTCAAAATCTCAATTTAAATCCATACTAACTGGTCAAGATTCATAGCAAGGTGCTGATTTCCTTCTAAAAAGCAGAAATTGATACGCATCTGAGATGCGCATAAAATTGAGTTAAATTCTGAATATTTTAACACATGCTTCTTTACCACCCTGTCTTGCAATTCTTGCTAACTGCACTCAGCACCTTCCTAGCTAATTAACCATGTGCAGTGTTCATTCGCCACCTGAAATGCAACACTGAAGAAAGGGAAGGGAGGAATATAATGGTACCCCGTCAAAAGTGAGGAAGACAGCTGCAAGCATGTGCCAAAAGCTGCAGGAACAGTAAGTGCTGAAGATGCTTACTGTGTACATGCCAGCAGCAGACACCACTGCTTCTCGTACTGCTGGTTTCTTTATCTAGCAGTCTACATTGCAATTTTCTTGGGGACTAAACTATTCCTCGAGCACCCTGCACCTCCTCAGCCCTTGCCTCTGAGCAACAGTTCAGCAACAAGGAAACAAAAAGCAACAAGAAATGAACAAAAGCAGCCAGCAGCACACAGAAAGGTAAATAATGACTTTACTCTGACTGTAAAACAATTAGTGGCTTTATCTCAATTTTGAAGACAATGAACATATTTTCCAGAGTCATTTATGTGGCTGGGAACTTCTAGTCCACTGACCTCTTGTGTTAAGGGCACAGACCCGACAGTAATGGCACAGTGCTGGCAGCTGGCTTCAACAGCCCAAGTTTCTTAGATGAATTAAGAGTTCTACTACGCACTTCAAGAGAACAATGAATGAAATTATTCTACCCTGCTGCTGAGTGCAATTTTACGGCAAAATATTTGCAAACAAAAAATGTATGTTTAGTCTGACTGAAGCAATTTATACTTTTGAAAGGAACTTGCAAATGTGCTAAGGAAAAGAGGGAGCAGGCTTAAATATTGATGTCAATGACCTTAAAGAACATATTTTGTTTGCTTTTTTGCTTTTCTGTACAAAGTGATGCATTTTATTATTTACCAAAATATACTTATACCCCTTTTTCATGTGGAAAAAAAAGTTGACTTGGTTTATCTTTTTGTATCTACAGGGATGTAGATGCAGCTGTGTGAGTGTCTGTATACATTCCCTCCTAGTAATGTTTGAACTCATTGCCTGATTTCAGCTAGATTTGACAGAGGTCTCAAAGATAACTAAGTTACTATAATTTTTAATATTTCTTTGTGTGTGTGAAAACAGGCAGCTGAGTAAAGAAAAAGTCAATAAATTTTACAACTGAAGGCAGGGTTTCAACATGAGCTCAGCCTTTATTGGCTACAAGAGCATATAGAGTAGTGTCAGCTGTAGATGAAGCTCCAAATGCTGTTTCAGTCACAGGACATAAGTTCATAGAAAACTCGCTTATGGACATACGTATTTTAAGACAAGAACTTTATAAAAGCTGTTTAGTTCCATTTGATTTTAATATTAGTATTTGTTTCTTTGTTTCTTTGTAAAGAAACCGGTTTCAACCCAACTACTTCATGACCATTTTTCAATTCAGCTAGAGACTAGCAAATCCTTTATTTGCAGTGCGGACTCAATGCTCAGGCTCCTGGGTTTGGTACTGACATTGTGCTCCTTCGCGGAAGCTTTCACAGTCTCTAAGGTCTTACAGAAAGTACCTTCAGGCTTATCTTATTCTCCCACTGGGATGGAAATCTGCCAGCCTGAAGCATCAGCATAGCAAGAAATTCACTTTGCAGACACCTGCAAAATGCCGGGCTGCTCTGGGTGCTGGCTGGGGCAGTGAGGCCACAGTGCCGGTCGTGCCCCCAAACGTCAAGGTGCATCAGGAGAACATGTGCAAGATAGCCTATTTCTTAAAGTGACTCCGAGGTCAAAATTCCCAGCTCACCTCAGAAAATAAAAGACACAGAAAATCTGTGTTGTTTCTTCTGTAGGGAAGCGGTTTGAATCCTAGACATAATGATAAGATCACAAGCACAGCTTTGCTTGACGTATTTGTATTTGCAACCCCTCAGCTGTGTCTGCCTGAAAAAAGCTTGTTTCCTTTTAACAAATCACATATATTTTTC
The DNA here is from genome assembly GCF_036417665.1 of Passer domesticus. Classification (NCBI taxonomy): domain Eukaryota; kingdom Metazoa; phylum Chordata; class Aves; order Passeriformes; family Passeridae; genus Passer; species Passer domesticus. Next base: position 56,382,464 of record NC_087476.1, read on the forward strand.
AAAAGGCAATTTTTGCCAAAACCCTTTTGTCTTTTCCTCTCATTATAATTTTTAGTTAAAAAATTTAAAATATGCAAAATACATTGGCTAATTGCAGGTTATAAACTTCCTAAAAGAGAACAAAACTTACACATATCTAGTGGAGTGGAGGGTATAATCTGATAAAATTGACGGATATTTTAATTTTTGCCTGGATATCTGAATGCAGATTAGGCTCCCAAAAGGGACAGGATTACAAAAGAAATTTCAATTACATTGACAAAATTTTTATTTCAATGAAATTGAAGCTGGTAGCAGCAAACAACCAAGCATTCTGTAATTGCTATGTATATACATACCTGGAAAATCCTCCATACAGAATTTCTTCAACAGTCAGATTCAAATTGTTTGTGTTCATTGCTGGCCCATGTAGCACTGACTATTCCCATATTAAGGCTGTGCTATCAAATGCAGACCCACAGGCTAAATACCATCTTGTGCTCACTATTCAGCCACAGGTTGTTTCATGCTCTTCAGCCCAGCATAGTTCATGGATGGGAAGTGGCACAACCAGAAATAATGGCACTTTTCTGTTGCTAGTGCTGCAAAGCTACTGATGTGTTATGGCTTAGGGAATTTCTGCAATTCTGAGATGCCATAGGTCTGACCTAAGTTATGCTCCAAGAATTTATGCTCCAAGGATAGGGAAAATCCATGTGTTACCTTTGGGAGGACCGTTGCCAGAAGACTGTGAAACCAGCAAAATTCTGCAAGTAACTGGTTTCAGTTTAGACACTGGTGTCTCCGAGTATAAAACTGATGTTGAATAGGTCCAGGCATGGAAGTCATCCCATTTCCCAAATGCGGCACGGACATACCCTAGGGTCACAACAGTCCAGGGATGACGCATTTTCTTGCCTTAGGGTTTTGCCCTTAAACTGAAACTTGTAAACAGATGAAACGCGTTTTTAAGCCAACGCGCAGGCGTGCACTGTTACACCATCCTCAAAGCCTCCTTGCAGGGAAAAAAAAGATCATAACAAAAGCAAGAAAATAAAAACCAGTGCAAATCCTTCCTTCACTTTAAAATTTAAGAGGTCCTTCTCTTTGAGCAAAGAAAAAACCCCAATCCTTATTTAGACCTCAGGCTGTTGTGTAAACTATTAGACCATATCCAACTGTAAATATGGATTATCTACAGTCTTGAGTTTTCTCTCGGTTGTTTACAAGTTGTTTAAGAAACAAGGATCAGAAACACTAGGGAAAGAAAGCAAGGGTATAGCTACACAGCTAGGAGACACAAAGAAAGGGAGAAAAAGGCATAGAATGATTCCTCTTCCTCTGGTCACTACAGCTCAGTCCTTGCAGCAGGATGGGTTCAGGAAGGGAGGAACTATCAGCAGCTCCATCACAGACGGGTGGAGCCAGACCACCGGGGAGATGGAAACCAGGAGGTTGAGAGCTGCAGCTGCCTTTTCCTGGGAGGAACATCTGTGAAAGCCTGCACGGCAGCAGCAGGGGAGGAGGAGTGGGCACAGGCAGAGAGCGTTCCCAGGGATGTGCTCACACAGATAACTGTCCCTGGATGGTTTCCCAGGCTGCTGCAGCAGCACTTCCCTCCCCTGTCAGGGAAGAGGCAAAGACCATCGTGTGAGACAAGCAATCCAAGTGTCAGCACAGCCTCTTGCTGCAGCATCCTGTTTCCTGTGATGCTTTTTGATGGCCGAGTTGACCAGAATGGGAACAGTTCTTCCTTGCTGATAATATGTTGGTTTTTTTCTTACATAGGGACTTTTACGCTCTTGGCATCTCAGAGTCCATACACAAAGTACACAGAAGACAGGAGTCATCTTGCAGCATTTGGCTGTCCCCTCATGACCAAATGTTCTTCTACAGGAGGCTGCTGCTATTGTTATACAGATGGGAAGAAAAAAAGATGACAAATGACTGGCTGAAGGCTCACACCGAAGTTTGGAATAGGCTTGCACCAGTGCACAAACCTGCGGGCTGTCCTCTTAGGCACACTGAAATCAGCAGGGATGTTTGCTCTTTGAACTCAGTACAAAGATAGGAATCAGTAAGGTGTGGGGAGTGATCCTCTCAGGCTGGATATCTGTATCTATATCACTTACTAGAACAGATAAAGCAGGTTATGGACCATGCTCTGCTTCCAACAGTCAGTGCCGTGGCTGGGCACACATTCTCACAGACCTGAGTTTTATTCTACTCACCAAAGGTTAAGAACAGTCCCTGGCATATGGTACCCCAAAACCATGCTTGGATACTTTCTGGGAAAGTCAAACAGGCCAAAGGCATAGCAAGGACCTTGCTAAAACCCAAACACAAAGAAAGATAAGCCTCAGCCTTGTTTTATTTATCAGTGTTACTTCAGCCTTAGAAACTACAGCAATTGAGATACTTGATGCCTTTTTCTCGCTGCAGTCTCATGCTCTTCTCACTTGTTTTCTAGATCAAACTGCTTTCTTCTTTTATGGGCCAAAAATTCTTTGTGGGGACCCTCTTTGCTATTTGTATCTCACAACTCATATACATGAAGACTAAAGGTGACTGGGAGCAAAAGGCCAAGTTCAAGAACAAGCATAACATGAGATTTAAATATTATACCCTAAATTACAACATTGAAAACCTCTGTTCATTTGTTACCTAACTCTGCAGTACCTTTTCTACCTGATTTGTGAGTTGCCTGACATCAACATTTGAATATATGCCCTCATAGTATCTCTTTCTCACCATTGTCAATTAGCATCAAGTTAAGCTCATTCCAAGATCTGGAATTGAGATATTCTCTAATTAAATCCATGGGAATAATTCAGAGAGCAGTAGGTGCTGTCTGCACATGCTTAACATTGTTCTGCTGGGGTAGGTAGGAAGCAAGCTGGACAGGGGGAGCAGAGGCCAGCACCCTCAGTTTGGCTGCAGATAGACACAGCACTGTAGGGAAGCTGCTAAGGAACTAACATTACTGTCTTCCCACAAACATTTCTTCCTCATTTCCCTCACACTCAGCCTATTTTCACCACGCTTCTCTCTTAACTGCCAGCAGAAGTCAGCATGCATAATCTGTAAATACCATTCAGTCATAGAGGCTGAAATGACAGATCTGTATTAAATTATTGCAAAGTTTGCTAAAGAGAAGTCTCATTCTGATACTTCGACTTTTATGTTGAGGTACTTCACTGCCATTTTCTTAATATGCTTATTTTAAAGTATACCTAGCAATATGCAATTATGCAATATACAGATATACACACTATGCAATATATATATATACACTATATAAAAATGTGACAAATATTTACATACTATGTAGTAACTATATTTATCTCTTCTATAAACAAACATATAAAATAATACATATTGTAAAATTAAACAATGTTTGAATATTGTGGAGCTAGTATAAGTGCCACTTACAGCAAGGAGGTAACTGTTCAACAGAGCTGGCATGAGTTATCACGCTGTACATCATCAGAGAGGTGTGAGAAGGCACAGCTGAGTTTACTGTTTCACCTGATAAACTAAGCCCTGGAGCAAAGGATTCCCTCCCTGGCTGACTTCTTGCTCATTCCCTGATGGCTGCCAGCCTGGGAGATGTCTCATAATTAACCTGCAGTATCAAGGTCATTTCCATGGAACATCCATGACACTGGTTGCTCCTGGTTACTTCCTCTTCAAACACGAATACTTTAATGCAGTCTTCCACTGAGACACCACAGTATTACAACACAGCTGCACAAAACTCTCCAGCCAGCCTTCATTGTGGGCTGCCTCAGGGGGCCATCCAGCTTTCTTCTCTCCCCACTATACTTTCCCATAGTCTACCTTGCACAGGATTTTATCTGATAGAAAGTTAATCCTGTAAAAATAGAAAACTTCAGATAATGAAGCATTTGCTTCAGTCTAAAGAGTGATTTCCTTTTACAGGAACCTGAAGCTACAGCTGAACAACAACATAATGAAAATGCATCTTCATTCCGCCTCACTGCTGTAATTACTGAACAAAAACCATGTGCAGTGTCCTAAAGTTCAGTTACCTTGGTTTTACTGCCCTCTTACTGATAGTCCCAAGCAGCCCACAATTCCATGCTGCAGACTGTCCAAGCACAGGAAACACCCTCCCCACATCTCCATCTCCTCTTCATTTTCCAAACAAGAGATTGCAAAATAAAGGCATAGGAGAACTAAACCATGTAGTAAGGAAGTGACAGAAATGGCCTCTGTGCCTTCTCTGTCTGACGTCAAACAGCATCAGGTAAGTTAGAACCTCAAGAAGATCCACATCCTTGGCATCTCAGTCATACTAGTGAAGGCAGCCATGCAGCCAAGTTAGAGTTGCATGGAAGAATGGACACCAGGAAGAGGAGAAGGCAAGGAGAAGACAACCAATTTTGTAAACTATATAGGTATAGAATAAAATTGCAGCACAACCGATAAACTTACAAGTCAGGTGCCAAATCACCTTATTTGCATTCCACGTTTATGTGATCATAGCTACTTGCTTATATTTGCACATTTGCCAAATATATATCTAAAGATGCAATCTTCAAAACATGTCCTAGTCTAAACAGGAAAAGCTCAGGCTGACAAAGCAGTCAAAACTTTGAAATGATAAGGGTTCATCTCTTCATCAGCAAAAATAATTTTCCCAACATCCAAGAATGACTGCACTATTCTAAGGAGTATGTGCTAGAAAAAGTTACACCTTGAAAAGAGCAAGCATGTGGAGACAGGCCGTGGTAGTGTGTGCTTGCAGACATTTTGTTTTGAATTTCTCCAGACCTTTAAGGTTATGCTGAAAAAAACATAAGCTTAATCAAAATTCAAGCAAAATCAGGGTTTATAAAGATTTTCTTCATAACTTGCCGATGTGATCAGCTATTCAGAAAAAAAATAAATCAGCATCTGTTGTGATACAGCCATCCAGAGCCTGAAAGAACTGTCAGAGCGAAGACATCACACCACTCTACCCCACTTTGGCTGTGTGATTGTAATGACTCAGAGCCTGAAGCCCATAAAGAACAAAACCAGCCTTAAGGCACTCTGTAAAAATGCTGGCGATCCCGTGCAGAGTATCTGAACTATGGTAAATCAGAGTCCTGGTTTCCAAAGCCATGCCTGGCTCGCCTGTGTTCACCCGAAGGCGGGGATCGGTGTCTGTAGGAAGCCACAGGGTGGCAGCGCTGCCCCACGCCGGAGTGGGAGAGACAAAGCATGTCCTCGCAGCCGATTCGGAGAACTTGAAATCCCTATTTTTGACAAGCGAACCTAGTCATGCATTTCAAGGATTAAACTGAATCTAGCAGAAGAAAACACGCCAACTCTAAAGAATTCAAAATTTAAATTTCATAGTGTTCCTTCCTTTTATCCTAATTAAATTTTCCTACCACATCATATAAGCGAAGTACATAATTACAGAATCTCAGTTTCAGAAAATTTTCAATTCAGTGAATACTCTGCAGTACACCCATATAAATATACAATTATGTAATTTTCATATGGAGACCAATATTCTTTCTAAACTTGAAGTCAACTTGACATCTGTTTCATTCCTCAGCCTGGGTAGTGAGTCCTTAATGGGCCACCTTGCAGGCACATTCCTGGGCTCCCATGTGAAGCACAACAGCTTTTCCAAGAGAAAATGTAACTGTAGCTGAAAGGTAGCGCATCACAGGCTCTACTCCCTACAGACAGCACAGGTGGGACAGTGCCAGGTTTAGAGGACTGTCCTGGACAGAGAGAACCAGTGCTATCCAGGCACCCACACTGTGTCCACATGTCCCATTCTGTCTGTTCTGTTCCCCTAAGTGTGCACCATGCAGTGACCAGATTCCTGCTGCAGTGCAACATGCATGCACGGAGCAGCAATCGCTGCAGCGAGCCCTGCTGGCTCCTGTCAGGCCAAGGCTGACCGCTCGGGCCACTCAGAGTGTGGGCAGCGGCCAGGCCAGAGACCAGGGGGCTGCGGCAAGCTGAGGAGGGGCCAAGGCCCACAGCAATGCCTGGTGCGTGTTCACAGAGTCTGAGCCGAAAACTGCATCAGCCCTCCAGCGGCTCCGCTGGCAAAGGCGCTGCCTCGGACGTGGTCGAGCTGGAGCCTTTTATCAGTTCTACAAGCTTTAGGACACGAGACAATGGCAGAAAATGATGCACAGGAAGTTCCAGCTGAACGTGAGGAAGAACTTCTTTACTGTGCGGCTGATCGCGCACTGGAACAGATTGTCCAGAGAGGCTGTGGAGTCTCCCTCACCGGAGATACTCAAGAACCGTCCGGACACAGTTCTGTGCCCTGTGCTCTGGGACGACCCTGCTTGAGCAGGGAGGTCGGACCAGATGACCCACCGCGGTCCCTTCCGCCGTGCCGCGCTCTGCGAGCCGCGCGGAGCCGCTCACGGCGGGCCCGTCCCGGGGCGCACCGCGGCTCCGGGGGCGGCGGACGACAGCGGAAGCGCCGCAAGCGCGGCCCCCTCCGTCCCCTCCTCCCTCCCTCCCTCCCGCCGCCGCCACTTCCGGCGGCCGCTCTAGCCGCGCCGCGTCTATGCCCGCGGCGCTGGGGCATGTTTATTGTCGCGGCGAGTCGGCCCAGCACCCGGAACGCCGCCGGGCCACCGGCACCCACTGACCGGCACCGCGCCCTGCCCCGCCCCGCCCCGACCGCCGCCCGCCCGCCCGCACGGTAACGGCCGCCGCCCGCCGACGGGCCGCGCTCCTCCTCCCCCTCGCCGCCGTCTCGGGTCCGCGGGCCCGGCCGCAGCCGCCGCCGCCGTTGAGCCCCCGCGTCCCGTCCCTCTCCGCCGCCCCTGCCCGGCCGAGGTGAGGGAGGCGACGCGGGCCTCGCCGCGGCCCTGCCGCTGCCTCCCGCCGCGGTGCCGATCGCGGCCGGGCAGCAGGGCGTGCGCGGCCGGGGCCGCCGGGGCAGGGAGAGGGAGGAAGGGGCAGGGCATCCCGCGGGGCACGGCCCGTTCCCCGGCCGGCCCGCGCCCGGCCCCCGGGGCTTTGTGGCGGCCCCGTGCCCTGCGGCGGCCAGTGCCCGCGCCAGCCGGCGCTGCCGAGCGGCGGAGCTCGGCGTGGCCTGGCCGCCCCGCTGCCTGCGCTTTGTTTGTGCCGTGCTGGCCGCTGAACTTTCGGGCTGGGGTTGAGGGGGGACAAGAAATAGTTGTTGGCCAGAGCGTTGTGACGCTGGCGCATTATAGGGCTTTCAGAGAGATTCCCAGCAGCGGGAATAGGAAGGGTACTCGTGCTTCTTTAGCTGGGGCGCGCAAATGGTAAAAATGTTTGACTGGGAGGGGGTGAGAGGCTTAGCCGTAAAATATTTTGTTACAGCTAAACATTTTTAATTTTCTTACAACGTTTTATCATGTTGGAATGGCCGCCGAACTTGTTGGTTCAGACTTTTGTCGTACTTACAATGATTTTCCACATATTATAAAGACCAAAAGGTTTCTTCTTAATACCTGTCATTTAAGTATTCCTGGATGTTCTAAGGGAAAGATGGCACAAACTTGAGTTCAAGTGCATCTTGCTCTGAATATAACCTCAACCTTTTGATGAGAGAAAGATTTGAGGAAAATGGCGTGTAATGAATTATTTAAAATATGCTTTCTTGCCTTGCTCTGTATACTTTTTGGTTTTATTCTTGCAAATGGATTTGTGTTGGACAACGCTACAGAGATGCAGTGGGCTTATCCAAGAGGAGGATTGATGTCCTATTTGCTTATGGTATAGCTGGTATTATCACTCTGTGCATGGATCTAATTGAACAAATCCCTGCTTTGATACTGGCTTTGCACATATTTGAAATTTTTCTCCCCCAAAATATAAATAATCATGACTCTGCAAATCCTGAAAGGTGAGAATAGTAACTTCAAGATGGCCTTTTGCTTTAGGCATGGTTTAACTTGCCATTGCAACAGAAAGTAAAAGCATGCACCACTCGCTCAGTGCCTGGAATGAACAAAGTTGTTAGGAGCTGAGGATGTTCTGCAGACAGTAGTAACTATGTTGCTTTGTTTTCAGGGAGTCATTCACCAGCCGCTGTGACCTTACTGTGTCTAAGGATTCCAGCAGATTTCAGAGGTGTGTCACCTCCAGCTTTCCGTATGGACCTGTTTCCTGAGGGGCTGAACACAAATCTTTAAAATTATATCTTCAGTGGGAGGATGTAATCATCTCTCCCCATTCCTAGGAGGCTTTATTTATTCTCCATTCTCATATGGAAACGTCCTGTAGAGGTTCATATTAACTTCTTTAAAGATGCCTTTCAGGCATTAGTTTGATAAATGTCTACTGACACAGTAGTGGCCCATATCCCTTCAGCTGGGCTGTTGGAATTGTTTGTGGAGTTGGTCAGTTTGTGAACTGCTTTGGAGAAAGGTTAAAAATAACCAGTAAAAGTTGCTTATACTTAGGCTGATGGTGAAAAAGGTGTTTATTAAACTGTTCTGACATTAACATAACCATTGTTGTATATCCCCCATCTACCTTTATAGTTCTGAGTTTGTTGGATCAAAGGTAGTCAAGAGCTTAAAATAATACTTTGTTTATATACCCCATCCCAAGTGCCTTTCCTTTTTCTTTGATGATGGTACTGTGGCTGGTTTGGAACTTTCTGCTGGCTTTTTTAAGATTGTAAGATTTCCGTGCAGGGTGTTTTGTCTTCACGTGTGTTTATAGAGTATCTAAAATAGTACGTCTATGATTCTAACAGTGGATATAGAGGTAATGCTTTAAGAACTTGAGTGTTCATTCCTCCCTCCAAAGTATTTCTTATTCTGTAGAGTTTCTCTAGTTTCAGTGTAGGATACATTACAGTGTCAAATATCCTTGCATTAGCTTTTGTTGTTGTTTTTATTTTTGTGTTATCATGCTTAATCTACCTACTTCTTTTTTTCCTTCTTTTTTTTTTGTCTTAGGGTAATATTCCAGATATATCCTGAAATCTATGTTGAAAAGAAAGAACAGTCCTCTAAAATTTCCCTGATAAAACAAAACAATTCAAACTTCTGCAGAGAGGTATTTCAGCTTGTTTCCTCTGTTGGGATAGATTGTGTTAAGCTGGAGAAAAACAGTTTGAAATCAAAGTTAGCTAGTTTCTTGTGTTTGAGAAAGTCAAATGAAGTACATAATCTAAAAGAAATGCTGTAAATGTAGACAAATTATTTTCAAATTTAGCCTATTATTAAATTAGCATTAGCTGGCAAAACATAATTTGAGAAATGAGATTTAGACTGCCAAAAATCTACAGTTCAGATGAGAGAACCTTCAAAGGACAAAATTAATCAACAAAACCTAAGCTGAGCTGAACTTAAGCATTTGCAAATCCAGAACTGGAAAGAACCTGTTGTTTGGTTTCTATTCAACCTCTCTGTTCTGCAAGTGTAACTGCATAAGTATGGAATATAAATAGGCTTATAAGGAAGGAGCACTGTTTTCCCCATTTTGCAGAAAAGATATGGAAATGCAGAAATTCAGGTTTTGGGAAATAACAGTCAGTGCTACGGTAGTGTGTATGAAGAGCAGAGAATACAAGAGACAGCTGGGAAAGAGGAGGATCAGAATGTTCCAGCTGGTCATGCTTGCTGGAGATATGCGTAAATAAGAGCAACATCATTCTTTCTTGGACATTGTTAGACCTTTTTTGCAAATATGTTCTTCAGATGATATTTTTTCACGTAGTCCATGTATTTTTATTTTTTAAGAAAGTTTAAGTTGCTTTTGTTCTCGTGGTTCTTCTGAATTTGAAGTTATTCAAGGCTTCCAAAAGAAAGGTAACAGGACGTCGTCTCTGTAGATTGTTTTTTCCTTTGTTGTAAGTAAGGTGTGAGACATTAATATGAATTCTTAAGTCAAAGATTATGATATGTTAACACTTGCTTACTGCTTGATCACAAGTATCCAAGCCTCAAAACATTTTGATTTATCCAGTCTTTCCAAACCATGCCTTGGAAGAGTTCAAACATTTTATTTGTATGTTTAATAGGAATGGGTGTGTTCACAATCATTGACAAAATATATACAATTTCGAATTAAAAAGCCCCTCCCTTAGTATCTGTTGTCTTGAGCTTTCAGAACATGGCTAATTAAAATGGAGGCACACCACTGTAATCTGTGTAATTTTTCTTCTCTTAATATCTATGCAAGTAGATTGTACTTCTAACCAAGATACGTTGTAATTGCTGGAAACATCCTTACTGACAGCTCCACAGCCGCCTTTTTGCCTTAATAATAGATCTTTTCCTTTTAAATTGTAATTTTCCTCTCTTTTCAACCACTTTTGTCTTTGTTCTGAATGAGCATGTGACTTTTCTCCCTGGATCTTTTTAAGATAAGCCATGTTTTATGGGGACATTATCATACAATACTATGGTTTGCTTAGATGTTAATAACCTTTCGATGGTGTTATGCTCGACACTGATGTTCTTCCAGAATGTAGAGGCTGAGTGTGCCAGCAAATGCTTGCTGATAATTGGGAGATACTGCTGACTGGAGGTGACTTGTTGACAATCTTTCCTGGATTCCAGTATGAGCAAGGAGTTGGAGCCAGGGTGGAAAACAAATGCCTCTCTGAAGATGCCATGGGTTCCAGCTCCGTGCTGGCCCTGCCTGCATGCCATTCAAAATCTGCACATGTGCTATCTTTGGATCTGGTGCCATAAATTACTTTCCCAATCTGTAGTAGTCCATCAAAACCAGATGGGATAAGTAATTTCTAACTTTGAGGATTCATGTAATTTTTGATTCAATAAAAAAGATTTAAAAAGGGATCAGGGAGTACTAATTAGTTACTGTTTGTTCTCTTCTTTGCCTGCATTCCCTCCACCCCCACACATAACCTTTGGTTTTTATGTTTTCCTCTTGCTGTTTCTTCATCTCCTCTGTATTATCATCCATCTTGCCTTTTCTTATATTGGACAAGCCAACAATTACAGAATAATTCTTTCAGCAGGGAACAAGCTGCAGAGTGTAAGCAGTAACCACCACAGCAGCAGACGCAGTACATGAGCACATCTGCTGGGTAGTTTGTTACTTCTGTGTTGTCAGTGAGTCCTAGTCAAAAGATGCACCTTGAGGTCTCCATTACCTACTATGTCATGATGTTTAGGAAGGCAAGTCAGATGAAAATACTGATAATAGCATTAATGTTCTGTCTTGAAGATTTTTAATCTAGAACATAAGGGTAAAATATTCAAAGTGATATAAATACATCATAGTCTGTTAGGTATGTTACTGTTCTTGATGCACAGTGTCCTGCTTCTTCCATGGCAATGACCATGTAGAGCATTTCACATATGTGACAGTTTTTCTTTGGTTTTTTTTCTTTACTCTCCTTTATTTTGGATGAAATACTGCTAAAATATATAAAGTCCTTTCCACTGATACCATACCAATGATCTTGCTCTTGTCCCCTCTCATTTCTTCACCTGACCTCTATTTGAGATGCCTGCTGTCTTGGCTTGGTATGGTTACAGAAGAGATGTCGGGTGTTCTTGGGCTGGGATGAGTGGTAGCCCAGCTGCTGATGTTAGGATTCTCTTTCCCAGCTGAGGTGTGTGTGAGGAGTGTCGCCTCTGATGAGCATGGGCAGCCTGGATGCTTCCTGGGTGCCGTAGGTTTGCAGTGCATGCAAATCCTGTGCCTTCACAGTTAGCCATGCTTTTCCTCAGGAACATTCCATCTCACTCTGCCTGTGCAATGCCTTCCTGTGGGCAGTGCAGTCAGCCAGGCTACTGCTACCAGGACATTTTGTGTAGTTTGCTTTGAGCTATTATTGGGACAGACAGGCCAAGAGTGCTGGATGAAGATGGGAAAGCTGTGGTAGCAAGCTGTCTACAGACTGCAGTTTGTGTAACTGGTGTTAGTTCAAAGTTACTCATAGGCTTATCCATTCCAACACAAATGTCAGACTGTTCAGAATTATCAACTTCAGCAGTCAGAGAAGTGTATTTTCCTGAGGTGTCTAATGACATCCTCAAACGAGCTGAGGAAAGATTATCCACTGGAGCTATGGAAGAAGTTTCAGTAATCTTTACAGTGTCTTAATATACTTGGTAAGAATTGTAACCTATTTAACTGGCAATTTAAAAAACTCTTGTATATGTGTGTGTATATGCACTTCATTTCTCTTAAGTCTGGCAACATGGCTTTGAACAAGTTAAGTCCTATTTTCTAGCACAAAGGATACAGACCTCCCCCTCCCCTCACATTGTTAAATGAGTCAGAGTGTAGTGACTCTGCTTCTTGTATCTTTTAAGGGGCAAATGTATACAATGGCATTAACAGGCAATTATCTATTGGTATGTTTAATTTTATAATTTTTGCTTCTCAGGATGTGATCTTCGTGGTGAGCTGGTGGGAAAATTGAGTTATAAATCACCCCAATGGATGCGGACAGTGATGTTGCACTGGACATTTTAATCACAAATGTAGTGTGTGTTTTTAGAACAAGATGTCATTTAAACTTGAGGAAGATTGCATTAGAGGGAGCAAATGTGATATACAAGCGTGATGTTGGGGTAAGAGATTCAGCATACCTCAATTTATCTGTTTTTAGAAATGTTCCTTAAGCTAAACATTCTTCTGCTTAATACCTGTGAATGATGGATAGAGAAAAGCAGAATTTTCTTTCTCTATTTCTCTTGCTGTAGGTATTTATTAATGTATTTACAATACATTACTTGTACAGAAATGGGAGTGATGAAATGCTGTCTCAGGAGACAGCACTTGGTGAGGTGAATATTTGGTACAAGGTATGTGATGAGGCTTCTTATACTCAGGGTCTGTTTTGCCTCCCAAAATTTGATAGCTTTGTCAAGAAAATATATCTTAATACAGAGTCAGCAATGTCAAATCACTGTAATAAGAAAAAAAATCAGCATGGTGCTTGTAGTTTTCAACTTTTTATTCCGTGAAAAATACCTTCATTTAATATATTTTGTGTACACTGAATCATTGGCTATTTCATGCTTATTTTGCTCTTCTCAAGAGCTGGATTTTTTAATTAGTGAAAGAGATGAAGGAGCAGTTCAATCCTATCAAAACTAAAGGGAGTTTTAGTGTAACTTTAGTTGATTTGGGTAACAAGCAATTTTTTTTTTTAGTGTGAAATTTAATTACTGCTAATGACCAATTTTTCTATTTTTCTTTTTTAGAAGGTTTTAATGAAACTTAGGAAACCTAGGATTACGGCCACAATTTGGTCCTCAGGAAAAGTTATTTGCACAGGAGCCACAAGGTGAGTTCATGAAGATTCTTTCTCTAGCTCTAAATCTTTATGTATTTTAAAATACAACATTGTAAATGAAGAAGAGGTAGTACTTACTGCTGCTTAAATTGGCCCACACTGGAACACATGTAGATCCTTGTCAACCACGTATTTGGAGGGAAGTTTTCTGTGTGAAGGTTTTGTGTGAGACAGTGTTCAAATCTTAAACAACATCAGTTTAGCCTTCTTGTGAGAGCAGCAAGGCAAACTGCCTTGTTAAGAAAATCCTAAAGAGATTTGAGAAGCCTTTAAGAATTCTGTGTGTTTAACTAGAAGTTGAGACTTGGGAAGGGATGACCTTTCCCGAGGATATCTCTTTATTTTTTCACAAAACCCCACCTGAATTTAATCAAGTTTTACAGTGTTGAGGGACTGGAAAGAAGCAAAAGCAGACTCTCAGTTCAGAGACATCTCACACTCACTAAACTCTTAAGAGCTGAATTACTTTTAAGATATGTCTGCATTTTGAAGTGAGGATAAGGTAAAGTAAATTAGTAAATTTGCATACTTTGTGTCTGATCTCTGTTCCAAAATTAAAGAGGATTGTTCCTGATGTTAACTCCAGACTACCCATGATCATATTTATCTTTTAAGGGTACTGAAAATCATGTATGATTAAAACATGTCTCTCACTTCAGCTTGAGCCAAGTGCCAAGATATTCTGCAAATAGGGCATGAAGGACTCCATTGGAATGTCTGTCTAGTTAAAATGTAATACTTACAGTAGGATGAAGTGAAGGCTGTCCATGAGATCATGGTTGATGTACTACATTATATAATGGTTCATTTTGTAGTCTGAGTAGCTATTGTGGTGTGTGTGTGTGTGTGCACAACTATATACTCTATTTCTGTTAATGCTAGGTCCTTTTTTTTCCTCCTTTATAGTGAAGAAGAAGCTAAATTCGGTGCCAGACGACTAGCTCGTAGTCTACAGAAACTAGGTTTTCAGGTAATTCTGATTGAAAAGGACTTGCATGACTCAAGCAATGCTAGCAGTTTATTTTTTAGAAAGAAACAAAGAAGAGGGAGCATAATGATTTAGCAGTTAACGTGTTTTCACTCAAATGGCCCTTTTGTGTTGGAATACATTTTCCAGATGCTGGTTAAAGAGAAGCTGTTTTGCTTTGTGGATTTGAGTTTTGTTTGGCAGCTCAGAGCAGTGCTTCTTCACTGGATAATGAACAACAAAATTAGTTTAATGTATGAACAGATGTGTCTTAGATAGAATTTACAATATCTCAAAAGATTTATTTGGAAAATGCTGAAACTTTACTGTAACTTGAGCATAATTTTCACTCATTTCTAATCGAATAGCAAATACATTTCCATCCGAATAAGGGCAAGTTTGAGCTTCTTAAATTGAAAAGTGCTCCTGCACTGTCATGCTGCACAGCTGGAAATATGCCAAATAAAATACTTAGGACAGGAAACACCCTCTTTTATCTGGGTTTGGGTTAACATTACCAGTCAGAAACACCACGTGCATTTCATGGTAAGGGTTGAAAAACAGCAACATGAACCACTTAAAATTACATGATTTGGTGCTCTAAAACTTCCTGATAGTCTGTTGTGCTGTTTACACACAGGTTCAATTTAGGGACAGACAATGAAATAGACACAGTAGCTGTCATTTTCAGGGAAAGACTACTTTTGATTATACTACATAAAGGTAGTGGTGCCAGCCTATGCTGGTAATGCTGCATCAGACCCCAGCAAAAGTGTGACACTCCTACTGTCACAAATGTGTACTTTGAACCCAGCCCTTTAAAGTTGGAATGGAATGTTAAGTCAGTGAGGTGCACAGTACTTCCAGTGTGGACACACCAAGTTTTCTCATAAAGTGAGCAGTTTGTATTTTGAAGATAAAGTTGATTTAAGGCTGAGTTGCTTCTTTCTAGCTATCTTTCCAACTATCTTTCTAATATCTTTCTGAGAAGTGTAGATTGAAAAAGAATGGCCATTTAAAGTTCAGGCAACCTCAGAAAATGAACAAAAGTTTTCCCAGTGACATTGCCAACACTGACCTGTCAGAAGTGTGGTTTCTTTGTATAGCATTTATCTGTTGGCTGTTTTGTTGTCATTGAAAGTGTCTGTGGTAGAGAATAACTGAAAGTTATTCAAATAGTTTGAGTTGGGTTTCAGAAAGTTACAGAGTAGAAAACCAGTTTCCTCTACTGGCTGCTGGACATTTAAAGCAAAACAGTTGTCACCTATTTTTTATTCTTAGCTTTAAAGCAAATGGTATATAGCAACAAGGCATTAAAGAGGTTTGCAACAATATTTAAGCTTTTTCTCTGCTTACTTTGATGCTCCATGAGCTGTTAAATTTAGTTTGTTTTCAGTGGGGAGGTGTTTAGTACAACAGTTTGCATTGTTTCTGTGTCTCATCCTTAAACTGTACTATAACCATACTGCTGTAGTGACCATGATACAACTGTGAGGTATCTAGTTCAGCAGATACTCCACCACAGAAGGATAATGTAAATGTTCTGAGTCCATTAAGTACTCTTTAGATGCCTGTTAGAAGAGCATCAGTCTCAGGATTCTAACTTGACTCATCAAAATATTCATAGTAGCCTTGTCTTTTTTATTTTTGCAACCCATGCATCTGACTTGCTGTAAATTTCTAATGTCCTCTTTTCCCATCTCTTTTGAAAAGGTAATTTTCACAGATTTTAAAGTTGTGAATGTTTTAGCAGTGTGCAACATGCCCTTTGAGATAAGATTGCCAGAATTTACGAAGAATAACAGACCTCATGCGAGGTATGTAGGATTTTAAAGAATTTTAGTCCTGGAATACTTCTTAAGCTTTTATTTTTCAGTTCTAGATCTGTCTTTTTTACTTTTCATTTTGTTTTCTAGTTATGAACCAGAACTTCATCCTGCCGTGTGTTACAGAATAAAATCTCTCAGAGCTACCTTACAGATTTTTTCCACAGGCAGTATCACAGTTACAGGTATTTTAATGTCAAAAAATAAATATTTAACTTGTTGGGAATATTTAACTTCAGAGCCAGTAGGTTTGGGAAAGCAAAATTTTTAAAACAGTCAAACAGTTATGTTGAAAGGATTTAGTTTCCCCGTGCTAGCACCTAGTTTGTTTTTGAGCAAAAGTGCCAGAAGAGTTGTAAAGCAAGTATTATTATTGGTAGGTTCAAAAAATTAGTTAGACTGAATGTACACAGTCTGGTTTTTTTAATGGATCCAAAAGTAAGGTAGCACTTAAGAATGCAGATAATTATTGTTTATTTAACTATTTGAATTTTCTTACGTTTTTCTTCTGTTTGCAGAGATGTTAACTGCGCTGCATTTAGTATTAACATCCCTTTCATAAATACCTATTTCCAAGCTGCAGATTTATGGAAACTCATAGGATAGTATAGCATTTTGTATAGTATAACATAAATGAAGCTGACCAATATTTACAGTTCTTCAGACTTGTGCTCTCTTCTGTTAAAGCTCAGCTGAGAACCACCATTGAATCACAGGCATTAGTGATTTTTCCCATGTAATCAGAGACATGGTTTTCCTGGGTCTTGGAGAAGCCAGTCATTTTTTTCTTCTCTCTTCATCATTTTCATTTTTCATTCTCTTTTCTGTTTGCTTGTGAGATGTCCACCACCAGTGTCCAGATACAAGAAGTCAGTTTTTCAGAGCATACATGTTAAAATGCTATATAACCAAAAAAATCATTTTGTATCACTTTAGCAGGAATTATGTCTTGCAGTTGTTAGAGCTCAGCTACTGGTTCAGAAGCTGGATAAAGATTTCTTTTTACATCTTAATTCAAATGCCTGTGTTTATGCAGAACATTTCCCACAAGATATTGGAAGCAGTGTTTTCTAAAGAAGACAAACTTCCATCAGATTCAGTAATCTAAAAATGAAGGGCTAAAAAGTATTTCAAGATTGCAGAGTATGTTTGGAAGAGTGCAACTGGTCTAGCCTAAACTAGAAACTAAATTTAAAATAAATAAGAAGCAGTATCACTGCAGTAATAAAAAGCTCTCAGCATGTCTTGTCAGACTCCTAATGAGATTCAGCTTCTCTCTAAGATTCTTATTACTTCATTGCTTACAAAATCACTTCCATATTTTTAGAATTTTCCTTTCAAATAGGAAGGCAAGTATGGTAAACATAGGAGTTTCATATCCTTCTAGTTTAGTTGTTGCAGTGAGCTTGAAAAATTAACTCAGACCTCTGTTGATTTTTCTAGGCTTCTGCTTTGCCTCTCTTCTAGAGGAAAAAATGTCCTGAGTCTTATGCTTCTTATTCGAAAAATTATTTAAATTACTTTTCAGCCGTAGTGCACTCCTTCTCAAATGTGTTCAGATGAAGTTTCCTTTAAAGATTCATGTTTCTGTAGTACTAGTACTTATAATACTTGCCTCTGAATTTTGAGATACATAATTAGAAAGGTTACAAAAAACCCTGGAAGGTGAGTTCTTTTCATGAGACAAGTATAAAAAGATTTTGTTACTTTCTTAAAAGATAATAAAAATCACTAGCGTGTAACAGAAAGAAGTATTGTTTCTTTGACTCCAAGATGAAAAATGAGGGGGTTGTTTAGGGGGGTTTGTTGTTTTGTTTTGTTTTTTCCTTCTCTTATATGCCCTGGAATGATGATCCCATTTTTACATCTCTTCAGCCTTAGAGGGAGTAGCATTTTTTTGCTGGAACTATTTGCCTACTCAAAATCTCACTATTTGAAGGCTGCTTCTTCTTTCCTGACAACTTTCTAATAGCAGCCAAATTTAAGGAGGGTGCAGTATCTACCCAGAAGACAGGTATCTTTCACTAGGCTTGTTTTATCTGGGTGCTTCACTCAACCAGTTTGAAAATATAGGAAGAATCCTATTCTTGTCCATTTGCTTTCTGACTGAGCACGTAAAACAATAATTACTTAAGTATCTTATACTTAAGTTATTGTTTTTGGGAGTAATTTTGAAGAGTTCTCTATACTTGGAAAAAGCTTTTGCAGTCTAAAGTGGGGTTACAGAAACCCTGCGTTCCTACTCATCAAAGCATGTGAGAAATTGCTGTTCTCTTTTACCTGCGTCACCAAGCTTCTATCCAGATATCTTCCAGCATGCTCACTTATTTGCAATCTTAATTTTTCATTGTGTGGTCTGATACCACCAGTAAGCATTGCTAGGTCATTTTTCCTTTTCTTTGTCTGGATACTGACAGATCATATCATGTTAGATAACATTCATATGCTTCATCCTGAGATGATAAAACCCTTCCCTGGCTTGCAGGTTTTGTCCTCAGATCAATGATGAAGCTATTTGCAAAACCTGGGATAGAAAGTAATAGTGTGTAATTTTCAAACCTATAATAACCTTGCTTGAAATGTACTTCAGCTAAATCCAGCATTATTTAACAGTAGCTTTTGTTGGTAGGTTTTTAAAGCAAGAGCGATAAGTGGCTAGGCTTGAAGAAATACAAATTCCTAGAAGATTGACATAAGTAAAAGAACTAATTTTACCTCTGCCACTCAGCCTCTTCTCTGGGCTGTTTAAGCCAATAAATTGAAAATCAGCCAAGCTGTTATGAAATTAAATGACAGTATTATTTAATCGTAATCTGTCCATTGACAAATGTAGAGCATCTTGCAGATTTACAAGAAAAGACTTTCACATGAAAAGTGATCAGAGAAAGTTTGTTAAGTTAGGAGAAATGGGGGAAAACTTGTTATTGTCTGTGGTATGAAGTTGTGATTGCTAATAATATTAAGGTTTTTTTAAAGGTACTGTGGTTATTTTAATTTCTGATTCCCTGAATTTTCTCTTCCTACTGCCTTTTTTTTTTTAAACTGTGTCTTAGGGCCAAACGTAAAGGCTGTTGCCAGTGCTGTGGAACAGATTTACCCATTCGTGTTTGAAAGCAGGAAATAAATTTTGTAATTCACCACTTGATGGTTAGGTTCCCTAACCGAGCACCTTCAAAGACTGCTGCACATTGGACTAAAAGCAAAAAGGAAAACTGGACCAACCATAGCAGAGGAATACAGACTCTTTTACTTGCTCATGGCCACAGTTTAGACTCCAGTTCTTTTGGATTTTCCTCTTAACAGTGCTGTATTGTAAAAACAGAAGTTTACAAGATATGAAATTGCTGCTTTTAAAAAGACATTCTATTTATTTTTGCAGTAATTTCTGTGTATTCATAAGCAAAGCTGTCACGATGTGCACTACCTTTAAGACATTTTTTTTTAGCTTGAGCTTGTGTTTTATTTGTGAATAGTCTTTTACATTTTTGTATGCTGAATATTGGGCACCAAAGAAGCTGTAAAAGTTATCTTTTTCACCTGATGAATGTGCACAAATAAAAGTTTGGAAAATATTTCTCTTCATACCTGTTCTGTTATATTCCTTCCCTTTTTATATTACAATTAAAATTGTATAGTTGCGAATTAATTTGAAACAATGTAAGAATAGTCTTTTGCTGATACCTTCTGTTTCTGTTTGTAGTATGTGTAAAACTTTGTGCTTGGGCTAGATTGAAATCTATAGTAGTTACGTATGTTTATCTGAGGATGAAATTTGGTTTGTTCCCAGTTCTCTTAACTACATGCCAGACTTGAAGTATTTTCTTGTTGTTACATGAAGAGAAGACATTTCTAAATATAAAGGTCTACAGCAAGTGTTTTCCTGTAGATGAATTGTAGAATATGCTGAGTTGGAAGGGAGCCATCAGGATCACCGAGTCCAACTCCTGGCCCTGGGCATGACACCCCAAGAGTCACACCCTGTGCCTGAGAGCATTGTCCAAACGCTTCTGGAACTCTGTCAGGCTGGTGCTGTCACCACTTCCCTGGGGAGCCTGTTCCAGTGCCCAACCACCCTCTGGGTGAAAAACTTTTTCCTGATACCTATCCTAAACCTCTGACTCAGCTTCACGCTGTTTCCTCAAGTCCTCTCACTGGTCACGAGAGTGAAGAGATTGGTACCTGCCCTTCTGCTTCCCCTCGTGAGGATGTTGAAGACCACAATGAGGTCTCTCCTCAGTTTCCTCTTCTCCAAGCTGAACAAACCAAGTGACCTCAGCCCCTCATAAGGCTTCCCCTCCAGACCCTTCACCTTGTGACCCTCCCTTGGACGCTGTCTGATAGCTTAATTACGTTATCAACTTATGAAGCTACTGTAGAAAAAACAACTGCCTTGTCCACCTACTCAATGCAAAAGAAAAAAATTTAAATGTGAACTTCAGGAAAATTGTTGTGCTTCAACTGGAGAAGATGTTGTGGTCACTCTAATGCAGCCCCAGCCTATTGTTGAATGATTAACACAGACCTTTTCTACACTCTTCTTACTGTATACTGTTTTGATGACAGGAGCTGCCAACAAGCAGTGAAGCTTGATTCTGGCATGTATTATTATTGGTATTAATCTTGGACTTGGAAGCCAGTAGATGTTTCTCTCAGTAAGTGCACATTTGAAGCAGAAGAGAGGTGAATGCTTAAAAGTAACTGCAAATGCTACTTTTAAAAAGATACAATAAATATGTATAAATGTATGTATGTCTTTTTTCCCTATCTCACTGAAGAGAAATGTAACGCTGCTCTTGCATGCTGCAGATAATGTTCAGTCCTAGGGGGTGTTAAAAATAGTAAACTGAGCTGTTACTGTACCAGAAATCACAGCTTCCAAAGAAAGGTGGAAGAACAGCTGGAGGAAGCAAATGCCTGGCATGACGGATTTCATCTGCCTGATGGGGTGATGTAGGACTTGGGGTGGTCTGTAGTGATTTTGTGCAGAAAGTATGTAAAGGAAGGAGTAGTATGGGAAATGCTGCACCAAATCCTCTCAGAACAAAAAGAAACAAAACTTTGCCATAAGCTGTAAGTGGTATGTTCATAAAGGCCTTTTGGAACTCTGTAGGTGTCAGAGAATGGTTTGGGTTAGAAGGGGCCTTCAGGATCATTTAGTTCCAACCTTCTGCCATGGGCAGGGACACCTTCCACTACACCAGGCTGCTCAAAGCCCCATCCAACCTGGCCTTGAACACATCCAAGGATGGGGCATCCAGAACTCCAATCTGTTCCAGTGCCTCACCATCCTCACAGTAAAGAATTTACACCTAATCTAAACTTACCCTCTTCTAGTTATAGGTTACCTTCGGGTAGTGGCAAGTTGCAGTTAGGTCTTCTCTTTTCCAGATGAACAATTCCAATTCTCTCAGCCTTTCCTCACAGGACCTTTCATCATCTTGCTGGCCTCTTCTGGATTCATTCCAGCAGGTCTGTGTCCTTCCTGTGCTGGGACCCCAGAGCTGGATGCAGCACTGCAGGTGGGGTCTCATCAGGGCAGAGGGACAGAATCCCTCATCCTGCTGGCCACGCTGCTTTGGATGCAGCCCAGGATACAACTGGCTCTCTGGGATCCAAGTGCACATTGCTGGGTCATGTCCAGCCTCTCACCCACCAGAATCCCACAAGTCCTTCTGGGCATGGCTGCTCTTGGTCTGTTGATTCTCAGCCTGTGTTGATACCAGGGGTTGCCTGGACCCCGGTGCAGCACCTTGTTAAACCTTTATTAAACCATATGAGATTTGCATGGGCCCGCTTCTTGAGCTTCGAAGAGAGCTTATAACCATGAAATTATGAGGTTGAATTCAATACAGCATGCTATATGTAGCAAAGCTTGCTACACCTAAGTTTTCCAGTTTGTGTCAAATAATGTGGAACTTGGCACTCCTGACATAAATAAGGATTTTTGTGCATAGTCAAAGAGCAATGAACAAACCACCATTAGGGAACACTAGTTATTATTATTATTACAATTTTAAAAAGGGAAAAGCAGAAGGTATTTGAACAATGAATAAAATTGTAATGGGTTTTGAGGGACAAAGTGTAGTTCCAAACTGATGAATGAGGATTTGGCCATTACAAACTACAATAGCTGTTGTAGATTAGGCTTGCCTCTTTGAATCAAATTACAAAGCTCTTGAGTGCTACCAGTGAATATCTGGAGCTTTTATGAAGCATATGTGTCTCCTAAATTTATCTGTGGAGAAAGAGGAACATTTTGCTTTGTTAGTACTGTCACGTAGTGTGAAATCTGTCTCTTAGAACAAAAATGAAAGCTAATAATGAGCTGCAATGTATTAAAATGGGCACTGGTTCTTTTGAAGTGCTGCCTAGATCCATGCTAGCAGTTTGAAGCCTTTGTAACAATCCATAACAGAGCCAAAAAGCACACTACTAAACTTGCAGGGTAGTATTGAAGAGAATAACAGCAAATAAAAGATCCCTTGAAATGTGTGCCCACCTGTCCTTCTAGCTCTAAGGGAGCCTCAGACTATGAAAACTACATTTTAAAACCTCTGATGATGAAGGGCATCTCCTGGTGTATGCTTATTCTCAGGGATATCACTCTTTTCCCTACTGCTCTGAATAGGTCCCCACCTCAGTTTGGAATAGGCTTTGCTGCTGATGCTTTCTCCTGTGCGCACACACAGCCCCCCTTTCCCATCATCACCAGTTAGCATTTGCTCCTTTGCTGTGTTGTGCTGACTCCACCCAGGCTCTACCAGCACCTGCATGCTCAGTAGGAGATCCAGGCCAGTGTGTCCCAGCAGGATGGCTCTCACCTCCAGTGTGGGGAGCAGTGTTTTGGATAGACTTACCTGTCAATCAATCATCTCTTCCTCAGTGGCCATGTTCCCTAGAGCACTGTTCATCTGTCCCTGGTTTCTCCATGTGGATCCCATGCAAAACTCCCCAAGCGCTCAGCTGTAGCACTGGCAGTGCCATAAAAAGTTCATTTCACGTTCTTTAGAGAGAAGGGTTGGTTCTATTTATACACCCCACTAAGGGCAGTAGATTGATAACTCTGACTCATTGCTGGCTTGTGGGTTGTCACAGCTACTGGAACTTTTCCTGCCATTTCTAGCACCATTTTATCATTCTCTGACTTGCAGTTAGTGTTACCAGAGAAATTTGTGCTTTCATTTTCAGAATTGTATGCTGCTTTTTTCACAGATTTGCAAAGTTTTGAATTCCAACCCAGTCTTTCCCAGCTTAGTGTTGCCTGTGTATTTAATAAGCATGTTCTGTTCTGTAATCCAGTCCATTGATAACGATACTGAATAATTTTGGATCTGGGACAAATTTCTTTGTGGAGTGCTTCCGAGATCCAGGGATGTGATTTGTGAAATGTATCCCTTTTTCCCCTTGTATTTTCATAGTTGATGAGATGGTGAGTGCCAGCTCTGTGTCATCAGATGCTTTGTTATAAAAGACTGTACAATTATGGCTACATTTATAGGTTATATAAGGCTAAGTCTGTAGGACTACAACTGAGACTGTAGCTATAATGATTTTAAAAATCCTTGACTAGAGCAGCATCACTTGTAGGAGTCTGTCATTGTCTCATCAGTAAAACCAGTATTGTAACTATCCCTTCTTCAGAAATATGACATTTTTATTTGTTTCTTCACTAAATAGATGTGCATAGGAAAAGTTTAAGAACAGTTTGCAATTATCCCAAAACCTGTAAACTGGGGGGACAATTTCTATGGTATGTTCTAAGTTAAATTTGTTTTTGTAAGAACATGCAGAAAATTTATTACAGCAGAGGTTTGACTGGGAAGCTGCAATGCTGAGAAAGATTTTGCAGAAGCTCCTTTCACTAAATACAATGTAATAGAATTTAAAACCCAGTACAGGCTTGGACTGTGTGTGCAAACATCTGTTTTCTGGAGGCAGCTATCAGAAAACAGTACAAGCCAGAGCAAATGGGGAGGCAAAAGGAAATGCAAATAGTCCACTACCTGGTAAAGTCCAGGATCAGGAAATAGATTCATTTCCTGCAATATAGTCTTAAAACACAGTAATACTAAATATTACTGGATTTAATCCCAGGCAGTTGTTAGTATAGGAATTATGTTGGTAGCATATTTGAAAGACTATCCAGAGTCACCTTAATATTTGTTAATATTCTGAAGTTGATTCAGTAGAATGCATGATACTGATAACCGTCCTCCAGCATAAACATGAAGCAGGTAAAGAGATTTTCATAGACATCAGTGCTATAAATTGAAGGCTCTCATCCTGAGGTAGCCAAATTTTCAGTGACTAAAAGCAAATAATGGCCCTGGCTTCAATTGGGTTTTTTTTCAGGTTTTGAACATGAGCTCACTGTCTTGACTAGACTTGTGCATATAAATCTGTGATGTCAGTATCTAGAAGTGCGACCATGTGAGAATCTGATCAGAACCGATCTCCTTTGTTCTGAAGTAAAACTTTATTTGTGTCAGTAAGTCACATTTCCTTCAGTGCAGAACACAGTCAGATGGTTTTAATGCTATGAGACAGCAAATAAAGTGGGATCATGTGCTTAGTTCAAACAAGTATCTGCACTCCAGCTGACTCTGTCAGTCTTCCAGCTGCCTCAATGAAGAAATGCCACTTTGTGGCTACAGAGACAGCCAACATGCTTTTAAAACATGCTTTGGGGTTTTTTTCTTTAAACAGAATCAATTATTTATCTGCTAATATATATTTATCTACTGATCACTCTAACATCTATTAACTCACTAAGAAAAAAATACCCATGTTCTTTTATGGGAGCCATATGGATAACCCTTTGTAGAGACTTGTTGAGTACTTCAGGATACACTTGCTAAACGGTAACCAAGAACTGGACATAATTTATGATCTGCAGTGATTATGGTTCCTTCCTGAACTCCCTGTGTGCTGCCATGTACCACACAATTCTCACTTTCTGAGTCCAAAAGCCAAAGTCTAGTGTGCCCTGTGTTGAGAAATAAAATTATTTTGGCATCAACTCTGGCACCTTCAGTTTCCTACTTTCCTAGAAATGAGAGGCCAAAGAAATCCTCTCTCCTCTTTTGTAAGGCCACCATCAGTTTGGATTAATTTATTATGCAAATCATAGAATCAATAAGGTTAGAAATGAGCTCCAATATCATTCAGTTCAGTCTTTGACTAAACACCACCATGCCAACTAAACTACGCACTAAGTGCCACATCCAGTCATCTCTTGAACACTTCCAGAGATGATGACTCCACCACCTTCCTGGGCAGCCCATACCAGTGCTTAACTGCCCTTTCAGTGAAAAAATTCTTCCAGATACCCAGCCTGAACCTTCCCTGGTGCAGCTTGAGGCCATTTCCTCTCAAACTGTCACTGATTGCCTGGGAGAACAATGTCTTTTCAGCTAGTTGTAGAGAGTGATGCATTTAATGTCCCACATTAAACAATCTGACAATGTTTTCTGAGGAGTATTTCCTAGGTCACTGAATCCTGGCCCTACGGAGAAAACATATGTAAAATTCCTCTTACAAGTTGACTGTACTCTGCATTATAAATAATTTAGTTCATCTGAACAAGATCATTTTTCAAATCTTGTTAAGCTGAATCCTAAATTAATTTATAAAAAGTTTGTACCAGTAGTTCCGCACTAATGCCATCCTTCGAATTCCATAGTTGTCCATTTTTTGGACATAGCACTGGACATAGCATTTTTTCCATAGCATTGTTTTCCCTAACTTACTGACAGAGAGTTGTTCACTCTTTTCAGACCCATTTTTGCTAGCTTAAACAGACCAGTCTTTGGTAGGCTCCTCCTGTTGAGACTCTTTCTTTTCCGTGGCACCCTGATTCTTCTTTGCACTTCTTCCAGACTGAACTGTCATTGAATATGAATAGGAGAATTGTGTGCAATATTCCAATTTCCATTCACCTCCTGTAGGCAAGAGGTAATCTCAATAGATCTGAGGGATGCTAGTTTGAAACAGACAAAGTCTAGATTTCCAGTTAGTTGTAAACTATAACAACCTTTAATGTTGGCTGTAAACTGCCAATGAAAGAAGTTCTACCAAGAAATAAAAGAGAAAATATCCTGCGTATAATAACAATACCGCATGCCCCATAAGAGCGTGAACATCACAGGGCATTTTTCTTTTTTTTTAATCAGTCCTGTGGTGAAGGCTGCTTTGCTTGCCGCGCGTCTAGTAGAGCTGCTCTTTCTCTCTCTTGGCAAGTTCCAGCGGCACCAGTTTCTCCCTGCGCTGGCTCACCCCGCACAAGGGCGTCCTCACGTATTTCCTGCAGAAGCACAAAACCCCGCACACGTTGGCCGGGGCAGGGATGGGGGCGCGGCAGGACGGCAGAGCGCACCCCGGACAGCCACCCCAGCGCCCGGGATGCCCCGGGATGGTCCGGGATGGCCCGGGATGGCCCGGGATGGCCCGGGATGCCCCGGGATGCCGGCGCTCCCCCGCCTGCCCGCACGGGGGCGGCCCCGCCCGCTCCTCCCGCAGCTCCGGCTCCGGCTCCGGCAGGGATGGGCGCCTTTCCCGAAGAGGAGGGGAAGGGACAGCCCCAGGGCCGGCGGCAGCACGGTGGTTAGTCCGTAAAATAATTAGTCAACAAATAAGCTACTTCAAGCCTGGCTGAGTTGCAAATATTCTCCTGTAATCTAAAAGTTAGAAATACAGGATGATACTAAGATGTTCACACATTAATTACTTTTTACTGACAAAATAACGTATCTAGACTCATAGGTGAGTTTAGGTCAAAAAAGGCCTCATAATCATCAAGTCCAGCTGTTAACTGAACACTGTTATCTTCACTATGAGACTAAGTCCCCAGGTACCAGATCTAGATAATTTTTGAACATCTCCAGGGGTGGTGATTCCACCACTTCCCAGGGAAGCCTCTTCCAACCCCTTACCACTCTTTCAGTAAAGAAATTTTTCCTAATATCCAATCTAAGCCTCCCCTGGTGCAATTTGAGACTGCTTCTTCTTGTCCTGTCACTTGTTGCTTGGGAGAAGGGACTGACCCTCACCTGTCTACAGCATTTAGTAAAGACACAAAAAAAGCTCATCTACAACAGCTATCAAAATCCACAAGGAGCCTTGAAGTGACATCCAGAACAAGCCAGTTTGCAATACATGATCTCTCCTTCCCATTTCCTGCATGCAACCCAAAACAAACAGTCCTAAATGCAAGATCAGAGTCACCCACCCATCCAGGAATGCCAGACAGCAAAAGTGCTGGGGAGCCAGCCTTGGCTGCAGGTGGTCCTCTAAGGGGTGCTCAAAAACCACCTTGCTTTAGGGCCAGTCCTTCAGCACCAACAAAATGTTTGGTTGTTTGCTGAGATCAACATGTGCAAACTCAAGCCTTGAGAGAATCAGAATTTTCCTTTCGTTTCCTTTTTTTTTCAATAGTTTCCTTTTTTCCAATGGTTTCTTTTTCCTTTTTTTTTTTTTTTTTTTTTTTTTTTTTTTTTTTTTTTTTTTTTTTTAATACATGGCGCTGAAAGGCTTTGTTCTCTGGCACTTGGGGGATGCAGTCCATGCTTGGTACTTACTGTTTAGCTAGTTCCATGGATATTTGCTCCAAAGAGCATCCTTTTGTCTCTGGTATAAACATGATAACAAAAGCCAGTGATGCTAGACTCATTATTGTGTAAATGAAGCACACCCAGGACAAGCCAATGAGCTCTACAAAGGAAGAAAACATGTCTTTTTTAATTTTCAAATACTACCATTTTTCTTCCTGTTGCTGTATTTTATAGGATACAGCCCCTAATGCACAGGAGAAGTTAGAAAGAAGCCAGGCTGCTATTCTTAGCTCACATACATTGAAAGAGTGGCTTTGCTTTTTCTAATATGCCTTATGAAAGAAAATTAATGAGTTCCTAGTGGTCCACTTAGCATGAACCTATTGGTTTATTTTATTTGCAATCACTCTGGATGAAAACAGTGAGTAGCCATTGTTACTGGTTTGTGGGAAGGCAGTGGAGATCATGAGTGCCTTGGATTTTTGCCGGGGTCTCTTTCTGGTGCACATTCTTTCTTGGAGTAAATCCAAGCATTTTTCACACTATTACAGTTGTCTCCAGCTAATCCTCCCCACCTGTCAGTGCCCAGCATTTCCACTGTGAGTCACGGGTGCTGTGCCAGAAAGTGATCCAAGAGTGAACACTTAATGGGGCCATCCAAGAACTAGAGGTTTCCTGAGCCTGCAGTCCAGGGCCAGGTAGATCCTTGGGCTGAGGGATGCACTCCAGCCCCTGGAAAGTAAAGTGTGTACAAACCCAACAGCGTGCTGCAGCCCCCTTAGCTCTTTTCCCTGCTAAGATAAACCTGGGCAGCTCAGGCATTTGCCAGTTGTGTCATGAGCTGAAAATTGCAGCTGAAGCTCCTGATCCAGCTGGTACCTCTGCATCAGCACCTAAGTGCAGATGCTGCTGGCCACTGTGACCTCCACGTGTATTCATTTGACAACAGATTTCCCAATCCTCCTTTCCACCACAAATGAGGTATGCATATTTTCTTGTACTTACACCTTCATAAATCCAGATTAGACCCATTTAAGCCAAGGGAGTTACTCGGGCTTTGCAGTCTTTGAAACTGAGACCAGGATAACAGAGAGATGTACACTAACAAGTAAGGCTGCATGACAAGAGGGGACCTCCCGGTGAAAAAGCTGACATTGAGCACCTGAGGTGTGCACCAGGTGGTTTTGGGGACATTTCCTTAGGAATAACTCAAGTCTGGTCCAAGGACTGAGCAAGTGTTGGCAGCCAGACTACCTACAATATGCATTTTCTTGTTTGGTTTTGTCCAAAAGTTTGTGCAGTTCAGGAGTGCAGTTCTGTGATGCAAAATGTGGGGCAGTGAGTGGGAGTAACTGGATGGTTTCTTTTTGAAGACCCTTGATCCAATTGAAGTGAGACTGTGAGCACAGTGAACTTTACCTATCATATTTTTCCTAGTTTTAATCAAAATAGTACTCAGAATGGAGGATGTGTTTTTTTTCTTTCTCTCTTTCTCGCCTTTTTTTTTTTTTAAAGAAAATGCAAATGTGAAACCCAGTTTAGTTTTAGTTTAGATCACATTTGTTTCCAAATCTGTCTCAAAAAATATCTAACGGGATAAAAACTACCTTGACTATTTGTGAGTTGATTGTCTGGCTCTGGTGGAGAGTAATGTAGACATAAGGGAAACCTGGAATTTCTGCTTTCTTATATATTTTGATTTTCAGCACATAATTTTCCTCACAATAAGACTGAAAACTAAAATTTGCAAAGCCTCATATAATATAAAATTAGATAAACAAATTTGCTAATCAACAAATTTCAGCATCAGCATTTAACGTTCCCCTTTGATTATCATCAAATTAGAAGTCATACATGGTAGTCTTCTACTTTCTTGCATTCAGATGTGAAAGACTTTTACCTGACAAAGACATTTTTTTTCTAAAGAAAATTTTCTGAGAGCCGAGACATTCCTGTGAAAAGGAATTAATTAAATGGGATTGTGTTTAAAAATGTCTGATCAGAAAAGCTGTGGTCTGTTCTAGAACAGAACTTGCATTGATTTCAGAAGATGCAGGACTTAATCCTAAACACTCTCAGCCTACCAAGGCAATGGTGCTTTTAAGACCTGAGTTTCACAGCCTGTGCAGTGGATGTGCCAGCTGGTCTGACAGCCAGCACTGTGGGGCTGAAGCCACTGGCACAAAGGTGTGGTGAGAATGGTGAAGTTACACCAACACCTAAACAGAGATCTTGTCTCCTGGGCTTTCACAGCTGCAATTTTAGCAATGCTTTTGTATAAGAGAGATTTATTTTGCCCACTAGGAGAATATCAACTTGGAAGGACACAGAGAAATCTTACCAGTTACAGTCAAAAACGTCAAGGAGATGAGGAGGTTTATACCCCAGTTCATGCTAGATGTCAAAGCCATGGCCCGTCCTCTGATCCCACCAGGAAAAATTTCACTCAGAACCAACCAGGACACTGAAATACAAGGAAAAAAATGTTTCTTTGGAAGAATGGCTCTCCTTGCTGTAATTCTAGGTAGTCCATGGATTCAGGCGACGCCACCTGAAAGAATAAGTTGATTTTCAGGGAGTTAGTTTTGTGAGGACCCACGCTCTGCAGACAGCATGTGCAGTAATCAGCATCACCTGGGATCACCATCCCTTCATCCCTGTCCAGTGGGTGCCTGAGCCAGTGACAGGTGGCACAGGACTGGGGAGGTGAGCTCTGACTGCACATCTGGGTATGAAAGAGAGCTCTGACTAAATAACTCTCGAGTGACATAACACTAATGGAAGTGGGGCAGCAAACCAAAGCAATCTTCAGCCTCAGAGGGGCACTGTGTGTTTATGCCACCTTATAAATCAACCTGCCACACTGAACTATGCTTGCTATTCCAGCTCTCTGCTCCACATAAATGAGATTGCTGAGGTATAAATGAAGAGAGAGGGACTGATTTTTGACTCCTTCATGTCACGCCACACCACACCACAGGTGATCTAAATGCTGGTGCTGCTAGCTCCCAAAAGCAAATTCAGACATGAAGAGCTGGCTGTATAATCACCTCTATAGCAAGAGAAAAAAAAAAAGACATATTTTTGTATTGTTCCTGATTTATCAGAAAACAAATGAACAAGAACCTATACACAAACAAACCCAAAGCCCAGCCAAAAACCTGCTTCACCCGCTCCTTTTGTTGACAAGCAAGATGCATTAGCAAGAGGTTTCTGCGTGGAGAGGTTGTGAGTTAGCAGATGACTGGCACAAGAGCAGGAAGGTACACATGGATGAGCTGTGTCTTCAGGCCCTTGGCCATTATAAATCACTCATCTGTGCTGTTATTTCAGCAAAGTGACAGATAGGAGTTTACCCAGAACACTTGCACTGGGCAGTCTAGAAGATACATTTTAAAACCAAGCTCCTGTATGTCCAAGTGTGTTTCACTGGTAAAGGTAGGAAAAAAAAGGTGCTCCAGGAGGAAACTAAAAAGGACTAGCTTAAATGGGGAAAAAACCCCTGAGCTGAGAGTCAACAGAGCAGATTTGAGCAAATTCTAGATTTCTTAGTACCATAGATTTGATTTTTTTTTTTTTTTTTTTGTGGACTTGGCCCAGATTTTTATATTACTTAAAGAAAAATAAAAAAAAGTTTCACTTCCCACCATGCGAGTGACCCACAAGACTGATAATTTTATTACAGAGAATCAAGACCACTCTTTATAATGGCCTAACCCTGTTGGGCATAGTCAAGTGGCCATAACACAGCTGCCATATCTAACAGCAGCCATAGAGAGGCTTCTGGTTTCTTTTGGGTTTTTTTTGGTTTTTTTTGTTGTTTTTTTTTTATGACTTGGATCATGTCAAGCTTTCACACACTTGCTGCTGACAAGACAAATGTTGGTGTAAAGAAGCACCCTTGGTGGATTCTATGGTGTGCCTACAGACAAATTTGGAACAAAGAAGAAGTGAACTGACTTCTCAGGCAGAAGGCAGCTAGCCCTGCACCTGAGCAAAGTCATGGGGATGTCATGATTGTATTCAGCACGCCCTCAGCACCAGGGCTATTGAAACTAGTATTGTTAATCACAACATTTCAGGAGCTGAAAAGCAAAGCAGCAAGTAAGTAAGAGGCAAAGGAGCCACTCTGAGGTGTGCATTCACAGCCCCTGCAGTTCATCTCCACAGGACAGCCTGCCAGCCAGCACAAAAGCTCAGCTGCAAAAAGTGTTACACATCAAAATCTGGCAAAAGGGACATTTACCATCACATTAGAACTAAAATAAAGGTTGAAAGAATCCAAACCCACTTTCTGCTGGGCATAACAAAGCAGTGTTCTGGGCACTGGAGGATGGGGTGCAGCTGAAATGTGTGGCGTTGCAGCAACTCCAGTACTCCAGTGCAGTTTTCCAACAGACTGGCCCTTTCAGCCTAACTGATAATTCGTCTGGAGGTTTGAATCATGTTGTTTTCCTGTTAAGAAACCAAAATACTTGAGGATCTGCATCAGCTGTAATAGTGGTTAGCTGCTTTTATTGCAACCACTTATTTAGTTTAGACAGATGCCACAAAAACACCAGGACTGCTCTTCATGTCTGCTGATGGTCGCTACACCCGCTGGCATGGCCCTGACCTCTGCTTAGGAGTGGATAAGCTCATTCCTCTGGGAGAAAGAGCAGTTGTAGAAATCTGACACTACTGTCTATTTACTCCTTTCCCCAAGCTGAAGCAGCAATAACCATCGATTCTTTGCTTTTAGCACCTCTCTGGGATTGTGTTTACTATTTGTAGCTTTGCCAAAAAGCAGCAGCTGCTGAAGGTATGGCAGGGATGTGACTTGCTCTGGGGAAGCCAGCAGCCAGTTTCAGGCTCCCATTCATAATGACTGCTGCTGCCTTCTGTGCTGTGCACACACACTGCAGAAATTTAACCTTCACGCTCCCAAAGTCGCTGCCAAGCCCCCCGTGTGCTCTGCCTTCCCCAGCCTAAGCAGTGGCATTCTGCAGGGGAAATCAGCCTGTCCTTGAAAAGAGGATCTAAATACCACCCCCCATCCCCCAGCCCCCATCTGCTGTGTAATCCAGCAGTATTTCCAAAGGATGCTGCAATAGCAATCACACTGCACACACTCTGTAGGTTTCAGAGTCTGCTCTGGCCACCCCTGGCTGGTGTCAGTGGAATGGATGGGAAAAGAGCTGGTGATCCCCAGGTGAGATGTAGGCAAGAGATGAGGCTAAGGGCTGGGCAGCATGATTCTCTGTGCTGGATTCAACAACTGCAGGGTTTGTTGCTGCAGGCAGAAACTCACCTTTGCTGACCCACAGTCTGTTGTGTGTTGACAGCAGTTAAGAAAAATTGTGCAGCTTAATGGTCCTTTATCGTGGTACAATATAGAGAAAACAACACACACTGCAAATGCAGACAGGAATACTGCATTGGCTCAGAGAGCTTAACTGTTTCATTAAATATCACAGAAACTAGATGGCCTGATATTCCTTGCCCAAGTGGAAAGAGAAGAGGATTCAGATATAATATACAGCCCCATGACCAGGATGGTGACATCCACATCTAAACAAAGTCACAGGGGCTGAGTGAGCAGGAAACAGAATAGTAAGGGAAGATTTCAGCTAGTCCCATTAAGATTGAATAAATCATGCATAATTGAGCACAGTGCTGGGAGTACATTTTACATACCAGAGATGATGGTTCCTTTAAGCACTTTGTTGGATGTTTAATGAGAGAAAAATGGCAAATCATGCTTCAGTGCTGAGCCTGGGTAGTTCAAGATGCAACCACGAGCAAGATGCTTTGTTACACTGGTAATAACATTTAAAATTCAATATTCTTGTAGAAAGAGAAAAGTCTACCACATTTTGTTTTGAAAGGAGAACAATACTAACATAACTCCCCTTTGTATAAAGATCAGGGTAAGGGCTTCCATGGTGCTCCAGAGGATGTTTAAACTACATGGTTGAAGGTTTAAAATATACATACAACCAAATTAATTAGAAATAGCTCAGCACAGATAAACTACTGAATGAAGAAAACTATTAGAAATAGGAAAGTGTCTTTAGAAAAGGTGTACATTGTGCCCAGACAAAAAAAAAACAAAAAACCACAGTATGATTGCTGAAATGTTACTTGCAATATCATCATCAGGCAGCCAAATGTTTAATTCCTCAATATTTTTCTTGAAGTTTTCTAAACTACAGATAGGCAGAATACAACTGTGCATGCTGCATGGGCCTCTTCTTCTGCATTGTCTCTCAGCACTTGTTATTGGCTGTAGGTTATATGGTTGGAGGCAGGGTAACACACTGATTAAGTGGACTTTTTGTTTGAGCCAACATGGCCAAACTAATGAACTTTATACCTGGGCTGTAAGCAAAGAAACATCTCAAACTTCATGTGACATCTTCCTTCTTTACTTCCTTACTTCTGTACTTCCTTATTTCCTTACTTCTTTATTTACTGGTATGCAGTAAATAAATTTTAAAAAGAGAAATTAACATACATCAGAGAAGCAGAAAAATCTGAGAATAACTGAGAAGTACCGTGAGCTTTAGGGTGCTCAACATTCAAGTGAGGTACACGAATGAAAAACGTCCTTGTTTTGACCTTTTCCTGCTGCCAGGAGGTAGAAGCAAATTGGAAGCTGCTCAGCAGCTCTTATTAGTGAAATATTAGATTCCCTTGGTATTCATTTGTTGCTTAGCATTTTTTTTCTTGTACCTGCATTGTGTGAGATCAAATTCTTTATGGTGAGATTCAGAAAATGGTCATTGCAATACTTGAAAGAATTCAGGCTTCTGAAGTATATAAGCTCTGGAAAGTGATTAATTGGACTTACAGCTTAGGAGGGAAGTGGGCAGAAGTACTTTATATTTTGAAAAGGAAGCCTGTGTTGCTAACAAAACAAGGTCCAGGTGAAGATAAGGAAGGGATTACCCCATGAAGTAACAGACAGACCATCTAAGAGTGTGTAACAAATGATCGGTGCTAGGGAAGGATGCAAACAAGTCACTGCAAAGCTGCCATGAGATGGCAGGACTGGCATGACTTGGCCAATGACTGGCTTTCCCAAGACCTGATTTTTATTCCAGGTTTATTAAACCAAACAGGTTTTCCATTTTCCTGGCTTCTGGCTTTTCTGAGTATCCCCAGAAATAGCCAGGTGGCCACCACTTCCCACTAAAGGCCAGGTTCAGCAGTAAGCTGATCTTGATATCAAAGGGCACGTTGTGCATCAAAGGGGATTGCAGGAGCCTTCAGAATATGTGGTGGCGGTGAGGTGTGTGCCTGAGAGGACACTGGGACAGAGCTGGGCTGGAGGGACACATATGCTGCTGTCACACACCAGCACTGTCCCAGCAGGGCTCCAAGCACCCACATAATGTAACTCTGGCAAAGGCTTGCACAGAAGATCCAGTGAAAGTCATCGGGGGGGCTGGCAAAAGTGAGGGATGCTTAAAGTGGAAAAAAGGAGAGGGTGGGAGGGAGCTGGTCCCTTTCCAAAGCAGATAAAGGAGATGGGATATACAAAAAGTGGACTTATGCTCTGCCCCACAGTTTTGTGCAAGAGGACAAAGTAGATGATTGTGACTGGCCTATGACCAGTCACCAACCTATGACCTTGCTTAACAAGAGATATCTTTCTCTCTGGCTCTGCCCCATAATATGAAACTGAAATGGCTGCTCAAAATTAATATCTGGCAAATACAGAGCCAATGTGCAGCTATATTGCTTTGGAGAGCATGGAAGCTGCCAGCAGAGAGCCAGCCTGAGAGGGTCAAGTCCTACCCTCTGTCTGCCCATCAAAAGGAGTGGAATTACTGTATTGCTGAGCTATGGGGGAGTCAGGAGAAGCCTCAGCTAATCTTATGCCTCTGGCTGCATCCTGATCTCTGCAGATGAAGGCTATAAATACGTACTTTAATTCTGTGGCTGCCAAGGTGCTTCTCTCCAAGCAGCAGACTACTGGTTGCAAGATACCTGATGCCACTGATGATCTAGAAGGAGCTGATGTGGTGCAGCAAATTTAAATTCTTTTTCTTTTCTTCTGGTACACCACAATTCTGTTTCTAATGGTTAACCCTTTAGGCTGACTCCTTGGAGTAACATTACTAGGACAAATGGGATTTAATCCTTTTTTTTCTCTGAGGCTGTATCAGAGTACATAAAAATTGTTGCCCACTGTTTGTACTATTTTCATCACTATCTAAGAGACAGGCTGAGCACTCCCATGTGTTTCTTTAAGGAACTTTGTGGTGGGCCATTGAAATCACTCATGCCTCCTCCAGTTTATGATAGAGCAGCAAGAAGGGTTTGAGGGAAGATAGTGATTCCAAAACATTACCTCCATCATCTGTGCTCTGAGAAGGAGGGCAGTGAGATGCAATTCACATCAGATTTTCCTAGTGATCCTTCCTCCCTTAACCTTCTCAACACTGTAGGGCTGCATTTTAATGATTTTTTTTCGTTTTGTTTTACTATTCAAATTTTCATCTCCATGAACTTGAAAGAAATGCTATGGATCATATGGGCTTTCCTTTTAAATGCAAGGTGTTCAATATATTCTTAAATCTGTTTTCAGTGGTCCTCAATTACTCTTCATTTTCATCTGGAAAAACTAGCCACAAATGAGATTTCTTAGAGGTGATCCCTATCTGAAGGATTACTGGGCAAGTAGTGATAAATACATAAGGATCTAGAAATGGTAGAATTCTAGTTGATGTGATTTGCAGACCATCTTGCCCAATAAAAGTGCTCAGCAGAAAATCTATCAGTAGAATTGTTCTGTTTCAGCTGGTAGAAAGACCATTTTCTTCTGAGTAGCTGGTACAGTGCTGTGTTTGGGATTTAGTATGAAAACAATGTTGACAACACACTGATGTTTTAGTTGCTAAGTGGTGCTTACCCTAAATCAAAGACTTTTCAGTTTCCTACGCCCAGTTTTCCATTCCCAGTGAGCAGGTGCACAAGAAAGTGGGAGGGAGCATGGCCAGGACAGTTGAAAGGAACTGGCCAAAGGAATATTCTATACTATATATAGAATATATATTCTGTTCTAGAGTATCATGCCCAGATTATAAACTAGGAAGATTGGCTGGGAATCACCGATCAGTGCTCAGGAAAAGTCTAGCCCTCAGTCAGTGGGAGGTGAGCAATTGTGCTGTACATCCCTTGTTTCTCATTTTTTATTCGTCTCCCTCTCTGCCTCTTCCCTTTTCATCACAGTTATTGGTATTACTGGTATAATAATTACTATAATTAGAATTGTTCTTTTGGTTTGTTTATTTCTATTATTAAACTGCTCTTAACTCATGAGGTTTAACTTTTTTTTTTTCCAATTCTCCTCCTTAGTGGGCAAAGGGCAGGGGAAAGTGTGAGCGAGCAGCTGTGAGGTACTTAGTTGCCATATGGAGTTAAAAAAGAAGAATGCATCATAACTTTGTTGTTGGCAGATATGGTAATAGTCTGTATGTATTTCCAGGTACCCTAAGGAAAGTTGTTTTGAACTGATGCATGAGATGAAAATTCTGTTTGCATCTGGGCATCACAGTCACCATTTTTCTCACCCTTTGTTATGTAGACACTCAAATTCTCCCATCAAGACAGAACAACGTGCAGAGTGGTGGAAAAGATTTTTTTTTAAAAGGGAGAAAAAGGAAAAATTTTAAAAAGCTTTAAAGGGAGAATATGCTTACTATAATAAAACATATACTGCGATCCAAAAAAGGCCTTTTAATTAAAACCTGAAATATGTATTCCTATTTGTGGGTGTTTATTTGTTCAGAATATTGAATCCAGGATAATCCTTTGAGGCATTTGCAAAGGAATGACTGCAGAAGCCAGAAGCTCTAATTCATGAGGAAGTTCTGTGTGAATTAGTTCAGCTTATCACATATTTCTCTTCTACAAAGTAGGCAGAGGAGAAATTACTCAGTTGGGTGGGATAAGTGAACCTGTTTTTCCAGTACCCAAGGGCTACTGGTGGTCCTTGAGGGGTTGCACAGCGGAAAATACCTGTTGTGACACAGCAGCTGGGGGCAATTTAGGCCTTTGCTCTTGAAAAACAGAGATTTTATTTGTGCACATGCCTCACAAAACTCCTAGTAGAAAGGATAAACAACATTTTACAATAGTGACTTATTTAGTGAGAAGCCTGTAGTGATACAGTTTTTTTTTAAGTTCCTTGCTGGAAATGGCTGCCCACGTTTTGCTTGGTGGCTGCTGGAGGAAGGTGTGAAGGCTCTGGGTTTAACCACCACAAACTGTCTTTTACTTATCTTCCATAAGAGTTTTCTGTACTTAGGGTCGATTTTCCAAGGCAGCAGAAGCTGGGTGCCCTCCTGCATGCCCTTTCCTTTTGAGAAAATATTCCTGGCTTTCCTCCCAGAGCTCAGTGTGGCACAAGAACTTGGATGCCATGGGAGAAACAGTCTCCTGACTTCATGCACTGACTTACTGTGCTCTCTGTGGTTTGGCTGACAGTCTCACCTTCCTCAGCAGAGCCATCAAGTTATGTGATTGATTACACATTTTTACCTTTTCAGCATAACTATTTTCTCATATTTTATAATACCTGTTTTAGTTTCATGAACTTTACAAGTTCATAAAATACTGACTTTGCACTTGAAGTCCTACTGACAGTTTTAGTTTCTGCACAAAGCTAGCCCAAGATCAGCTTGCCTCTAAAAAATTCTTCCCCAGCCCTCTTTCACAAAGGAAACTGGATTTTACGAAGCTTGACAGACAACCTGCAAACATTTTACAGATTTCAGTATCACAATGGCCTTATTTCCTAGAACATGGTTAAGAAAACCAATATGAGCTAAACTTTAAAACTGTGCATAATTTTAAGCACAGGCTCCATTTCTCTTAAGCAACACCTTTGTGTCAATGGGTTTACTAACACAGAACTATTAGTAAAGAGATATTAACACTATGCAGAGCACCAAGCTCAGGATACTGACTCAAATCCCTCTTTAAGTGGAGCATAATATGCCAAACCACAGGAAGTCACCTACCTTTTCAACAGCAGATTGAACCACTGTCATTGCAGAGACACAGGAAGAGTGGCTGGGGCATGCTGTGGTCTCTCCCTCTTTTCACAGTAGCCAGGGCTCTGTCTCTCAGAAGGCAAAGCCTTTGGCCTGATTCACCAACACTTTCCCTCATTAACATGTTAGAGTTACAAACAGGAACATAAATGTCAGTGAAAATCATGTTTCTCATTTCAGGTGCATTTCAATATACAGTTTAAATTCAGTGTTGGGGTTGAAATACAATAACATAATAAAGCAATTAAGAAGCTCCCACTGACATTCCCATGTCTTGTTCTCACACAAGCAATTTTCCCTTCTTATGACCTTTTTGACACTTACAAAAGCCCCCCAAATTTGTAGGTTTTATCAAGTAAGATAAGACAAATCTATTAATCTGATATTTTAGAAAGCATCTCCTGCAATTTGAAATCCTATAATTAATATCCAGCTATCCAAAAATATCTCAAATTGGTTTGCACTTCACTACCAATCAGCCTTTGAAAAGGCAAACCTATTCCTGGGATAGCTCGATGTGTTTACAAGAGGCTTCAGATGAACTTTATATGGGGCAAGTGGGCAATTTACAACCCTTGCTTTATTTTTCATTTTGGTATGCCTTGCCTTTGTACTGCAGCTTGGTAGTACAGACACAGTGTGAAATAGAGGCCATGTGAAGCATTTGAATAGCACAGGAATGATGGACTAGATAAGCACGTGGAGTGTCATATTCAAACCACATGGATGCATGCATTAAAAGATGATTCAGTACAAATAAACAGTGCTAGGAATCTTGTCATAAAACAAAGAATCCAAGATAAACTTTTTTTATTATCTGAAATAGGACTTTCTGTACTGTTTCTCAGTGAAACATGCATATTCCCAAGGTTTATTATCTTCATTAAATTCCAACATAGCATTTAAGCACTTGATTAGTTTTGAATACTTGATTTAGTCCCTGTCACTATCCTATTTTCCAAAATAAACCACAAAAAAATCATAAAATTGAAGCTTCTAATTTCTGTGAATTATAAGGTCAGGCCACAGCTGCTGGGAAAATGTAGAAACTCAAAAATAAAACATTGTAAACAAATGTCATGCAAGGCAATGTTGAGAATGAATGTCTGTTAACATTAGATTCCTGTGCACTACAAATTAATACAACATACTTTTAGAAGCCTGAAATACTGCTTTAATGTAGGAGATATTGAGGCAAATTCTAGGTATCTGATTTTTTACCGATGTTTTCCAAGACAGTGCAAAACCATTAAGCTTATGATATTTCAAAACACGGGAACAGCCAACTAAGTCCATGGAAAGTTCAGGATTTCCACACGGACAGTTCTCATTCCCACAAGATTTTCTGGTTTCAGGTCAAACATTTGGTGGCCAAGATTAAGCCCAAGAGCATTAAGGAGCAGGGAAAAAGCATCCCATGCAATCTGGATTGTCAGGGTGGCAAGAGATGACCTCTGTGATCGAGTCCCTGGGCTGTGCAGTGTCGTGTCAAACCAGCTGTTCTGGGTTTTGTTACAGGTGCATTTACTGACTGAGGTGAAAGACACGTAAAAGGTTCAGCCTTTAACTGTGCTAGTGAATCATGCTTTAACTCAGGTAGCCAGTTAATCTAACAATTACAGGACCAAAGTCAAAGGAACTATATCTGCCTCCAGTATAGTTCTCTGGGCCTTATGGCAGTGTTCCAGCTCTGGGTCTTGCTTTGATTAATCCAATAAAACACATAGAGACCACCACAAACCACTCAAGATTGTATAAGAAAGACACTGATGGACTGAGGATGGATTACTTCCTTCTTCACCTCCATGGATTTCACTTTTCTTGTGAACCCTTCAGC
The DNA here is from genome assembly GCF_036417665.1 of Passer domesticus. Lineage (NCBI taxonomy): Eukaryota > Metazoa > Chordata > Aves > Passeriformes > Passeridae > Passer > Passer domesticus. The sequence goes on from NC_087476.1 coordinate 56,422,922, forward strand.
TTTCATCCAACCTCCTTGATCTTTCTTGCCTGATCCTTCTTCCTTCTTCCCGACTTTCTCCAACACTGGTTTAAAGCTGCATTTAAATGCAACAGCTCACAATAAGACACAGAGAAAACAAATGAGTTTTTAGATGAGAATGGAATAGAATAGAATAGAATAGAATAGAATAGAATAGAATAGAATAGAATAGAATAGAATAGTTCAGTACAAAGGGACATACAATGGTCGTCTAGTCCAAATGCACGACCATTTCAGGGCTTACCAAAAGTTAAAACATACTGCATGTGGAATGCTGTCTAATTTAGTTTCCCGGTCATCCTAAAGTTCCTTTAACAGCCAGTAAGGAAGGGAGCATTGTGCCAAAGGAAAGGTCACAGATCTCACAGGTTTCACAGAACATGCTGAGTTGGAAGGGACCCACAAGGATCACTGAGTCCACCTTTTGAGTGAGTGGCCTGTACAGGGATCGAACAGGGGTTGAACTCACAACCTTGGTTTTATTCACACCATGCCCTGAGTAAGAGAGTGGGGATCTGAAAGCCCCCATTGGTGGAGAAAATATTAGCCTTTTTGGATAATCTGAGGAATCTGGCTCCTGCATCAGTTGGATTCCCAAACACATTGAAACATCTGTTCCATTTTAGGTACAAATTATCTCAGTTTTAAAGTATTCATTCAAGCTGATATAAATTTAACTCAGATATACTCAATATGGCAAATCTGCGTAGATTTAAACTAGAAATAGACATCTATCATCCTAAACTACACTTTCAGCAGTAAAAATTTGCTCTTAAGGTGTGCCTTCACTAGGGACTTGTCTTTACCAACTTCTCTGCATGGGTTTTGCTCCTCCCAGGGCTGATGATCCACACAGACAGCTCCCACAGCAGCAAGATGGTGCATCACAGTAAGGCTTGCTGGAAACCACAGTCCCTGCACCATCTTGGGGGAACGCAGCCTGGGGACCACAAAGACACAATCCTGGGTCTTTCATGTGGGAGGAATTTAACCAGTGTGAAACTAGTAAAACACGAAGGCAGGCTTGGTGGCCTGCCAGCCTTCCCTGCATTAGGACAAAGGTAAAGGAAGTGACTGTAGTGACCACAAGCCCCTGGCTTGTTCACCTGTGTCTATCCTCTCTTGTGCCTGCTCCAACAACTTTGAATCTGCCTCTCTAAATGCCTCTGCATCCACACAAGGAGAGAAAGGAGATGTTAGGGATCCCCAAATGCAGGAGGAGCATTCATCTGAGGTGGCTGTGAGTGAGTGGCTAAGAGTCCATCAGAGAGCCATCCTGGGGGGAAGCACTGTCCCCAAAACTGCAATGTCCCCATTTTGTGGCTCACCCTCCCCTCATACATGCCCTGCAGACATACTTTGCATCCACTGGGAGTCTGGACCTCACAGCCCTGGGCACTGGCGTGCTGCTCCCAGGAGTCAGCTGGTCTCCTATTTTGCAGGTAATGTAATCACTTCAGGAGCTAAGAAGAAAGAGTGATGAGCACATGATTTTTTTCCAGTTTTCCAATCAGAAATGTTCACCTGGTGGCTGAGGATAGCAGATGGCTGCAGAGGCCATTATATCCCAGCCTGAGAAGGCTTCCCGTGGAGATTTAATTTAATTCTTTAACAGGTATTTAGTAATACCAAAGTACTGCCAAGCCTACAAGCACCCACTCATGGGAGCTATGATTCAATGGGACTGCAACACTGACATGGAAAATAAGGGTTTGAAGTAAGCTCTAAACTCCTCCTCCAAGACCTGGTTATGCACTTAATATGCTGACCATAAGTATGTTAAAAATATTTTTTTATGTTTATATCTACATGGAAAGGTAAAGGTATTTCTTTGTGCCAAACCCTGAAACCAAGGAAACACTTCTCCAGCTGCAGACACTGACTTGCCTTGGGTGTGCTGTGGCCACAGCAATCTGTGTGTAAAGAAGGCTCTAAGTGCTTGGGTCTGGGACATCCCTGCAGCTCCAAGCTGTCACCTGAAAGAGGAATTTGTCTCCAAGAAAAGAGCTCTAGAGTTTATCCCTTGACTTTGAAGAGGCACAGAAAGCTGGCAGCTGCTCTAGGACATGAAGTAATAGAACATCTTTGTCCCAGGTTGGCAAAGATGTAAGTACCTTTGGACTTTATACAGCTACATTTTGGAGTTTTTAGGATGATTCATGTCACAAAATTGCCTCTCAGTCTCACTTGTAGGTGTTTTTGTGGATTTTCATCTGCATGCTCAGCATGAAATGCCATGAAGCCAGCAGAGCTGATGTGATTTGCTCCAGCAGATTATCCCAAAGTTCACTGGCCAACTGCCTAAATGCTTTTGCAGTTACACAGAAATGTGTTTAAAGAACTCACAGAGGAAGAGCTCTTGTGCAAAGCACCAATGACATGCATGCAGTCCAAATGCATACATTTGACATCCCTCACTCATTAAAGGTGTTCCTCATTCCACACCAAAAAATCCCTGAGATGTTCACGGATTCCTTTGAACTTCACTCCCACAATATGCCCAAGCCCTGTTTTGCTCACTTGCCTTTAATTTGCAAGAACAAATTCAGACTGGGAAAACAGACTCTTTGGTCCAGAATCAGTCTGCATTACCTGCTTCTCAGCCTAGGATTTCTTGGAGCCACTCTGACTTCTTTTTGATAAAGAGCATTGCCTCTAGACCCCATTGCATCCCTGCATACCTGTGTGTGGTGCTACTGTATTTCTTACAGCTACTTACTGATGAGAACACCTCACTCAGGGGGATATGCAAGAAATATTGGGGGAAGCTGCCCCTAGCTAGTATTTGATCATAAATGCTACAAAAGGAGAAGGTCAAGGCAGAAAAGCAGATCTTTGGTAATGGGTGCAATCTGACATCTGAATTTTGTTCATCAGGTCTGTGAGGAGAGCAGGAGAGCTCTGGGCACCCACTCTGTTTCAGAGAGGCTATAGCTGCCCTACAGTTGCTAACCAAGAGAACTCTCTTGCACACGCTCTATCCAAACATAGGAATCCTATATTTACAGCCTCATTTTGGAAAATAAGTCTGACATCCCAGGAGCATAGCTTTCCTTGTTCCAGCATCCCAACATGTTGCACCACACACAGTGGTGAATGAAGGAAGTGACACCTCTTTTTGAGAAAGGATGTCTAGTTTTTGCCTCTCAAATGGTTTGAACACAGCAATTGGCAAATGAGATGCTCTGAAACTATTAATTCTATGTCATTTAGTAAGTGTTCATGCATGGTCATAGCCCTGATTAGATTATTTGTGTGTTTCCTTTGTGTTAAATTAATTTCCAAGGTCACACTGAGTGATCACATTTTAGCTTGGGTGATCTACGTCCACACCACACTTGTCTCATCAGCCTGCACTCGCTGATTCCTGTGAAAGGCATAGCAGTGCTTCTGCCAGGCTCAGGCTTCTCCTGTCCCTCCCCTGTCCACATACAGCAGGTTACAATGCTTCCCTTTACAAGCATGTGCTGCCAAAAAACCAGGAGCTCCTCTCACACCCCTCACCCTTCATACGGCAGCTGGGAGTGGTTTCTTTAGGGCTCTGCAGGCATCACTCCCTCGTGAGAACTGTTGATCCTTGTTTGTCCTTTCTGACACACAGACAAAGGGTAACCCAAGACAAACAGGGGTGTCAAGCAAGGCCCCTTAGCTAATGACTGCATGCCTTGAAACGCCTCTGCAAACACCCCAAGAGAAATGGCATGTGGTGTTCCATGGTGTGATGCAACACTGATTTGTTGCATCTACAAAACGTCCTCATAATTGTGTGAAATTGAGTGTGAACAAGCACTTGAATTGCAGTTCATCAAACATAATTAAACTGAAACACAGCAGCAGAAATACCCCTTTTATCTTGTGTAAGGGCTGATAATATAAATACAGAGCACCCCAGAATCAAAAAATTGACTAAGCAGATGCTTGCTAGTCTGTGAATTCTTTTGTAATGCAAAAATGACTTTTATCTCTCACTGTCTATTTTTGAATGCTCATCACTGTGCTGCCTGGGTGTTTTGATAAAAGGCAATAAATATATTTAGCATATGCTTAGTTCATTTTAAAAAATCAATCTACTTCATGTAATTTGGCAACAAAAGAGAAATAATTTATAAATGTCTGGTACACTAATCTGGATTGTAACTCACTTTGACCAGAATAAAAAAAAAATAAAAAGGCTAAAAAAAAAGTACAAAGTAGTTAAAAAAGAAGATGATAGAGCTCAGATTGTGTGATCTCTCCTGTGAAGAGTGTGTCATCTCCTAATGGTTCTACATAAAGTCTCTTTTATCCCCACAGAACATAGTGCAGCATGCACTCAAAATAATGTGGGTGAATTTATTCCAGAAATGGCCTTGTGGTGTGGAAGGAAAAGAGCAAGATCTTCTGTGCTCTACATCCAAAAGATGTTGATTTGATCTACAAAGACAGGCGTCCTCAACACCACCCTCACCTTAGCCAGCCATTGCATGGAGGCAGGCATTGCATTGAGAATCAGTTTCCCACTGAAAATTCAGTGGTGCAGGTGTTACAGAGCTTCTGTGCCCAGGTGCCCCAGGCACAGCCTGGACACAGCAGCCAGCAAGTGCAGCCTCGATGCCTCCTTCCCACTGAAAACTCTGGTCCAGACCACAGGCCAGATTTAGAGATGAAGAACATAACCATGTTAAAACTATTTACTTTATATAAGCAGAGGGGCTAATTTTTTTTCTTTACACTAAAAAAGATCACTGAGGGTAAGAAAGCTAGGTTTTGAAAACACATTCAGGGATTAGGGCTCCAAACAGGAGATGTTGTAGACTGTACATGAGACACAAATTTTAACCTTGCATCCCATTCCAGACTATTCAAGCATGATAGATCCTTTGAAGATTCCAATAATCTATTGGTTCTCTAACCCTTGCATTTTCTACACTTTTTAACTAAAATTTTAACTGAACAGTGCACTTTTAAAGGCAGGAAAATGCCTTGAAAGGATTTAGCTGCAACTTGAAATGCCTGTATCCCTACTAGGTCTGGCCTTCACTTGCTAGACAAATGCATCTGTCAGTACAAATTGCTTCACAGTGGCTTTATACATGATTTCTCCATGATGGAGCTGAGACGGTGCCTGTTCTTTCCCATTTTCTGTTTGAAAGCATTTGAGCTCTCAAGTCAGGAAAGAGGTCAAAAAACAAGCACTGGCCCCAGAGACTTCTCAGATCAGCCTGGAAAACACATCCGTTTTTGTAGCCCTCAAGAAAATAGACACTGTTCTCATTAGCTGTACATTAGGCCAACTCAAATGACTAAGAACCCATTTACAGCCAGGTCACCAGGAAAGCAGACTTCAGCAGGAGGCCAAGACTGAACATGTGACCCCACTCTAAGGGTCATTAAATATATGTTTGAAACGCCCAAATAAAAGTTCAAGCAACATTTTCTTTTCAGGGTTTCATCCCTGGTTTTGAACCTATGTCACAGAAAGCAGAACCCAGCCCCAAGACAATCTTCAAGGGAATTAATAATGCTGTAATAACACAGTCAAGCTTGCAACCCTGGCAATGAATGCTTATCTCACACTGTGAGCAATGTTTAAAATAAATAAATACTGCAGGGGAGTAGTTGTTAGTGCAATTGTTGGGTTGTATCCTTGTGGCAAGCTTTTTATCATAATAGTACAGGAGAGTACAGTTTGTTTGCAATGCAAGTTTGAGCCAGAGTGCAAAAGCACATGAAGTCTGTTAATAAATAATGGACTGGGCATGTGGGTTTTGCAGAATGACTTAAAAAGTCAACCCCTTCAAAGTACAACATTATGCAAGTCCTATTGAAACAAAACAAAAGAAAAGATTTAATTTTTAGTCCCTTGGAATGACAGACATGCTCTCCAGGAGAGAGTGAGACCCATGCAGGTGTGATGGCAGATGCAGCAGTACAGTGCCAGATGTACAGGAACACACCTTAGTGTCTTCCCACTTGTGTTGTTCCACCCAGGCAGTGGCAATGGAGCAGCGTGCTCTTGAATTATGGTACCTTGAATGTGTTTTCTATAGCTGAAGACTATTACACAGTCAGAAGGACAGATCTTCAGACAGGTTGGTATTTTGTAGATTTGACAATGTCATACCATACAGAGGTCCAGAGCTTATTATTATCTTGGGTTTAGGAGCTAGCAGCAGCAAATGCCTACATCCTAACCTTCCCAGTGGAAGGACACAATAGACTAGAAAGAGGAAAGATAGCCAGGGGCTCCATAATTTTTGCTGTACAAAGCTAACAGCAGTAAATTACTGAAGAGGGACCAGTTAATTACAGTGAACAGAAGGGAGATCAGGTCATTGGCCTTAAGGAGCAGGACCTCTTCCTAAGAAGTACATGCCAGGCCTACCAGGATGGTGTGTGACAATACCAGTGCATATTGGCAGACAACACTGCTTTGCCCAACTTAAGAACTGCCTAATGCCAAGCTGAGCATGTCATCCCAGCACTTAATAATCTAAGTTACAAACAGTTAGAAAAATTAAACACTTACTTGGTCCAAGACCTATGGAAAATGCAGCAACATAGACAAGCAGGCTGGCCAGTGAGAGCCATTTCAGGACAACAGGAACCTCCCCACTCTCCACATGAGACCCTGTTGTGCTTTTGCCTCCTGCCGGGGCAGTCCTGTTCAGTTCTCCTGTCCTGGCAACATCTGGGCTTTGTACATCAAATGACAATCTTTCCGTTGAAGCCATGCTAGCAAAGAGGTCCTTGAGACTCCCATTGGTGACAGTGAAGTTTCCTGGTCTCTGGAGAGAGAAATCCTCTGGAGACTGGCTTCTGCAGACCTTGGTTAAATTCACATGTATGTTACGGTTCACTAAGCCCATAGTGACCAATGATATTGCCATAACAGAAGAGCCAATACACAGAAAAGTTTTACTTCCAACTTGATCCACAAAAAATGTGGCTGGGACTGTGCTGACCACCTTAACCACTCCAACTCCAGTGGAAGCCAAGCTGGCAGCTTCATTGCTCTGGAACCCAACTGACTTCAAAACCGTCGATGCATAAAATAAAATGTTGGGTTGCCCAGTTGTTTGCACAAAAAACACTAGAGTGAGCCCTACCAGCATTCGGGCCCTCATGTTGTTTTTAGAACGAAACAGGTCCAAGAAACTATACTGATGTTCATCTTTCAGGGAAGACTTAATCACAGTAAGCTCTTTAGTAGCATCTGATGTTTCCCGTAGCCTCTCCAGTACTTTTCTCGCCGCTTCATCGTTATTTTTCATCACAAGAAACCGAGGGCTTGGAGGAAGGAAATACATGGCAATAGCCTGCAAAGCACCTAATGGAATCACCAGGCCAAACATGTACTTCCAGCCATGAGATATGCTGGCAAAAGCATAATTTGAAATATAGGCAAAGAGAATGCCTATCACAATCATGAGTTCATTTAATGATACAAGGAGGCCTCTTCTGTGCTGTGGGGCGATCTCAGCGATGTACACACACGTTGCAATTGATGATAATGATATGGAAATGCCTATGGCAATCCGGCCCACAATGAGTATCTCGTATGATTCATAGGGCAGCAAAATCAGACTCCCCAGCACAAGTAAAGATGATGCAATAATAATAGCAAGTCTCCTTCCAAATCTGTCTATAAGAAATCCACCAGTAAGGGATGCAAATAAGGCCCCAAAAAGCAGGGAACTTACAATGACTTCCTGCTCTTTGCAAGAGAGTGTTAAAATGCTGCTCATCTGAAGAAGAGCCCCGGAGATAAGGCCCAGCTCATAGCCCATCAGAAGTCCACTTATGGCAGCAATGGCAGAAGATAGAAAGGTGAATGTTCCACAACCTGAAATAAGAGGATAAAACAAAAAACCTTGAAAGAGTGATTTCTGCAACATTCTGACAATTAATAACTTTGTTTGATCTACCAGTTTAAAAAAATTCTCTGTAACTTTTAGGCAAAGCAGTTAGGTACACAACCAGCAGCAGTGGTGACATAAAAGTTATTTACATAAAAAGCTATTTCTGAAAAGAAAAAAAACCAAACCAAATTAATATTAAATCTTTAGTTTTGACACCTTTGTGTCCCTTATCTTTCTGATCAAAAGTCAATAAGGTTTTGATCAGGTGCTAAATAATTAAACCTTCTATTTCAGAATATTATTGCAAAAAGAAATGGTGAGAAAACAACTTTTGCCTTGAGATTTTTCAGTGTTTTTCCTAAACAAAGAAAGAAAGTCTCATCTACTCAACTAGAGTACCATGAGCAAGGAAAGCACAAATTTCTCAGCCAAACTGCTTCAACCTTGACTCAAATAAGTAACAAGTTTTCCCTCACCACATATTATTTCCTTTGTTTCGCCTGAGGATGACATGAAAGCTCTTGGTACCATTGTTTTTACTTTGCCAAACTGGAGACTTATTCAGTGAGCATCAGGCTGATGCAGGTATCTGGGATATTCTAGGGAAACTGATCTTTGAGGTAAACTCATGAACTCTATGGGCTTTGCTCACATCTAAACTCAGATTCTTTGGAGTATCTTGATCAAATATTTTGCATTGCTTTTAATGTCAGGAACAAGAAACAGATGATGAAAACAATGCAGATCATATGCCTTTGAATCTCTCCTTTAAAACAAACTCAATTTATACAATTGTGATTCATTGTTTATTGTTACAAGATAGATTTGACTGATCATATTCTACTAACTGTGAAGCCTTTTGCACCCTAAACCTTGAGGAATATATCAATTTGTTATTGTTGGTCTCGTTCTTCCTCCCAGCATGATTTTCCTCGCATCATGATGTTGGCTGCCACACAACTAGGAAAAGAGTAAATCAACTTCTGATTTTGCAATTAGTTAAAGAGATGGAATGTGTCGGAGGAGAGGTGGCTTTTGCAGCCTAACAGAGTCCGTATTTAGTTAATTCTCCTGGAATGAGTGGTATATGGTCTAATTAGAAATGATAGACGGAGTTTGTTTATGTTTAGCTCATTTTTCTAAGGCGTTAAGGCCCTTTGATCACACTGACTGCTCAGAGTTCTTTGCCAATAATTTTCAGCACATTGGTGAGCATCAGCCCCATTTGATAGAGGATATTACATTTCAAAAGCAAATCTTGAATAAAGAAAAGGAGAGCAGCCCTAGCAGTACATCTGCGCTGCTAAAGTAAACAGTGCCAGAGCCCAGGCCCAGACCCTGGCATGTGGCCACATACCCTACTAAATTGCTGGCAGGATCCCTGCCACATTTGCAGCCCAAGCCACCTTGTGTTGTCCTAACTCCCAGAAGCAAACAATTCCACCACCCCACCCTGCAGCCACTCCACAGGCACATGGGTTATCATGGAGAGTAGCACAGTACAACTGTGAATATAAGCAATGCCTCAGAGATCAGGGGAGATGGGCAGGCCCATTAAGTCTCTTAAGATAAGTATCACCTATTACCTCTCCTAACTTTGAGCCAAACAGCAGAAGCCAAACAGCAGCAGCCCTGAGATGCTGCGTGCAACAAATGCACCTCAACTCACTCAGCCACTGAGCTGGTGTGGCTGGCAAACCAGAGATAGACAAGAGACAGGGGAGAAGCACATGGTTTTGTCTTGATGGGTTGTAAGGACGCAGGGGGAATGGGATTATTGTGAAAAGTCTTTCAGAAGGTGGGGGCGGATGGTAGATTTATTGGGAATGGAGATGGAACATCTTGAAGAAAACAACAGAAACAAATATGCAAAATGCTCCAGTGATAGAACAATCTTTTTTATATTGTTGTTGTTCATATCTGTTAATATTTCTAAAGCTTTTTCTTCTTTTATATCTGCACTATCTGAGATAATTTCACTTCTTTTAAATAGAAGCATGGGTTAGGTCCTGCTGTACTTCCTTCACCCATTGAACAGTACTTCAGTGGAAGTACTGCTGACTACAGCCAAGCTGCTTTGTGCTGCATCCTGCAATGCACACATGCAGTATTTGTTTTATCATTGCAAAACATAATTTCTCCTTCCCCTTTATACTTTTGAGTTGCCTGCTTGCTGTATATTATTGTATCTGGAGAATATACCCTTCCAATGAATCCTGGCTGGGAATCTGGGCTGATAACAACACAGTGTTGTGCTGAAGGAATGAGCACATGAGAAACTAAACTGCTAATTTGATTGCAGTGCTCTGCCCAAACTACTCTTCAGTGCTGATGTTTGTGCTTTCTTGAATATCTCTTGAATATTTTAATCATTGAGCCACATATATTTAATGTAGGATTTTACCTCAATTTATATATTATGGATAGAGAGCACTGTCTTTATCCAGTCTGACACTCACAAACAGCACAACATGATCCTTCAGACACACTTCAGTTACGTTTTATCTGAACCAGGTGATTTAGAAGACTCAGCTTTGATTTAAAAATGTCTAATTACTGAAAACCAATGACTTTAAGTCATAGGTCATCCCAATGGTTAATTGCTTTCACTGTAAGTTATCTGTAAATAATTTCTAGACTTAATTTCTGCAACTTTAGCTTCCAGCCATTAGATCCCATTCTCCATTTCCCCACACTTAACTGTGTTCTAAGTACAAACTTATAGCCTGTCATTGGGTCATCTCACAGACATTTCCTTTTTTAGCTACTTACCCTGTGAGGCTTTACAAGTTCGCCAATCCCTTAAGTATTTAAACCTCTGTTCTCTGAACTTTTTCAGACCACCAAGTTCTTCAGTAAATTGTGATCTGGACCCAGTGTTCCTGCAGTGATTACATAGTGACAAAGAGAAACTTGGCATAATTTTTTTCAGTCCTGGTGGACACTTCTCTCTCTACTTGTCCAAGGATTCTCACAGACATGTATAGAAGCTTATCTTCTGGTTATCATTCAGAGAAACCTACTTCTTTTCTGACTGGATTCTTTCCAAGGAACTGCCTTGCCTTTAAACATGGCCTGCTTCGTTTTATCCTAATGAGGAATGCAAATCACTTTACATTTGTTGGTATTAGGGTTCAACTTACCTAACTGTGAGACATCTACATCATCTCTAGATTTCTCTTGTAACCACTTGAGAAAAACAGGCACTTCTAGACGTCTGAATTAGGGCGGATGCCGACTTCCCTCCATTGCCTATAAAAGGAAACTGTGTGGCTTGCTCAGATGCAGATGTCTAAAGTTAGCAGAGAGGAACCCCAGACAGCACATTCACTTGCAGTCAGCAGGCCAAGGCATCCAAATTGCGTTCAGCCAGTGGCATGTCCCATTTATTGATCACCCATCACCTTTATCACCCTGTTAAGTAATCTGCTATTATTTTCTTCCAAGAAACTGAGAACGGTAAGTAACAGAGGGGCAAAAACTGAGTTTTAGGCTCTTCAGCAGAAACACAGCAGCATGGACAGTGTACTCTATTGATACTTTGAAGTCTGTGTCCTGCATAGTTCTTAATTCTTAAAATGTTGGGAGTGCCATTTTTGTATGTTTTCAGTTTCTGAATGAGAGTGTCATGTCAAATATCTTGATAGAGTCCACCACCAGAGCACTGTTCTTTACAATCCAAACTGTGCTCATATCAGCCTGTGGTCCTTGGATCAGAGAAACTGAGATGGTTATTTATTTTTAGTCTGAGAGTCTGTGCAAGCTGGATGTAGAGATTGGACACCTGGGAATTGATAGGGAAGCATTCAAGCCCATATATTTACTGCTTCTCCAAGTAGAGCAACTTGATCAATGTCTTAATGTTTATTTTTTTTTTTTTGTTTTTACTAGGTCAGCTGGTATCCTTCTTCATGTGTCCAGTGACACATACCCACAGTTGTACAGAAATAGTGGAGGGCTGTAACTAGAGCACCTCTGAATGAGAAGCAGATCCTGACGTGATGCAGAGGGAGACACATTGTCCTTCTGCATTAGCAGCAACAAAGTCAGTATTTAACTTAGTGTCTCTTGTCTCTTACAGGCACTATTCCACTGAAAAACACTGTTGTATCACCATGAGGTTTTGTTTTAACTGGGGTACCCAAAACTTGCCTGCTCACCACTGCCTGCTGAGTTAAACCTTGAAATCTCTGCTGAGTTTCCCTTCATGACCTTCCTCTAGGCAAAATTCCCTCTGACTTCAGCATATGTTTTGCTTTAACATTTCCAGATAAAAAATGTTGCAGTAGTTGTACTCACAATCCTTTTAAGTGTCACTTTGAATGATGCTGCTGGCACTTCTTAGGCATTCCTTTTTTTTTTTTTTTTAACAAAAAGCTTCTTTATATATTTATACATATATTTCTCTTATTTTTATGAGATGCCAACAGAACATATGGCAGTGTACAGCCCAGGGGAATAAAATATTTTAATGATAGCTACCAGAGAATTTTCTCCTTCTGTCTGCCACTAACACCATGGCTAATGAGTGTGTGGCTGGTATGTGACAAGTGATTGGAAAGTCTATTCTCCAGTTTCCCATGTAAACAAAGTGGTTTCTCACAACTTTTGTTCTAGCCAAAAGCAGCCCTACTTGGCAAACAAACCTATCTTTAAGAACATTTGTTGGAAGTGTTTATGCTTGGTTCCTGAAAAGGAGACCAACTGCAGTTGTACAGCAGCACAGTGTACCGACGATGAGGCTGGACGGGGCCAAGTACTAAGGGTGTGCCCCTTTACTCACTTTCAAGCACATATTTGGGAAAATACATTCATTCCAAAGGCACAGTATTTGGTCTGTGCATGTATTTTACGGGCATTATGGATAATTGATCAGGGAAGATCTGCAAGCAGGCTGATTTGGGAAACAGCACTCTTCACCCACCTAATGGGAGGGAGAGATATGGGAAAGGAGCCTTTTCCAGATTAGTTTGGCAGTATCATGCTCCATGTTAGTCCAGACAGAGATTTCTATGATGTAGCTTTTCTTTGCTTTCTCCCAGGAGATCATTCAGGGTGCATAGAGAAAACTGCTGGGAAGGGAGTAGGGATATTACTTTATGTAACTGGTGCAAATATATCTATTTTGAAAGGAGGAGACTCATCAGTCTCTTCCACCATGCTACTTTCTTCTGTTTACTTTGATTTAATCTGAGATGAGAAACATCTCTGTTTGGAAGGGAAGGAAAGTATTTTCCTGTCAGGAAAGTTCTTTAAATCACTGTAATTTCTTTGATCTTTTTAGACCTTTGGAAATTGAATTCAAGTTCTGTCAACCATTGGTCAATAAGCACAGGATAGAAAACCCTAATGAGTTGAATGCATTGCCTAGATATAAATCCACAGCATGGAATATCTCTTTTTTTCAATAGAATTATTTCTACTTTTATCTACAATAAATTTTAAAACTATAGCATCTGTATTTGAAAATTTTAAGCTGTCTCTAATAACGTATTTGTTTTCCACCTGAGTGCTGTCTGACATGCAAAAAGTGTGTCTTTCAAGGGATATAGTATTTAAATTTCCCAAGCTGTCATTAAACAATATTTGCTGAAGTGTGTAACATGAGGATCTTTTTTTTTTAGGATAAATGTTTGATGGCATGTATTGGAAATTGCTGCATAATTAAACCATGGTTTTGTGTCTCATAAAAGGTAATTTTCCCATTTTCATGTTATCATGATCTTTACTGTGCTGCCACAGCCAATTTCTCTAGCTCATCCAATTGTTGGGTATAAAGAGATATATCTCACCCTGTTGCTCTATTCCAACACCTGAGGTTTCTTTAGATCCAGTAGCTGCTCAGTGGGTACATTTCTCCTATTAGCTAGAATACATCTGACCTACTAAAAATAATATCAAGGCCATGTGGGATCACAATCATTTGACAAATGGGAATCCTCCCACGCAAATGTGAAAGGCAAAGCCAAAACAAATACTTTGTAAATTGAACTAAAAGAGAAGGTCGAAGGAAACAAATGTACCACTCATCTAAACTCCTCCAGTGGTGGGAAGCACTGAATACTTTGTACAGCATAAGCCATAATGTACTTTGTAAACAATATTCAATTTCATTAACAAAAGCCCCCTGACAATGATGGAAAGACAGGGAATGCAGATCCCAGACAGACCCAGCATGGCTATGTCCCCTCTTACTGCTCTGCTATGTAATTTCACTATGTCAAGAGGCAGCCTGTCCCCTCATTACATTAAATGGTATTTGGGTTTTGTTTTGTTCATTTCTAGTAAGAATCAACAAGTTCTTTTAATTTCTAACTATGTAATGATATATTTCTCAGGTTACTGCTTTGATTTTTGAGGGTAAGGACAGATGTGCAATTTGCATGTACTCTTCTAACCTTAACCCATGTGCTGCAGAAACTTTGCTATCTGTTTATTGCTGTCCTATAACCATCTGCACTGCTCTCCTCAGTCCCAAAGGCAATGTTAAATGTGTCTGCACACCTACTGACTTTCTGTTCTTGGTCATGGCTAACCTCTGATTCCAGTATCAGGAGACATTGCTTGACAGATCACTATCACACTCCAACAAAGCATTTGTGCCTATGGTTTCTGAATATTTTCTTGTATTAATCATTCCTCAAAGTGAACAAAATCTCCTTGGGACATTGTCATTTCTGGCTCATTACCATGCTGTCCTGTTTGGGTACAGCTTTTAATAAGGCATAATAAGCCTTGTGGCTGAGAAATATCATGATTGTGGGACATTATCCCCTTCATCTTATCATCTGGGAAAGAGTTTGAAAATGCAAAACCATGCTGCAACTGAAAAAACTGGCTGGGTAGGACAGCAAAGATGAAGAGCTATGAAATTCAGTTTCTGCACTTAAAAACTTATTGCAGAATAAAAGTTACAGCTAATTTTTGAGGCTGTCAGCACAGAAACCCTGTTTCTTCCTGAAATGCTAGGGAAGTAAAAACAGGAGGGAGACCCTGTCCCCTCACCCTGACCTGTTGCCCTGCATGGACAGGTGCAGTGCCTGCCTGGACTCCCTCCACTCACGCCGGTGAAAGGGATGAGTGTGCAAGGACCAAACCACTGTTGTTAGAGGGCAGCAGGTTCTCCTATCTTTCAGATGGCTGATCTTCATAAAGGAAAATTATTTACACAACAGACAGCACCTACACGAGCAGTAGGACCAAGGCCTTTTAGGGAAAGTATCACACAAACCTTCATTCAAAATTCCAGCTGGCACTCCCCGTCCTTACTCACATGTTCCCCTCTCGCACTTTTGGAAACTGAGAAGGCACGTCCCGGGAGTCCCTGGGCTTTGGGGCCGCTCTCCCCCTGGCCCGAGCATTATCCAAGAGCTGGCACTCAGCTCCTGCCTCCTTACCTGCTGCAGCCGGGAGCCGGGAGCGGCTGCAGCCCCGGCTGCGCTCCTCATCCTCCCCTGCGCCCATGGTCTGCCTCTGCTGGCTGAGCTCCTCCGTGCTCTGCCCAGGTACCAGCACTGCCCCTTCGCACCTTGCGCGGGAGCACTTCACAGCGCCGCGCTCCTTCCCCGGCCGCACAGCAAAGGGCAGGCTGTTTTCCTCATGGCAACAAGTTCCTGAAGCTGGCTGAAACCAAATGCAAACCACAAAGTGGTTCGTGAACAACTTTGTTGCTATTTCAGAAGGCTTTGCCCTTTGCAGTGACACAGGCTGTTGCTATTCTGGGGAGCCTATTGCAGGCGAGGGGAGGGCCGTCTGTCGGAAGTATTGCTTTTGCCTTTGAACAAATAGTTGAGACATCAGACATCTATCCATGCACAGCTCCATGCACATTCCTTACTCATTCACTTACAGGGGGTCTCTCTCTTTTTCCTGTCTCTCTTTTCCTCCTCTCCCTGTGCTCATACGCACAGGCTTTTAGCAGAGAAGGCACACTGAAGGGGAGGGTTTGAAGTGTTTCCTCTGTCAGCTAAAGTTAGGGCACTGAGCACACACACACACACACACACACACACACACACACACACACACACACAGACACGGCACCACTTCATTCTTGCAACTTATGAGCAAATTATGGTGAGAAGTAGTGGAGAGGAAAACAACCATGGCAGCCTCTTGCAGCCTGTGATAGTAGGAACCAGGACTTTACGTGGCAAAGATGCACATGATATTTTACAAGCAAATGCAGGGCAAGCCACCCTCTTTTCCATGACAATTATTTGAGTCAAGGACTTGATTTTGCTTGCTGCTGGGAGTCACTCCATCCTTGCTTGCTTCTGTGGCAGCAGTGGCCAGGGGCTGGATGGCAGCGGGAGGGAAAGTTTGCTCTGGGTGCAGGTGAGCTGCCTATAGAGGCTGCTTGCCCTGCTCTGTCCCAGTCCTGGGAGAGCCTCCAAGTGCTCTCAGCAGACCTCTTGCCTCCATCAGGCAAGTTGTCCAAGTTACCCGCAGTGGGAATCACTGTTGTATAATCTGGCAGTACTGCAGGCTTCTTATTTCTGCTCTCTGATTGCTTGCTTGCTTGTTTGTTTTTGTTGTAATACACTAATGCCTGCAGATAGCATGGGAGGGAAAGAGAGACATAGAACCTCGGTAGCTTTGCAGTATTTCCAGACAGGAGAATTCCTAAACATTTTTTTCCTTGTGTAGAGCAGGCATAATAAGCCCTTTATCGATGTTTACTTAACAAGAAAAATGTGATGAAAGACATTGTAACTGCTCCATCTGACAGCTGGCTCACTGTCAGCTTCAGAAACTGGACTGCCAGGGATGCCACAGGGGCATTGCTTCCATTAGGGAGTTTGGGCTTTGGCAGTGCCTTTTACATGTAGTTACATGAGCCAGCCTAACTCTGTTCTCACGTGTTACATACTTTCCTTGTAAAATGTCCATCTTACAGAATGCTGTCAGCACTATTAACAATTTCTTAACACATCCACAGAGGTGTTATTTCTTCATGGTTTATGTGCAAAAAGTAATGTTAACTTTTAAAGAAATTATTTGTATGTTTTGGGAAAAAAAAAAAAAGAGAGAGGCTGTTTAGGCTGGGGAAGGAAAGGAAATGTTTTCATAGATCAAACTCAGCTGTGATAAGATTCCTCTGTGATAATGTGGTGTGTAATCGACCTCCTCTAACAACCCACACCTCATATAACCCACAGCTCAGGTCAGTGCAAGCTCTCTGGAAACTTCAGCTGACTCCATAGTTGCACAGCTGTTCCCACATCCCAAGTGCCTTTACGTGTAATGGTCCTGGAGGAGGTGTCAGAGAATGCCAGAGGTGGCAACTTGACAGGGGGGAAAGAAGAGATGTAACACAACTGTTCAAAAACCCCCTAAATTAAATGCCATCCTCTGATTAAATATGTTGACTATACACAACTGCTAGCACGTACAGGCTTTAGGAGGATTTAAAAACTTGCTAGGAACTGCACCTTCCCCTGAATATTACCCCCAGGAATAAGTAATAAAATCACTGCATTACATTGAGTTCTCAAATCTTGGGATTAATAGATTTTACTAAATTAATGTTAAGTGAACACAATAGTGAATTTCTTTTTTGCTTAATAGGAAGAAAAAGGTATTTTGGACAAACAGCAGGATTTATTTTAACTGTTTGCACCTAGTGTTCAGTCCCCTCAAAAGCCAGAGCCTGCAATTATTTTAAATATTTACCTCCTTGTTTACTAAGAAATCCAGTCAAATAATCCATTTTTCCTTTCTAGTTCTGCCTTTATGTCATGGTATCTATGCCAGCTGCAATGGTTTAACTTTGCCCCCTGGGGTAATCTCAGAAGGTATGTACCTCGCTTGCACAGAGGGTAAAGCAGCCAGTAGACACAGTACAAACTATAATTGCCAGAGAAAATATGAAGGAACACATCCTTATTCTGAGGGCTTGTATTTGGGCTGCCCAAAGGACAGTGCACCCTTGCTGTGCTGAGCTGTGGGTGCTGCTGAAGTGCCAGGAAGGTCCCTGGGCTTTGACCTTGTCCCTCAGGTATACCCTACGCCTGTAAAAACTGAATCTGTGTGATATGGTCTTTGGAAAAAAATGTTCCCAGTAAGTGGAAATATGAAATATTTTAGCCTGAGATCTGCTGTTTGCATGGTGTTGTTATGAGGGATGGGCTGCAGTGTCATCAGTTTCAGCTGATATGAAAAGCCACAGTGTGAAGATGTCTTATCACAACTGTGGCAAAAATCTGAGGCATTGATGTTATTGGTGTTTACTGGTGCTAACTGGGAACCCAGAAAATGAAGGAACTGTAAAAAAGCTGATTGCAGCCAATGAAAGCAAACAGAGAGAGAAAACAAACAGCCTGTGCTGGTTCTGCAGTCAAGCCAGTTGTAGAGGGATAGTGTGAAATGCAGCGACTGAAGCCCTTGCTGGTGGCCACTGGGCCACAAACCCTCTGTTCCCTACCAGAAATAAACAGCCAACCCAGCAAGGACAACTCTGGTACAGCACACATGACCGGGATGAGGAGGAAGAAAAAGAAGGGTGCCTTGATGCTTTTCAGTTCTCCATTGTTTTCCTGTTACTGCCTCGCCTGTGCACAATGCTCAAAACAATGGCTGGGCTGGGCTCTGTGCCGGGAGCAAGGTGTCCCTCAGAGCAGGGGCAGGAGCCTGCCAGGGAGCCTGCTCTGCCCTTCTCATGGCTACCCAGGAAAGGGAACCAAAGGGCAGGGAGAAATGTTGCCAGAAGAAAACCTATTCCAAATGCTGAGATGGGCAGCAGAGGAATGATGCTGTGAAGAGCAGGAGCCCTGGGCTCATAGCTGTGCTCTGGGAGGCTGGGCAGGAGGTCACACCCTGCAGGAGTGGGAAACAAGAGTGGGAAAGATTTAAAAGCTCAAAGCAGGAGAGGGTCAGGAGGCAGGCAAGGGGTATGAGTGCAACACTCTCATTCATGAGATTCCCCTATTGGTTTTATGGACATGCAGTTGGCAAGAAATCACCTTTTCTGCTATCTTCTCAGTTCCTTGATTTCAAAACCAGCCAAACACTTTAGTACTAGAAACATGATTAGACTAGAAAAAGAAGATAAGATAGTCACATTAAACTGCTGAATAATCTGTCTGAAAAATCTGTGAGGCTGATGGGGGGATTTCTTCTCAAATCTCTGGTCATGGATTGTATTTGTATTTCTGGTGATCTAATAACTCAAGTTTGGGACTGTGGAGAGACAGGGAAGTTGGTGATAAGCCAACAGAAATTAATTAAGAGTTGAAGAGTTTTCTGAACCAGTTTGCATAGACCACTTATGTGAGAGTTGGAGTAAAGAAGGTCATCTTATTTCTCTGTAGATTTCATGATTCTTAAAAAGAAGATAGTGGAAGTCTCTCAATTAATTTATTTTAAAACGTAGAAACAAAGATTTCAGCAAACTATGAAGAGCATTTTCTTGACATATCAGCTTAAGTTACTTTGCCTTCATCTTTGATTGTTGAGATCTGTTCTCAGAACAAATAGTTTGCCATTTGCAGAACATGTTCATGAGATAGCTGGCTTGGAACAACAGGAGGAAGGCTGGGAAGATGAAAGAATGGAAGTGACATGGAGAGGAGAGACAAGGAAGAAATGGAGAAAAACCAAATGAAAACCATACTATTTATTAAAGAAAAAAAAAGTACCAATCTAGTTAAGCATGAGTGGCATTTACCATTAGTGTTGACACATTGATAACCACACACAAGGAGCAAAATATGCCAAAATTCCAGTTACTGAGCAATGAGAGCTGGATGAAAAAAATGAGAGCTGCTTCAAGAAAGTAAAGTGATCCATCCTTCAGGAACTTTGAATATAAAGATAATTGTTATTACTATTGTGCAGCAAAATAATTACAATTCATCAGTCAGTTTTGCAAAGATGCCTTTTATGACTGTAAGGTATATTTCATTAACACAATGTTTAGGCTATGCCATTTGTGTAATTTTGCAACTGAATAAAGTACAGATGCATCAATAAATGGATAATACTTAGTAAGTAAATAACTAATATAGTCTGATGTCATATAGAAAATTCATGACAACTGAGAACTCAAGCTTTTTTCACTCTAAGTCCTGTGGTTTCTTACTAAGTCATACTCTTTCTGTCATGTTCTTACTCACACTCAGAGGCAATGATTTATACCAATATATTTTTATCTGGCTTTAAAAAACTCAATCATAGACATAGTCCAGAGCTCATCACACTTCACAACTCCCTCCAGAATCCCACTGACTCATGGCACAAATATTTAATCTTTTGGTCTTCTGTTAGTGTCTTCTTTAAAAGTACTCTTTAGAAGTACAGTGTGGCCTTGGTCAGCAACTCTGAGAGTTATGTTTTGACAAAAACTTGAAATCAAAATGAAGGTAAGCACTGAAGACTGTAGAAAATACAATAAAAATAGAATTGAGATGAGAAAACAAAATAAAATATAAATTTTTGTTCAGGTTTCCACATTCATGGCTGTGTAGCCTTTCCAACAAGCAAACAGAAAGGTCTTTTAGCTTCTGAGTAATCCAAAGGGGCCACTTGTACTTTGTTGCTGAATAACATGTCCGCTGTTTGTCATGACACAGTGTTCTTTTCTGTTTGCTTCAGATATTTTATATTTAAGTTTTTTTTTAACAAAAGGTTAAAACAGCAACCCTCGCTGTACCTCACATTTGAAAGAAAATTATCCATCTAAAATAAAACTGGGAGGTAGTGCACATTCCCAGCACAAGGACTGAGCCCAGAGAAGCCAGTTAGTAATGTTGCCCACGGCTTGAAATCAGGTGGTTTCTAGGAATTTCCAAGGAGGGTGCCAAAAATGGACTCCTTTAAGATCATTGTACAGTGGAAAGGAGAGTTTGTTCTTTACTGTTTTGATGAATTGTTAAAAATGTGTAAACTGAAATTCCCTTTGCCTGTTCCAGTTAAGGAAAGAGGTGTACATTATTAAGAAAAGTTTGAGTTGCTGAAATGTATTTTTTTTTGTTGCTGGGAAACATTTTCTCCCACATGGAATTTGTCAGTCACACAGGAAATGCAGTCATTTTCATGGTTTTAATTATTTCCACTGACAAAGTGTTTTGTTTTCTCCTGAAAATCTTATTGTTGCAAAAATAAACAACTAAATGTCATTAATGCTGTGCTTCGCCTTCTTGCTGGTTTTTGACCACAGCTGGCAATCTGAAAGCAGTTTTACATGCACTCATTAAAACCAAATGTCTGGGTAAAGCTTTCCAAAGTCCATCCAAATTTTCAAGTCATTGCAGGCAAGCAGGAAATGAAGCCAGCCTCCAAAGCACAGGTCAGTTTGTGTTCACCCAGCAGTGCTGAAGGAATGAGCCGTGGGCACTCCCTCAATGCCATAAATGCTTCAGGTCACCTGTTCCCCAGAACCTCTGTCACCTGAGTCCATTAGCAGGTAGCAAAGGCAGTCTTCAGTGGACACTGTGCATCTGGAGGTGTCTCAGATTTATTTTGAGACTACCATTCCCCTTCAGAGCTGGAGATAATGAAAACTCAGTAGATGGAGTGACAAATCTGTTAGAACCCAGGACAATACAGGAGAGGTTCTTTGGAAAAAAAATTGAGGGTTTCTGCCCCAGAATCCTTTCCTCTGCACACACCAAAATCCCATCTTTTGAAATACAGGTATGGGAAATGCTATGCTGGCAGCACTTTGACAGAGAGGGGACAGTTTCCTTTCTCCTCTGTATGTCCTGGAAGCACAGGTAGGCATTTTGCTGGCAGAGAGAGGCCAGGGAGAAATCATCTCATTTGCTTCCCACTTAAATTACATTTTCTCCTATTCACCATGAGCAGGGAGTGGATGCCCTTTAGGCACCAGGTTTCTGGCCCCTCACTCCATGTGGTGTAGCTCCTGGAGGCAGGCTGTGCCTGTGTGGGCAGGAGCTGCCTGATTATCCAACACAGATCAGTTGGGTGGGCAACCCAGGAGCCACAGGAAACCTCATCAGGGAAGAAACCTTTAGCTGGGCTGTGGCCTCTGAGAGGATCCCTGACACACATCCTCCAAAAGCATTTGGTGGGGATTGCAGCTTGCTGCAATTCAGGGGCTGGCATTTGCTCTTCTGGTGTTTGCATTTTTATTTGTTTGTTTGTTTGTTTTTAAAGACAAAGATACATATCATCTCTGGCAAACCTGATTTTGTGAAGAAAACCCTCTCTTGTAATTTTCTGTTTAGTTTACCAGCATGATTTGTATTGAAGGAGCTCCCTGAGCAGCTGAGAACTGCAGTCTGCAGGGCCTGCTGCTGCCACCCTCCACGCCCCTGGTAAAGGCAGGCAGCCTCACAAGAAGGCTGCTGCCACCTGTCACCAGAGTCCCTGTCATCCTAACACGGCTTCTTGGCTGACTTACTTCTGTGCAAGAGACTTTAGCATCAGGACTCGGGCCTCTCTGAAGACTACAGAAGTCCTGGTGCACTCATTTGCCTCCTACACGGCAGAGGCTGCCAGCCTATGAGCAACTCCACTCAGCAGACACCCTCCTCTCTCCCTTCTCATTCAGATTCAGACTCTGTGCTGCTCAGCTTGGCTTAAACCTCTCTCTTGCAGACTAATCTCTGAAGCGTTAGTTGTTTAAACTCACACTGATGAAATAGGTGCTGGCAAAGCCCGAGGGACTTTCAGTGGTACAGCATGTGCTGTGCGCGGCACTCACAGTGTCCTGAAGAGCACTGCACTGCCTCTGAGCAGGAATGCCCCAAGGAAAGAATTGGGTCTGAGATTGGGTTCACAGCAAACAGGGTGCACACAGTGCTTTAGCCTTCCAATACAGCTTCTAACTTCAGCGGATCTTGTCAAACAAGAGGGAACACAGCATAGTTTTGGAGTTAGCTCTGATAAAGTTTAGCTCTTGGAAAGGACTTTCCTACCATGGATATAATGCATGAGGAAAATTTTTGGGTACATGGAATCAATAGGCAGAAAGCTGCTGACTTGGCTGAAGGCTAATTTCACACCACAAAATGTAATCAGAAACTCCAGAGCAGCACTAGACTTGCTGCTTACTTGCAGCTACTCTTACGAGAGCAAGGAAACTTGCAAGTCTCTTTCTGGCTCCTCTGGGAAAGTGAAAGACCCTTTTTCCTTCTCCAGTCTCATCGCACTGTTTTTTGGAAGAGCTGGTGATGAGTTTTGGCACTGCCTTCAACTTCTCCCCCTTCAGACTGGGAGCTTTGAATACATCTCTCATGCTTCACCTTCTTTTCCAAATCTTACCCTTTCCTAGGTAGTTATCAAAATGCACTCCACCTCTCAAAGGAAACTCTCTCCTTCCTGGTCTGTGGCTTGCCTGAGCTGCACCTTGGCTTTTTGCAGTGTGTACCTGCTCCTTCCAGATAGCAGCTCTGAAATTTCAGTTGTTCTCAGTGAATATGACCTCACACTGTCTACCACATACACACTCCAAGTGTTTTCATATTCCAAGCTCTTTGACCATGTCCTCTCCTCTACCTGAGCCCACCCAAAGGGGCAAAGCAGTAAGAAAAGGAATTCAGGCCTTTAGTACCCTATTGAAAAAGGTCCCAGTTCACTGCAAGACATCTGACTCCAAAATGGCTTTCTAGGTGATTTAGAGATTTTTTCCTGACTAACATGTTTAGACCTATATATCCATGTTTACTGCTGTGGGGTTTGGATCCCTTGCCAATTCTAGAAGCTAATACACTTGTGCCAGCTCTCAATCTCTTGGACACATGCCATGGAAATCAGAGGCAACATATTAAAGTGCCTAATTCCTGGAGTCTTATGATTATCACATAAGACACACAACCCACCCTCTTAATTGTAAAAACTTAAAAGCCTGAGTTAGTTAAGCTTCATTCAAAGAAACTTGAGAGTGAGAACATGAATGAAATAACTCAGCACTTTCTAGTTCTAAAAGCCATGTTTTCTAAACCAGTATTTTGATTATGTTCTGAAAGGTATAATATTTATGTGTTTAACAGTTTATCTTCAGCTTGAACATACAAGACATTAAAATTGAGGAGAATAATCAGTTTTATGGGTAGAAGACATTTAATCCTTCAGGTTTATGAATGCAGGATAGTTGGAACAGTTCAGTCCTGTCACCATTGCTAAGGATGGGGCAGCAGTGGGCAGGTACCCTAGGGACAGTACTCAGATTGTACATCATGTGGGGCTTTTTAGGTTTCACCTCTTCCTCTCTCATTTGATGATGATTATTATTTACTTCATTTCAGTTATTAAACTACTCATATCTCAACCCACCAGTTTTACTTTTTTCCCTTATTCTTGTCTTCATCACACTGGGACAAGCTAGGGGAGTGGATGGGATGCTGCATGGTACGTAATTGCTGTGTGGGGTTAAACCACAACACCCCTAAAAGGCAAGTTTTCAATTTGCCACTTAAAAGGGAGGGCCTGAGCACACCTTACAAATGCTTCATTCACCTGAAATCCTCCCTGCCAAGGGAAACACCTGTGCCAGTGGCAAGCTAGAGCAGTGAGGGCTGGGCAACACAGCTGCAGTGGAATTCCCCTTCACTATTTTCCTATGTCTTTTTGCACGTGTTGGGAGGTCGGGGAAGGAGCAGAGCAACTTATCAAAGTCTCCATCTCTTTGTTGGATGCAGTTCCTCAGAGATAATGAGTGTCATGGAGCAAGTGGGATTTGGAAGGAACATTTTGGAGAAAAAGCAGAAGTGTTATTGCTCAGCATGGTAACTGCAGCTGGCCAGGTGCTTGCAGCCAACAGATGGGTTTGCACCTTCTGCATGCATCCTGCAGTCTGCTGGAGCTGCACAAGCTGCTCTCAGATTTGGCAAGTCTGCTTTCAGACAGCTTTCAGAGACTTCCCCCATCATTCCATCCCTCCAGTTTCATTTCCAAGTGACTGCCAGATCAAATTGAGGTTTGATCTCTGTAGGTTGCTGTGAGTTTAGACAGGAGAGATTTCTGGGCAGCCCAACAGGCCAGGGGCCACTTGGTTCCCTGTTGATGGGGCTCCTGCCTGGACTGTGCCACTCTGGGAAAAAGGAAGCTAGGGAGCAGCTCACAAGTATCTCAGCTACAGCTTGTGTTGTGCCTCCCAGCTTAACTGAGCAGGAAATGAACCAAATAGCTTCCTCTTGAAGACAACGCAGGTTTGTCTCAATGAGTCATATCCCTGGTAATCACAGATATTCGGAGTTGAAAGGAACCCACAAGGATCATCGAGTCCAACTCTAAAGTAAAAGGCCGGTATGGGGATCAAACCCATCACTTTGGTGTTATTAACACCATACTCTGACCAGCTGAGCCAATCTCGGGATCCTATAAATTTGTTCTTCATGTTTGAGTACTGCATAGGTTGATTTCAGGCATGGGGGCACCTGGAAACACTATTAAAAGGACAGCTGTGTGCAAGCTGGTAAATCCCAGAAGCAGAGGATATTCATGTCTCTGTTACTCTGCACTTTTGTACACATGCATAACAGATTGTTTAAAATCTGTACTGCATACGGGTTTTTTCACACACTCTCACCTTGTTCAGTACACAAAGAAGATAATTATTAGCTAATAATATTGTGGAGGTCTGTGGTACATCAGAACTCAATCTGCAAAACTACAACCACTGTTGCTTCCTGTATAACCTACAGTGATGGTGAGCATTATGATGTTTGTTTTTTCCAGCCTGTGGTATTAACCTTGGAAATGGAGATAATCCGTCATGGAAATATAGTTAACAGTTTCCCCATAAAATGCTACATAGTACAGTAATAGATAAAAATTTCATAAGACTGAATTAATCCACCTTTACAACATGACAAAAAGATGAATGGATAGCATTAACTCTGCATTGGAGTTCAGGAACCAAGATGTGTCATTTTAAAGCCCAAAACATCCTTTATATTTGGACACCCAGTTTGGGAAACCTAGACTCTGTCCTTGTGATTTAGTACCAACCAAGCCTTAAAACATATAAAGACAGTTAATGTTCACTTGGTTCACACCTGGGAGTCTGGAACACAGATGAAAATAAAGCTTAAGCATTTCAGAGCATGCCAAGGGGAAAAATAAGTCTGACAGCGTCCCCTGTAGGCCATATAGCCCATCTTCCTGCTCTAACAAAAGGTCAGCTATCTCAGTGTTTGCTGGTTATCTCTATTGCTAAATTTTTCCTGTCTAACCTGCTCTTTAAAAATGCCTAAACACAGAGATCTCACTGTCTTCTGAGGCAGGTCTCTTCCAGTGCCTAATTATGTTCGTTGTTAGACTCATGATTATCTTCAACCCTCTGTACAAGTGCTAGTCCATCTTTCCTTGCCTCGTCCCCAGGGGACATGAAGAACTGTATATTTCTCTACTATTTGAAGAAGCTGGATATCTGCCACGGACTCTGACAAGACTCCTCACTGAATCACACCCTCTTTGGGGAATGCTGCCCAGAATGGGACATGAAACACTACTGGATGCCTCAGGGCCGATGAGTAAGGCAATTTTTTTTTTTCTTTTCTTCATGACTCTTATGTGTTGCTTTTTCTGCTTATATGTCACAGATGTGATGCTCACATTTCTGCCCAACAGTGTCAACATTAATAACATGGGGTATGCTATAACCTCAATTCCTAAAGAACTATTAGTCAGCCTGCAATATCCTATGTCATAATTCTGTAGTAAATTACTCTTATTTAAATGTATAATTTTGTGGTCTGAGTTATTACTCACACTTTTACAACTCTGTATACTAATTTGTCAGTCTTCTGCCCTCCTGTGTGCCTGCAGCTCCCCTCCCAGCTGGGTGTTGTTTGTGGTCTCCCACACAAAGTCAATACACACAACTGCTAATGACATGAGTGGTGGAAGAGAACAAAGAGAAAAGAAGTAAATCCAGGAGAGACCACTGTAGAAGCAACCACAGATTTTTCTCCAACTTGACAATTTTTTGTTAATAATTCTTCATATTTATTAAGAATTAATAACAAATAATTGTAGTATCCCTACTGCAATTATTTTCCACACATTTAAGAAACAAGGCATCTACCAATGAACAAACTCACTCGGAAAGTCTGATGTAAGCAACTTCCCTAGAATCAGAGGTTTGGAGGGAATTATCCATTATGTTCTTTGCCTTTTCTCAAAATCCACAGCTAAATGCATGACACAAATGTTATGTGTCTTCTTTATCAGAATCGTATCAAAATCTTTGCATTACGTAAATCTATCAGAACTGTGAGCTCACAGGAGCAGATTTTGTATGGTTGCATTCAGCTCCTTGAACATAGACAAGAAAAATAAGCTTCTGTTTTATGTGTTGCAGTTTAGTACAGTTTGGAGGGGAGAAAAGTCCTCTGCTTTTAATGGGGATTTTTTGGAACATTCTTAAAATAAAAAATATAAATAAATAAAAAGGTCTATTTTTTTACTCCACTAGAGGTCACCAGCACTATATTTTTCAAAGAATACTACAGGAAAGAACAAGCTAATTTCACTTCAAGAGCTTCACTTGGAACTTAACAATTGACCAGCTAATCATTCCAGAATAGCTGTACCAAACTACTTTTGAGAACCATCTCACACAGATTTCTGCTTTGGTAGCTGATAATTTTTCTAGGAAAAAAAACCCCAACCAAGTGAAATCAAACCACAGAAAAAAACACCCCACCACCCCTCAACCAACCAACAATACCCCAGCACTTTAATTTTGTACTAGTTTGTTCACACCATAAAGGATAGCTTAGAAAAGTTAGATCATACCAAAATAAGTGCACTGAGCAGTTATTTCAAACTGCTGAGACCACAACTATACTCTCTAACAGAAGTGTAAATTAAAATAAGGATTTAAAATTAGATTCTGTGCTCCTCCTTAACCAGCTCAGTAAATGAGGACCAGAAAGGATATTTTATGTCAAGATACATTAATCCAGACTTGAGACTGGCCCTGTGGTTACTCCAGAGTCTGTAACACTTTGGACTAGGCTGGCTGATACCCCTACCTGTGACACTTCTGCTGCCTCCTCACTGCAGCCATGTGGGGACCTAATCTGGGGTCACAGCAACAGTTGAACTCATGAGGGACACACTCAGGTCAGGCACTGCTTTTGCTGCAGTGCTGTGCTCTCAGCTACTTTGCCTCTTCCTGGGGGCTTGGAGCTGAGCTCAGCAAGTGGTTGTCACATCTCCATTGTGAGTGGAATCACAGATGACTAATATCAAATTTGTTGTGATAAGTTATACAACACCCTCATCAGAGCCAAGGGTGGCAGCAACAGTTATTAAACTGGTTTTCTGTCCCTTACATATCTGGAGATAGGAGTATCCCAAAGGGAGCACCAAAACTGGCCTTCAACTGCAGCAATCTGAGGCTTCTCACAGCTCCCCTCTTGTTTCCCTGCAGCAATGTTGCGTCCACTTTTCTTCCCCCTGAGCTGCTCTGTGCAGTTTTTTCTCTCCATGTAATTGCAGCAGTGTCAAGTTGAAGCCCTGTTTAGCATGTTACCCTAAGGCCTCATCCTTTAGAAAGGATCGGGTCCTACAGCAGAGCCACAGCCTATCTGTATTGGTCCAGGTTGTATTTTTCCATGGATAGTGCAATCACAGGCCTCAGCATGCTTTTCCAGAGGGGAGCAGGGCCATCACACATCCTGCTGCTCCAGGAGATAAGGGTGCACAATAGCCCAGTCCATGATGCACAGCCCATAGCATACCAAAAGGAACTTCACCTTTGCTGACAGACCAGGTCAGAGGCCAGGCAACGGGAAACTAAAAGAGTCTCTTCCCAGAAAGTTGTGCCTTGGTCATGAATCAACAGACATCAACGGCAAATACAGCTGCCAAACATTGTGCAGCTCCACGAGCAATGGCTTACACATGAACCATTTAATGCCTTTTCTGCCTTTGCAGAAATCTTCCCCTTCTATGTTCTGTCCCCAACAATTTTCAAAGCCTTATGCCAGTTATCTCCTTGTTCTCTCGTCCACTTTTACCCACATTCCTAACCTCACTCCTCCATGGACATCACCTTGTCTGTGCTCCACCAAAGGAGGTCAGGAGGCAAGGGATCATCCTCCTGCATGAAACTCAGAGCCCCCACAATCCCCATCAGCAATGGAGCAGTTCAACTCCTGCTTGTGAGAGAGCAGCAGGTGTCAGGTAGGCAGCAATTCATGACAGAGCACTAAATGTGTTGGCTGCATTGTTTCTGGGCTTTTTGAGTTCTTACCAAAATGTTACTCCTTTGAACACCCAGCTGTGGGAGGAACATGGAAGAGAGATAGAGAAGGTAGCTGCAACCTCCTAGTGTTTCTGGCAGCAAGGAGTAGATTCAGCAAGTAGAGGATTCAGAGACAGCAAAACCCTCACCTGCTTAGCTCAGCCACTCATGTTTGGGATGGCTGGAGCAGGAACTGAAGCAGATCCTTTCCAGAGCTCCGCTGTGAACTACGATTTTGGAAGGAACAGCTAGGCCACTGCACACATGACCACTTTTATTCCACACTTACACAAACATCAGTTGTCTTTATTTCATGGCAGCTAGTGCCTCTCAGTAGCACTGCCACTGCAATGAAGTCTGTGTGGTTTTAGGAAGAGCATGGTGCTTCTCTAGTTCTCCTCTTGGTCATTGCTAACATCAATTTTGCCCTTTCTTGTTCAGGGTCAAAGAACCAATGTGCACAGCTTAAGTAAGGCTCCTGGATGGAATAAAATTAGCCTTTTTTGGCTAATCATGGATGTTCACCTCCCTTACTTATTCTCTCCTTGAGCTCATTTATAAATCACAAGTAGCATGGGCAGGGTGAACAAAGATTGATCATTCACTGTTGTCTTAACACAGTAATTCTAGTTCATCGGGAAAAAGAGGTAGAAGAGAGATCTGGGAGAAGAGATAGTTCACAACAACAGTCAAACACCACGGCTGTCCTCCCACAGTAGAAACTGACAGGCAAGACACGACCTGTGCTGTTCGACTGGACGCTTTTCTCTCATATCAGGAAATGTGGGAAATCTGTTGCCACAAGAAGGTGCGATGACAGGACAGGGAACTGCACTTTGTTGAAACTTAATCTGGCAAGCCGGAATACAAGCACTAGTGAAGAACATTTTCTGTGGTTTCTGCACAAGCTCACTGCTGAAGTGAGGACCGTATGTCCCCTGTGGGCCTGCAGAGCCGAGACTGAAAGCCTGGCTGTCTCACCTTGCTCTCTGTTGCTGTCAGGGCTGACCAGGGTAAACATCCATCAAGCTAATGATGTCCCTGCAGCAGAACTGAGTGCAGGCTGTCAAAAGCAGCTAAGAAGCACAGTAAGTACTTGACCTGTCAAGCTCCCTGCTAGCAGCCCCCTGCCTAGGGTTGGGGATGTTCACATCATCTCCTTCGGCACAGCAGCTTACAGGTGCCTTAAATTTAGTTCAAGGCTGCCTGTGCATTCATGCAGGCATGCTCTGGTTAGAGGGTGTATACCCTCCCAGGGGAGGGTTCTACCTACAGTTTGGGAAAGAGGATTTCCTACTGCTGACACGCAATACCATGCCTCCTCCTAAGCATGGCAAAATGGTGCTTTTGTCATGTGCTTTTGGATTAACCCAAATGGGAAAAGCTTCTTATATCACTTACCTGGAAGTTAGAAAACCTGACCTATTGTGCTCTTCATGCTATTGAGGTAAAAAGGATTAAGATAGAAGTAGTGTATGTGGAGTGAGAAAATATCAGGGTACACCTCTGCTGATTTCAAGATGCAGCTACTATCAGTGTTTGTGTTTGTGCTTGTGCTTCTACACCTTCTATTTTGTTATATTTGAAGTGTAAATCAACTTGTCATACAAGTCCCTAAGGATATGTCATTGATAAGTTTATTTGTGGAAAATCATTACAGAATATTTAAAATAAATGCAATAAAAATGCTCTTTGATGAAGAGTTTAGAAAAGTTCTATAATCCTAGTTCTGAAAGACATATTGGCAAAATGCATTATATTCAAAGGAGGGAAGGGGATTAGATTTTGCATTTGATGTGATCAGCTAGGTTCTGAATTGATTCTTCATTTTAGTGATGGTGCCTTTCCAGCTGCCTTTTCAAAGTGTTGATTTCAATAAAAAAAAAGCCTATAGAGGACTAAGCTTCCTGGAAATACCACAATTGAATTCACAAGCTTCTTAACATTCTTTTTATATCCTGAAGATTTAATCAGTGTATTTTTGTCTTTAGCCAGCAAGTAATTTGGCATTAGCACTTCACCTGATTTAGATCGGTTGAAAAAGACTCCTGATTTATGGTGAGCATAAGGGGGAGAATCTAAAATTGTAGACTGACAGCCTAAATTTAGGAAAGGCAACAGAAAGCATTGTAGTCAGAGCTAATGGCATTGTGGGAACAGGGTACTGTCAGGTGTTTCAGTTCTTAAGCAGGACTCCCATATTTTGTGATGATAACAACCATGGTGGCCAAATTCTGCTTTCAGTTTTAACTGTGAAAACCCACAGGACTCTTCAGCCTTACTGTAACTTATGTTAACATCAATAACAGCAGGTTTTTCTCCTTTTTTCTTTTTTTAATATTTAAAATTCTTTGAAAACTGGCCTGTTCAAAAAAGATTTAAATATTTTCAGTCTTTCGGATAGAAATAAATTTCTATTTGGATTTAGAGCCTCCAGGACTAATTTGGAATATAATTATTCTGCAACAAATTGTTTGTGAGTTTATGAATTAAAAATTTCAGTTAGAATTAAAGTTTTCCTGGTAATAAAAAATGGGCAATAGAGCCGGGAAAAGCTGAGATGTGCAAGGCCTTACTTTTTAGATCTGATAGGATATTGTAAGCGATGTCTATAACTTTAAAACATTTGGGTCAGATTGGAGAGGTTTGCTATGCCATGGTCAGGGCAGAGCCTGAATCAAAAGAATCAGAAAGAAAGCTGTCAAATGTACACTACAGAACATTAAGATAGTATCTACAGAGGGAAAAGAGAAGGTGTGAGATTTCTTTGTTGCAGAGAAAATGTGTCTGAATCTGACAAGGACTCAGAGATGAGGGTGTGACAAAGGGCAGACAAATAGAGAGGGTCACAGGCAACTGGGGTGATGGGTTTTCAGGTGTCATCCTTGTGAAACCAAATTCTAATCACAATTTGCTACTCAGTGTTGGATAAATAGAGAGGTATAATAGATCCTACTTTTAATATGAGGTTACACGAGTAGCTGCTGGATTCCAAACTGGAAGCAATGTGTATCTTATCTCCACGTGTCATGGGTTTGGGTACTGCACGTGCCTGTGTGACTAATACAGTATATCCAAGTGTCATCCATCAGCAGTGAACACTGAGACAGGAGAACAAGAGCACTGAAAACTGAGGTCTTAAATTCTCATCCAGGGAAGGATATTGATATCTTTTTAAAAATAGTCTATTCAAAAAGGCAATTCTAGAACTGATGCAGCACTTTTTTTTTTTTCTTTACTTGAAGAGGACTCTCAGGATGATTTCATAACATTAAGGTATATTTGCTGCAAACAGATGAAAGAGCTTAGCTGAAATGAAAACACTGAATAGAGACCATACTTGGCTACACGTGGGAAAAATAATCACTGCTTCGTTCACGTGCATCCATAAAATGCTAGAGGATAGATGCAAGTAATCTATTTGCAATTTCTCACACTTGGTAGATATTTGTGGTTTGTCTAATTTAGAACTGTCTTATAAAACTGTCTCATAAAACTGTCTCTTAACAGAAAATGGTAAGTACATATCGTCAAAAAATATTTGCATTATAAAAACCTGCTTTTAATTTTCAAGTGGTTGTGGGACCAAATTTTTTTAATTGCACAGGAAGCTCAGACTAATTTCCATAAAGTCAATCTTGTGCCAGAACCAAACAGACAGAAAGAGAGGTGAAAATAAAGCTCACTCTGTTTTTTCTTACTTCACAATCAGTGACATTTCCAAAATAATTTTAGCAATATATATTTATCAAATTTATCAAGTTAAAAGATGTGAGGGGCATTCAGACAGTCAAGATGAGCATTCTTGGATTTCTGAAATGACTGGAGACCTGACTACATAATGAGAAGAAGAAAAGCTTGGATGCACGAACATCTTTAGGAGAAGATTATCTTTAATCTATGCTCATGTGGAAGATAAATGTTTCTCTCAGAGCCTTCATGGGGACACTATAGTTGAAACATAGGAACTATTTCAAAAGGTTGCACAATCCATGAACATTCCAAGTGCATGCTGGAGCATGGCTGTTGTGGTCCATAGCCTCGGGCCCTGACACATAGGGCTGTACACAGACAAAACAACAACAAAGGTCCTGCTGCCAACAGCCAAAAGCCTGCAGCCTCGGGTCAGCATCTCTAACCTGCAGCTGCAATCATATGACTCAAAGGGATTGATTTTCTATAGCCCAGCTGGGTGACCATCAGTGGCCTTAATGCATATGTGAGAATGCTGAGACAAGTTTCACTTTTACCAGAATATTGCTGTTCTATTCCCCTTTACTGTTCTACTCCCCTTTACTACTCCACCCCTATGCTGGACCATTATTCTGTGCCATAATAAGGAAAATGAGGGGTGTTATGGGACCCTTCTCTTTTGTTTATTTAAACTGCTATTTTGGCCCAGTGGTCTGTGGAAACACATCAGCGCTGTTGGTCTAAGCCAGTTGTGAAGTAAAACAGCACCTGAGCAGCTTGACCCTGTTTTATTTTACAGCCTCCAGCAGGGACAAAAGCCACCTCAGCAATGGCTCCATAAGGCAAGGGAGGGAATTCACGAGCACTATTAGCAGTTTTTCTTACCAGACTGTTCCAGTCAAGGTGACAGGGAAACCAATAAACATGTACATCTGTCCGCTGCAACAGAAGCTGCACAGCTGGAGTGAAGGAAAAAAGTAAATACATAACTCTTTACTATGAGGGTGGTAAGGCACTGAAGGAAGGTGCCCAGAAAAGCTGTGGATGCCCCTTCCTTGAAAGTGTTCACAGCCATGTTGGATAGGGCCCAGAGCAACCTGGTCTAGTGGAAGGTGTCCCTGCCCAGGGCAGGAGGGCTGGAACTAGATGATCTTTAAGTTCCCTTCCAACCCAAAGCATTCTGTGATTATATGACAAATACACATCAGAATGTATCAGCGAGAGCTATAGTACATGCAGCAGTAGAGCAGGTAGTTACCAGCATTAACTTTTATTTATGTAAATAGTCCCGGTGGAGTGAACATGCTATGGGCTTTGTTGTTGTGAGGCTCTAAAATCTAGTTCAGAGTGACTAACCACAGTATTTTAACGTGAACAGTTGGTGAATTATTTTTGACCCAGATGGTAACAGGCCCCCATCAAATGTTTTGTTTGACTCATGCCAGCTGAATGGCTATGCTAATGATGCTCTCATGTTACATGAAAAAATGGTTTACAGGTTTACATGATTTAGTACAACTCCCTGTAGATCTTGGCACAAGAACTACTTTCCTGATTTTTTAATGGAGTGTCTCAGTGGCTTATCTATTTTCAGCTCTTTGCCATTACCTGTCATAATACTGTGCATGATGGGAACGTGCCAAGGGATGCAATGTCACATTTATAATTGTTAATATATAACAGGGCAGATATCCAAAGTGATAAATATTTTAGAAATAATAAAACGGTTTTTTTTCTTTTTATATTTGTTCTCCAGCACTTTCCATTTTATAGGATGCTTGTTCTACTTCTCATGTCCTTGTCAGTTGCTGAAATACTTCTTTGTAGTGGCCACAAAATAAGGAGCAGTATATCACTAGTCATCTGTAAACCTTAATTTAAAAATCCATGCTTTGGAAGCTGGTTGTCAAATCTGTTAAGCCTTCTTCTGGCTTGCAGTCATGTTTTAAACAAATACAGTTTTTCTCTGCTAAATGTTTTTAATTGCTTGCAGAGCTTATCAGCATCTGCAGAGGTAAAATACTTCAACTCCCTAGTGAGCTGCATCATTTCCAGTTAGTTCCATGTCTTTTGATAGCAATCCCACGTGCCTAGGATGTGATCTGCTAAACACACATAGATGGTAAGCAAAATATGCACATGCTGAATGATCATCTGAGAGGGAGGAGGAATCTGTTTTAAGCAAGTGCATTTACAAGTCAGTGAAAACTCCATTTATAGGCAATGGAAAGAAACCATCCCCTCCAGAGCACCCAACATGTCTGTTTAAGACAAGTGAGATCACTTTCTCTCTCTGGGTACCTGGAAAGTCGCTGTAAGGAGAGACTATGTTGCATGCTCAGGTCTGACTCATACTGATCAAGAGGTATGATTAATAAATTATATTAATTTAGCCATAGACTGTTAACTGACACGTGGCCCAGTGTTTCTTAATGAGATTATGTTCCACATTCAGAGTTGAAAAATTAACAACTGGATAATCCCTTATTAAGCAGGAATGGTTCTTACAAGTCTGAAAATTTATCATTCACAGCACATCAGTAAAATATAACCTTAGTACCAACCAGACATCGGGAAGCCAAACTGATCCTGGAATATAGAGAAACTTTGGACCCAAATCTGGAAACATAAGTCACATTTGAGACCCTCTTTTGCAGTAGCCAATTAAGCATGTCCCATAGTCTCATGGTATTACTTAAAAGAAGTATATGGATTATTGTGTCCCTTCTGAAAAGCTAGGACCCTGTATGGGTATACACATCGTTCTTTTTTTTCATTTCAGTGTTCACTTCAGCACAATCAGTCATTAACTGTGGTTGTATGGTATATATTACATATGTTCAAATCCGTACAAAGACTATTTTTTGCATCTATAATTGAATTGATACAGAGCAGTTCTCAGCAGGAAACTACTCTGTATAGCATATATTTTGTATAGTATACCAAGTAGTATAGCATACATATAGTATACAAAATACTATGTATTTTTTATTAGCTGTACAGCTGCCTTCAGAGCAGTATGTGGATTTACCTGAACTAATAATTTATTTCCCTAAGAAAAGAAAAAATGGTAACTGACTGACTTATATTTTTGAAAAAATATATACAGGACTGTGTGCTAGATTTCTACTCTCTGGTAGACTATAAATAATATTACTTCTTTACAAAAGTAAAGATATATTTCTGTAGATTTTAAAAGTATATGGATTTTCTGTACCAGGGTAGAAAATCTCAATATCAAACCATAAGAGACAAATCATAACTATAAAGTGCAGAGGGAAGGATGTTTACAAGAACTGAGAAAGCAGAAAAAGTCTAAGAAGGCTTAGGCCTTATTCTATAAACCACTTATTTGTGTGCTTCATATACTACATTCATAAAAGATGGTCTGAACCGTGGGATATCTCTTCATCAACATGCGAGAGACCCTCCACAGAGTAGGGAGTTCTTCACATCCTCACTCAGGGGGAGAGATAATTCGGTGAACAGATCCCTGAAATAAACTGGCCAAAGCTGTGGATCACTCCCTAAACAGTCCAACCTTTCCAAACAAGGACCTGCTGAAGGAGCCATGGACACAGCGCAGTGCTGTTCTCCCCTGGTGCTGCTTATCCCTCCTGCTGGAGGAGAAGGAGAGGGGCAGCACCTGTTGTCGCAGCTGGCGATCTAGGCACCAAAAAAACACTCAGGAGGGAACTCTTGTGCCAGCCTGCTGCTTTCCAGAGGCGGATGAGTCCAGATGGGGATGTTACAGGGAAGACTGAATCTGACAAGGAAACCTGGGCTCAGCAAGGCCTGCACAGCTCCAGGAAGGCAGCTCCTCTGTCATCTGGGGTGGATGCCTGTCTGCGAGAGGAACCGGAGCTGTGGCATGGCTCCCGCCCCTCTCTCAGCCCCAGCTTGAACCAATGCCTCATACAGGTGCTGGACGAGGGCACCATTTCCCAGAGGCACCGTCTCCCTTCCCTGCTGTTCCCGAGCTCCCACAGGCTCCCAGCCTTTCCCAGCGGGAGCCGGGCGCTGTCCGGCGGCACCACAGGGTGTCACCCTCGGCCCGGGCCGCCAGCGCGGGCGCTCCGGGCAGGCAGCGGGATCCTGCTCTCCCCGGGGCTCCCGGCCACAAAAGTGACTGCACACAGCTGCAGGACACGCCTGGGGACCCTGCGCTGGCACTGCAGTGCCCCCGTTCCCGTGCGGGACAGCCAGAAGCCACCACATTTCAGTCTCTCCAAGAAGACTCCGACCTTTCAGAGCCCGGCCTGACTCTCAGGCAGTTGCTGGACAGATTGTACATATCTGGATTAATTGTCTGAAGCTTGTTATTTCAGATATGGCCGTGTCGTCGCCCCGCCGTTTTTGGAATGTTTTGGAAGCATTTTTGCAGAAATTTTCCATAACCAGGCCTAGCCAGCATGGAAAATTTTATCCCGATCTTGAAATGTAGGCCTTCAAAGCTGAAACTGCAGCTGTGGGGAGCATCAGAAAGCATTTTTACTGTAAGCTGTCATACCAGCCCTATCAGGGTAACTACAGCCACGTGGTATCACATAAACATCTGTAGATCTGGTACTGCGGTTAAATAGGAACATAATTTTGTGCAATATTTCATTTCTCTCCTTAGAAGAGTCCAGATGGGGCTGTATTTATCTCGCCTACCTTTAGGTACCCCAGGTAAGATGCTGGATTTAGGGCCACTAGCCAAAGCTCTTTTCTGAGCAGGGTCCCTCATTTTTGCACCTATCTGTATAAATGTTTCACTAGAGATGCAAGGCTGTACTAAAATCTCGGTTTTTTCCATTAATTTCTCCAGGCTTGTTATAAGTCTACAGAGGATGGGCATAAACTACTTTTTAAGAATTTTTTTGGGGGAGAGACAGGAATCTCCTGCTTTATTTGCTTATGATCCAGTCTGTCCTCCAGCCTGCTGAGTATAAGGAGCACAAGAAAAATAGTCACTAAGAAGTTTCTCTTATCTCCCTAAGGCTCATGAAACGGTTCATGGCTTTTGGTACACGGAGATAAGTGGCACATACTAAACCACGTGAGATATGTGCATTTAGATATTTAATTTTTTTGCATGTATTATCAATACACTCCACCCAAGGAGCATATGAAAGCCCAAGCATGCTATGCTCACTGTGCAGAGTACAATATAATAAGTGTTTGAAGTTTAGTTGCATTGACCATTCTGCTAAATAAAACTATTCAAGCTGGTGGTGGTTACCGCACTGCCACCAGCAAAAAGTGTGGATGACTACTTCCATTTTACAAATGTGTGAAATTAAACTACAGATTCAGGTCTTAGTCAAAACAGCTCATAACACCTATGTCACCTGTGATTTCAGGAATGCTAGTACTTTGCTTCTCAGTGCAGAGACTTTTTTCTAAGGAAATACAGATCTTATAGACACAGAATTCCATAAAACAAACAGAACAACAAACCCAAAACCCAGGTGACTTCCACAGATTATTCCTACAGGCATGACTGTAATACATCAAGATCAGCGAGATTAAAATCATGGACAACTTTTTCCCCTTTCCTACACCAAACAATTGAGGTGGCATGTGTTGAATATTCATTGCTAGCAGTTGCAGACTTTTGCAGAAAACAGCAGCAGCATAATAAGCCTACGCATGGTAGAACATTTAGAATTACAATCAGACATTGTTTTTTAAAAGGAACCCATTAAAATAATACCCTACATCTTGGCAGAGATGAAAAGCACATGATGTACACCTTTGAGTCACTGAAGTTTTATAGTTCTTCACTATTAATTGCTCCAGCGGGTTTTTTCCCCTGAAAACGATAGGCAGTATTTAATGTTCTGTTACCCTGGAGCTGCAGCTCTCTGCTCGCGTATCTGCACACAGCACCTTGCTCATGACTGGGAAATGTGAGGCAAAGATAATGTGTATGCACGGCTTGGTTGCTTGGCAAGTACAGTTTCATTTTCTGTAGAGACAAATTAGCACTATATATTTTAACATCTCTAGTCTACAAAGTCATGGGCACAAAAGATGTTTCGGGAGCATTATAGCAGTGGAGGACTTTGCAGAGCCTGTCAGTGCACTATTCAAAGAGTTTTTGAATGCATGAATTTGAGAGTTTGTTGGGAGTTTGAGGGGGAGGTGACTGCATCTCTTTCAGATAATAACGGGATCTGAAAGGTTTCTTGGCTGCTATAAATTAGCGTTTTCAGCTCTGAGTGTGGTCTCCCAGAAACAGTTTATAGCTAAAGCCATACACATTTTTCTGTTCCTACATCGAACGCATAATAAAAGCTGGAAAATTACTGCAGGCTTTTATCTCAGAAATGTAATGAATAGAAATACCACCCCTATTAGCGAATTGCTTACACTGCTGTTATCACAGCAGCCTGAGCAACATTTGGCTGTCCAACTTTTCTCAGCAACTGCTCCTCTGGTTTCTCAGAATCACTAAGAACAACAACTGAAATACCCTATGGATAATGGGAGCTGTAAAGAAGGTGCAGATGCTCAGTTCCTCAGGAAAAAAAGCCATCTATCACCACGCAAAAGAAACTGAATAGGATCACCCCAGAAGTGGTTATCGTGCTTCTTGGCCAGAAGACCATCTTGCAGGTCATCTGGTAGTAGTACTCAGTAATAAAAAACTATTTAATAGTTTTAGGTAAACAGTCAGTTTTACTCCAGCTGCAATCATATGATTTCACAAGAGTGAAATCCAGCTCCTGAATAGATTTTGGAACACTGGTAAACTCAGGGTACAG
Source organism: Passer domesticus (assembly GCF_036417665.1). Classification (NCBI taxonomy): domain Eukaryota; kingdom Metazoa; phylum Chordata; class Aves; order Passeriformes; family Passeridae; genus Passer; species Passer domesticus. The sequence goes on from NC_087476.1 coordinate 56,462,392, forward strand.
TGCACTGCCCTGCATCACAGCAGCAAGGTTAGATGCTTGTGGATGGACTCCCCGCAGGAGCTGTTTCCAAAGTCCCACAATAGTCTGTTTCTAGTGTATGTCTGCAATGCTGTGCTAAAACAGCTCCTGTCTTTGTTACCTAAGGACATAATTTAAGTGTAGCTGTGCCTTGTCCACACCAGAGAGCAGTACCTTCACTTTGCTTGAGGCAAAGAAAATAATTTTGCGGGAATTGGAGCATATGTACCAGGAAAGAACACCCACACTGATACACAATCCCTCTGAACACCCATAGTTGGCAGACCAAGTCATATTTGTGTACTTTGCCAAGTTGTATCCATGGTAAGACTTCTATGGGTGCAGTTTGATGGAATAACCATCACACGCCTAATCAAAATCATCTTAGCTGATTGGCAGCTTGGACTTAATTTTTTTTAAATCCTACTAAAACCTTTGTTTTAAAATAAGACAGAGTTCATGGAAGTATTTTTCAGGATTTTACTGCAAACCTATGGGTCTGGTCACAAAAAATATGATACATATAACCATGTTAATTATATTACATTACAATGATGGTATACATTACAAGTAAGTCTGTAAGTTTAAATATACATCTAGAGTTACAATTGAATGTACAGATCTTTTTTACAATACATACAATCAGGAATGAAAATCCCTCAAACCCCAAGACCATAAATAATGCCCATTTTACAGATGATATATTTTAAACTAAAAGAGAAAAAAATAAAATAAAAAAAGAAACCAACAGCTTTGACCGACTGCAGCTGGGGCATTTTGGTCCATAAAAACCCTTTCTAAAAATAGAAATCTTTTTTCATAGCAGCAATGCTTTCTTCAAGCATTTGGATACAAGTAATTGTGAGCCCATTTCAATAATTTTAGTTGACAGTATAGATTTACAAAAGAAATTTCAAAATTACACTTAATTTATCTTCCAAATATGGAAGAAACAAACAATGCCCCACATTGTGGTATCCTGCAAGTGTCACACTGATGCTTTAAACTAAGTCCATCTGTAGTACGCAGACCACACGCATACCATTTGTTCACATAGTAAACCCACATAAATGAACTGAGAAACACACTCTGCAACAGGGAAAGCTTTGGAGCTCACAAGATCTCATCAGAAAAAAGGCACATTTCATAAAATCCATATCACGTTCAGATAGATCTTCAGGCAAGGCTTTTCGAGCACGATTACAAAACAGCTTGTTCTTACTCCTACGATCTGCCATAGCAGTCTATGGCAGCAGTCATGTTATTTCTTTCCCAAGGAGACAGCACCACTTTGGGGGAAGAACAAATGGAAATGAAAAGCCTGTAAAGCTCATTTAGAGAGTGATGTGCTCTTCAAAAAGCTTCCAGCAAACAGTGTAGTTGAAATTAAGGCTGCAAAGCTGCCATGGTGGAAATGTGCAAATTCTCTTTCAAGGTGACTGGTCAACTGGCAGTTCCACCAGAAGGCCAAACAAAAAATAAAAATAATAGTTATTATTATTAAAAAAGAATAAAAGAAAAAGGTTCACAAGAAAGAGTCCACGGGTGGGGCATACGAGAAGCCCAAAAAAGCCTCAGCGGCTTCTTTGACGCTGGCAGTGATGAGGATGCTGTCTGGGGACTGGCCAATGGAGTTAGGGACTGGCTCATCTGTAAACTCCGGATCAAAGTGTCGCAGGTCACTGGGGCCACTCTGTGGAAAGGACAGAAAAGGAATTTAGACCCATTTTTCTGAGAGCACAATTCAATTCAATATGGAGAGAAGCACCCTTGTACAGAGACTCACAGTGTTATCACCTCAGGCCCCCTGTTTAGCAGCCTTTGACAGTTTTAGTTTGGCCTTTTTTGTATCCTGTTGCACATTTGTCTCACTAAAAACAAGATGATTTGATTTAGTATGGCTACCCTCCCACTAAGCTCATGCAACAGAAGCTAAATGCAAACATGCCACTCTGCCACACAGCAGTTTGCATAGCAGGACTTTGATCTCGTAGTTATTAAATGAAGTTTAAAAAATGCTCAGAAAATGATGGAGAACAACCTCCACAACCTGATCCCTCACTTAACACATGTTAGTATCTGACAAGCCAATTGTAACTCTGCCACAGGGAAGCCGCTTGCTCCCTATACCTTAACTTCCCCTTTGGCAAAATGGGGAGGGTGGGCATTATTTTAAAATTGCCATGCAAATGAAACATGTGAGACAACAAAAAAAACTCAGCCAAATTCAGATGGATCATCAGCAAAAAGTCAATTACCACCTATTTTAACTTTAATGTGGTCAGACATGGGGGAAGGAAAGTTGCATTCCCTAAACACAGCCATCCGGCACTTGCACCTGGCTCCTGGGCACCCCACAAAGACAAGGGGTAGAAAGACACTCTCCATGCACTCTATAATTAGAAGTGATACGTACCACATTTGGGTTAAAAGGGGGTGTAATCTTCTTATTAATGAGATCATCCCAGTTAATTGGGGAGAAGAAGATGTGATTCTTAATCTCCATCTGTTAAGAGACAGAGAAAAATAGATTAATTCAAACCCAAGTTAATGTAAACAGTACAGCCCAGTCATCCTCCAGCACTGCATGTGGGCACTGGCCAGTTTGCACTTACAAAGTCCTCCTTGGCACCAAGTCTCTTTGTCCTGTCCTTCTGCAAGAGGCCTTCCAGGAGATGTCTAGCTGAGTTGGTTATATTTGGCTTCAGCTGCAAGGGTTTGTTCAAGATATTGTCGTACATTTCTGCAGTGTTTCTGCTGTAGAAGGGTGGCTGTGGGAAGCAGAAAAGGAGGAGTTATTGAGGCTGACAGGCAGGCATAGGGTTTCCTGTGGGAAAAGGTCAAGTAAGCTAGTTTGATCTGTCATGAAGGATTTGTTGCTTACCAAGCCATAAAGCATCTCATACAGGACTGCTCCAAGGCACCACCAGTCCACAGTCCGGTCATAGGGCTGCTTATGGAGAACTTCAGGAGCAAGATACTGTGTAAGAAAAGGGAAAGAGCCATGTGAGCCACAGGGATCTTTACAATCAAGAAAGCCTTCCCATTTTTATTCATTCCCATGAATAAAAGCAGCTTACTGAATCCCAGCAATATTTAAGCTAAAGGAAAGCTACAGTATTTTTACAAATGGGCAGAGGCTTGAGAGCTGGTCTCTCCTGCTCAGCAAGCTCCATGCGCCCTAGATGTCCTCACTGGCAGCCCTATTATTAGAAGGCCCGTAATGCTCCCTGCTCATGTAACCAGCCTTACATACACATGGGAGAAGTCAGTTTTCATTGATAACAACTGTCTTATCAATGAAAGCTCTTGCTGTCCCTCTGAGAGCAGGGGGCTGAGGGCTGGTCGTACCTCTGGTGTGCCGCAGAAGGTGGAGGTCGTGCCATTGTGCTCTATGTTTTCTTTGCAGAGTCCAAAGTCAGTCAAGACAATATGCCCCTGTGAATCAAGCAGGATGTTCTCTGGCTTCAAGTCTCTGCAGGAAGAGATGAAAGATAAATGTTAGAGGAGGTGCAGTGAGAATGTTTTAGGTGCAGCTGTTTAGAGAAGTTCACTAAGCCACCACAAAGTATTAAAAGCAATTCCAAACTCCTACTGAGCTGAACTTTTCAATGCTTATTTAACAAAGAACATGTTTTTTTCTGTACACAAACTGAACAAGGCTGCTCACCGATAAACGATGTTCAGGGAGTGCAGATAGCCCAGTGCACTGGCAATTTCAGCAGCATAAAATCGGGCTCTCGGCTCCAGGAAGCAACGCTCCCTCTGGAGATGGTAGAACAACTACAGGAGACAGAAAGAACAAAGTTGTGTAAACGGCGCCAAAGCCTGTTAACAATGCACTTAATTAGACTCAACATATATAGCACAGGAGAACAATAGCAGGAAATGGCCTAAGGATCCTTTGGTAATTCAAAACTTGGCAGGCAGAAACATTGAATCTAGCAACTTCTCCTGCTTGACTTTTCCCCTTGCAACTTTTTTTTTGTATTTAAAAGGAAGGGTGAAAATGTCTACCTTACCACCGTGCACATGATAGGAAATACTAAAAATTTTCTTACTGCTTACCTCTCCACCATTGATGTAATCCAGGACAAAATACAATTTGTCTGCAGTTTGGAAGGAAAAGTGAAGCCCAACCAGGAAGGGGTGTTTCACATTTTTCAGCAAGACATTGCGCTCTGACATAATGTGCTTCTCCTGAAAGCATCAGAAATAATCCATTAACATTTAGGACACTTGCTTAGTGGTAACAGTAAAAATGTTTTTTGATGAACATTGCAACGGCATTGTGCAGGGCAATTTACCTCTTTCTTCTTCAGGATTGCTTTTTTCTGCAGGACTTTAACAGCATAGAACTGCTCTTCTGCCTTATGCCGTGCAAGGAGGACCTGAAAGTGCATAAAATTGTAGAACTGAGCAATACTGAAATATGGAACAACTTGTAATGACAACCAACAACAAGCCTTTATGTCAGATTCTGAGCACTGCCACATCCCTCTGGTTCAATGTGCAAGCCCCTTGCTGGAAATGCCTGACACTGTTGCCATTCTGGCAGAATTATCTAGCCCAAAGGTACTACATCTACTTTCTTTCTCTTCCAAAAGCAAAGTCTATCTATTCTTCCCAGCACTAGCGGACTGAACTCCCTGGCTCTTCTAGGACTCATTCAAATGCAGCGTCCCTGCTCCTGCACTCGATGTGCTCAGGTTTGGTTTAAGTGACCACCATTCACCAAAAGCAGTACAAACCCCACTCTCCAGTATTTCACAGAAGAGCTCAAGAGTAGATGAATGAAAATAAAAAGTTAAATGAAAATAAAAGTTACGCTTACCTTCCCAAAACTGCCTTTTCCAATCACTTTTAAGAAATGAAAGTCTGATGGTTTGGCATGTGGGTTGGATGATGGACCAAGATTGATCTGCTGTGAAGGACTGGGCTAAAAAGATAAACAGAAACCATGCTCATTAAAACAGTTCAGCAGTGAGAGTCTCAACATTTATCTTTTTAAAAAGGATAAGTGACCTTGAAAATAAAGATTAACACTCTTATTGCCACAAAAAGTTGATCTTTAACAGGTATCTTAAACTAATGACTAAGAACCTAACAACCAAAGCTTACTTAAAAATGCTTGAAGTCTTAGATACATGCCATAATAACAACTCATAACACTTTTTAAACATTTCTTTATGTTGAAACAGAAAGTTTCAGTCTAACCCAATTACTCTTTCTTGTTTACATTAGTGTGCTACAAGATTGCACTAATGCAATTCTCATGATGCTAATTTCACTACACTTCTATTAGTGGCTGAACTGATGTTCTAAAAACGTCATACTGAGTAAAATCTACTTACCGGAGGAGAAGGATTAGCATTCATAAGTTCAGGCTCTTGAGGCTGAGAGATTTTCAAGATAGACTGAACTTCAGGGCTGCAAGGATAAGAGCACACATGATTAGGAGTTACCAGGAGCAGCACAGGCAGATCTTTCCGCCAGAGGGCAAGCACGTATTGCGGAAGAGTTCTGGTTGAGCCTACTACAGAAGGCAACCAAAACAATCTATTTGATTTTTCTATGGGTAAATTTTTCTAATGACAAAAAGTTCCATCATGCAAAGAAATTTATATACTCTTAAGTACAGCACAAAATAGGGACAAGTCACTAGAAGTCTCTGACTTATTTGTTCCAAACCCAGCTCATGGAGATGGTTGCGAAGTGACTAACACCTCAACAAGACAAATAAACTCTTCCGTAATAGTAATGCCGGAGGAATTACAGTAAACAAACATTATTTTTAAACTAGATCTCCCAATATCTAATCATATTTGTGACTGAAACCCTCTGCTACGATTTCTGACACTTACTGCTTGCATGCATAGGAGTTGGTGGCTATCTTCTGAATGAAATCGTTTAGTCCCATTCTTCTCTGCTTCATGAAAGCTATAAAGTAAAAGGAAAGGAGAAACAAAATCGTTAAGCCACTCTGACAGAAAAATCACAGCCCCTTGAGCATCTTCGAAGAAGTCCCCACGCCGCTCACCGATGAGGATGGCCACCATGCCCCTCATCTTCGAGTAAGTTAAGGTAGGACCAGACGCCTCAGCTGCTTTCACGGTCATTCTGAAGCGAGAGGGGGAATCCACTGCCAGAGCACAGCACCACCAGCTCCCAGCACCGCACTAGCTCGGAGACGCGCCCGACGGCGTTTAAGTGGCGGCGGTCATGGGCGGGACCGGGGCGGGGCGGCGACGATCGCGCCCCCCTCGACGTCCTTGGGGGGGCGGCCAGTGGCCGCCTCGGGGACGCCGAGGGTGGGAGGGGAAGGCAATCGTCGCTGTCTTTACCACCGCCCTACCTTGGGCGCAACCCTCAGGGGAGCCCCCACACAGTACCTTGCCTCAGGATGCCGAGCATCCACAGGCAAACGAATCAAATCCTTTTTTTTTTCCCCTTGACAGCAAACTCGCGTAACTCCGACTTTCTCTCTTCCCCCTCCCCGCCTTTTTTTATCCGGCTCTACTTATTTTACGGTTATATAAAGTTGAAATCTGGCTCTGTCTTTAGGACGACCACCTTTTCCCGAAAGTGTGGGTGTCCCCCCACCACCCCGCAGCCTGCGTCCGCTCCCGGTCCCGCCGCACCGGCTGAGCGGCGATAAGGGACGCTGACGTCTCCCTCAAGGAGCCGCAGTGACTCAGAAGAACAAAATTTCCTGCCCGGTTTTCAATAAAACAAACAAATGTCCCTTCTGTGCACTGCCCTAATCCTGGCTGGGACATAACTAAAAGGGGAAAAAAAAGTATTTTTTTAATGCCAAAAAGGGAAACAACGGGGAAAAAATACTCCGTTCTCTGAATTAGGAAGAGAGAGCAGAAATCTGCTTCTATAAAAGGTGGGGAGATGACCCAGGGCTGGACAAGTGCAGTAACCGGGGGATGGGGGTGAGAAAAGGAAACAGTCCCGCTCCGCAGATTTTGTTTTTACTGTACACGGTCATTTGGGAACACCGTGTACCAGGGGTTTAATGCCTCAGTCGCTTCCCTACGGGCGCGCCGGGGGCACACCGGGAGCTCTGGTGCATGCACGATGCCCAAGGTGAAAGGATGCATCCGGAGCCCTCCTCCCGGGGGACACGGGAAGGAGCACGGCCTCCCGCCAGGCTCCCCCGCCGGGGCACATCCCCGCCCGCAGCCCTGGCACGGGTCAGGCGCGTCCGGGGCTGCCGAGCTCCTGCGCCCTACAGGCGGCTGGAAGTTTCCACCCGACGGGGTGTTATTCATGCGCGTGTTTCGCCTCGCTGTCTGAACGAAAGGCGCTGGGTTGCGGCCAGCGCCTCCAGCTGCAACCTGCCCCCGTCCTCCCCCCGCCCGGAGATCGTCTTTTTACTCTTTATTTTCTTCTCTGTGCCCGCTGCTGCTGTCTCCCCCCTCAAGCACTGCCGGCCGCTGGGTGGCATCCCTTGGCAGCCGCTGCACCCTCCGCCTCGGGGGGATGGCGAGCCCGGCAGCACGGCAGCCGGCAAAGGCAGCAGCGCACCCTGAACAGAAGCATGAGCTGTGCAAAGGTGAGCCGAACAGCCGGAGAGAGAGACCCCTGCCACTTGGGCACGGGTCTTTCAAAAGCGCTGCAAAGGCGTCATAGGGAAAAAGCAAAGAGGGAGGATTGCTGGCTCCGCTCCGAGCCTCCGGTGGCCTTCCCGGATCAAGGGGCCCTTGCCCGGCCCCGCCGTCCCGGCTCGGGGAAGTGGAAGGGAGCCGGCGCCAGGGAAGGAAGCGGCGACGGGAGAAGCAAGGAAATGCCGACTGCAGCTGGCGGGGCTCTAAGTTTTCCCACTTGTGGCTTTCCTCATCTGTTGCACATAGAAATTGCCACTCTCCTTAATGTAAGTGGAGAACAACAACAAAAAAAAATCCCATAATAAACTTTGGGATTTAAAACTATCCTCAAAAAATCCCGCTTGATAGACTGAAAAAGATGCAGACAGTTTTCTCTCTGCTCCTTCGTACTGTTTTCAGAGTACTGCTGTTAAAAACCACTCGAGATTCACAGTTTAGAGGGTCACCAGAATCCCCGTCCCCTGTCCCCTGGCATCTCCAGGCTACATGACGATGCCCCCCCGCCACGTTCCTGCCGACTTTGCAGAGAGGCAAGCGGCTCCCAGCCCCCGGGCAGCCTCCGGCACAACCCACCCGCAGTTCTGCCAGAGGCTGACACCCACTGCCGTGCTCCGGGCTTAGCCGCGGCCCCACACACCGCCCGCAAGCGCCCCCGCTCCAGCCGGCTACACCAGCGCCCTCGCCCCCGCTCTGCGTCGCTCTTTTTGCAAGGACTCCGCTGCTCTCGCCAAGTCACCTGGGCTCTGTTCGTGCCAAGCGCTGCCTCGGCTGTCCCCCGCACGCACCCGCCTGTATCCCCCGGTGCATCGCTGCGCGGGGACCCCGCTGCTGGGAGGGTTCTTTTGCCCGCGGAGAACAGTTCTCCTGGCAGGGCGGAGCGGTGAACCCACCTTTCAGCGACGACTTCTCCTCTTTGCCCCTCATCTTGCTGCCTGCCGGGACCCCGGGCGCGGCGCGGCGGCGCGGAGGCTGTGCCTGGGCTCCCGCTCCCGGCCGCTGCTGCGATCCCGAATAACTCCCCTTCCTGGCCGGGCGGCCCGCAGGCAGGAGGGAGGCGGCGAGGGCGGCGAGGCCGGCCGGCGCTCCCGCTGACCCCTTTATGGACGCACTATCGAGGGCGGCTGACATGCGGGAGCGTTATAAAGTTCAGCACGGGCCGCCCCGCACACTCTGCCCCGTTGCAACATCACCCTCAAAATTACTGTAATCAGCGCGCACACAAACACACGCACGGGCGGAGCGGGGCGGGGGGGCCGCTCCGGCCCTCCCTGACCTGCCGGCCGCGGCCGGCCCTGCCCCACGGAAGCTTGCGCTGCCCACGCTCCCCCGGCCGGGGCGCGGTGCGAGCACCCGCGGCGCGGCCCTGCGCCCCCTCCCCGCTCCTCCGGCACGGGCAGGGGCGGGGCGGGGGCTGCTGCCCGCGGGGGGCGCGGGGCTGCGGCTACCGGCCGGGCTCCCGGGCGGCCGGATAGCGCCGGGGCGGGACCGGCGCCCCGCTCCGACCTGGCACCCTGCGCCTTCCGCCGGCAGCGCCCCGGCGGCGCCCCCCGCCCGCGCCGCCCGCCGCCCGGCCCGGCGCCGCGCACCCCGGCCGCGCCCCGCCGCGGGAAGCCGCTGTCCCTGCCGCTGTCCCTGCCGCTGTCCCTGCGTGCGGCACACACCTGCTGGCTTCCGCGCAGGGCCCTCGTAGCAGCGATGTCCTTAACGTGGGAGGAATGCCACCCAAGGGACGAATTATTATCATTTTATTAGTTAAAGTTAGTTCAGCGTTTTAAGCTGATGAACAGGGTTCTCCAAAGCCTGGGGTGTCCTAAAGTTGCGTTTTTAAACTTTTCCTAACCATGACGGCAGCAAGCCTCAAGAGTTAAAAGGCATGAGAGAACACGAGAAAGGAACAAGTAATCAAAGATCCCATTTCTCAGATGCCGAGTCGTACAGGAGAGCATCAGAATATCTCAATAAATTGCATCAAAAATTTGTAGAGACAATGTACAGCTAAAAAGTAAATACAAGAAAAGAATCAAAGAATCACAGTGATGTTCCACACTAATGTTACTCTTCTACCTCAGCCCAAAAAAATTGACAAACTGTCCTGAAATTCTAAATTAAGAGTCTTTCAAAGCAAAATGAATAATAATAAAGAAGATAGATGCTGAAAATAAAAGAGAAACTCCACAAACAGAATACTAAAAGTTGATAAAACTCTTTGCCCCAGGATATGCACACTCCAAAAGAATGGGAGTTCAAGAATGGATGGAATCAGTAGGAAAAAAACACCCAAGATTTAACTACACAGGCAGCATGTCTGACCTGAAATGTTCCCGTACCACAAATCCCTGTAAGCCAGGGATGGGTTGAAGCATATCCCTGAATAGTTGTCTGTTTTTTCCTTCTCATGTAATATTGCAATATTAGATAATGATAAATGACCAGCTAACCCAGTAACCCGGACTGACCTGCATGGACTTTGGGCACATACTCACCTTCTGACAATCTTGTACTGCACTTCTGAGTGGCATGATACTGTTTTGTTTGTACCACAAAACTCCAGGAACTGCTGCTCACTGGCAAGAAGGAAGAGAACTGATTTGATTTTGTAACCTAATGTGAAGCATTTGGCTCTGCCAAGTATTTGTATTCCATGTACAAGTAGCACTAGGTAAACATGCTCATCAAGCTCTTCACCATGACAACGTTCAGAACAGCCCCGCATCCGGGCTGTGAGATGCAGAAAGACACATCTGCTGGAACCATGGGACACTTAGGCAGAGGGCAGAGCAGACACAACATGCTGGCTTACTGGTATGGGGCACCCCAGGGTCCTGCTGACTCAGAGATTGGGACATACCTGAAATAAAGCCAGGAGGGATGGGAATTGATTTATCTGAAAGAACAAACAGCAGCTCATCACTAGCGTGGGCCTGTATTGCTCAAAGCACTTCAAAGCACATTCAGCAGTAGTTGAGCTGTGTAAATTCATCTTCCTAGAAAAGTCTCGCTGTTTGGAGGGCTTATTCATCTGTGGTGGGCAGGCAGGCGTTAGTCCTGCCTCATGCTGCTTTCAGGGCAGAGGAAACTTCTCCCTCTTGCCCTTCAGGAAGGTCAGAGGCTTTAGCAGCCCACATGGTAACTAGAACTTGTGAGCTCCCTTCTGATTCTGTACTGGTCCTCATTGTCTGATGTGGAACTCCTTCCTCATCAACTCAATCCTTCAGGAATTCAGTTCTCTGATAGCTTCTGAACTTCAGTTTGGCAATGAATTCAGTGCTAAATAAATGAATTCCTGCTTACTTATCTTGTTGAATCAAGACCTTAGGATGCAGCAGGTTCCTAGAATTACTTGGCTGACTCTGAAAGGAAATTTCTTCAAATTCTGCAAATACTTTCAGCAGTATTTGGCTTTGGGTTAATTAAGTTCAGAGTTTGAACTGCAGGAATGACACAGCCCCCAACTACAGAAGACTCCCTAACAGCATCTGTCTTCTGAAACAAAATTTCAGAAGCTTTTATTTTCCTCCTGTAAATCCTGAACAAAAAGAGCCTTGTAATTAAGTTTTATGTGCAACAGCCAAAACTTTCAGTCAAGACCTTCATGCTTCCCCCAAAAATGGTGTCTATGAGTAGCAGCAAATGGATAAGGAACTGAGTAACAGCTTTAATAACAACTCCAACAGAGATTTTAAATCTGGAGCTTTTGAATGCTGTCAACAGGTCTTCTAGACACTGTTGACAAGAGGTTTATTGACTGAAGCACCTATTGATCTGGAAGCATCTAATTGATTTCAGTGTCATATTTTGTGAAATACAAATTTGGAACATCTTTTACTTCCCTTTTCTGATGCTTACAGAGCAGGTTTACTGCATTGTCAATAAGAGGCTTTAGTGCCAAGGGATTATGCTCACAGGATCACAGAGTGATGCAGGGCTGTGCTGAGAAAAAAAAAGTAATTCCCATCCTTGTAGAAACCAGTGGAAAATTACAGCATTCTTTAGATAAACTGACCTCTAGTTAAAATAGCTGATAAACAATGCCCTGACCTCCATTTTAGTCCCCACACATGGATTTGAGTCTAACGCAGTTGTTGTCACTGTGACTTCATGAGTAAATGTTGCAGGTATTTCAGCCTGTAGCAGTCAGAGAGGGATGACTGCAGAAAAACCGTGTTTGTATGCCTTCCTCTGAGCATGTCTTCCTGGGAGTGTGCCAACCCAAGGTTAGTAAAAGTCTTTGCAGTATTGTGTAGTCTTTCGAGCTTAGAGTCCTCATAAAACCGCACTGGATGACGACACTTAAATTCATTATTGATATTATGAAATCTAATGTGCTGTGACTGCAGAGAATCCGGTCTTATCAGACCTGAATAGTACTGTTATGGAAAAGGAGGTGAAAACATATGATGGAAAAGTGATGAAAAACGAATCATGAGAAAAATGAACATTCTTAGTGATGCTATGAGTTCAGTCTGCTGGTTTCCTGTGGTCACAAGGAAGCCTTATGTGAGGAGCTCCAGAATGAGCAGTGTAAGCCTACACTGTCAGCTGACTCCTGCACTCAGTTTTCTTCCAAAACTAGTTTTTAAAGGATAGTAGCAGAAGGGCATTCATGCATTTTCTGTCAAGGACATAGTCTGAACAACTTTCCTTGCATGTCTTGCATGAAATACAAATGTCAGTTGAAGTAACCTAGCTATGGGGTCATCTCTTTTTCTCATATCTCTTCATCTAGTGTTCCACTATGTGTTGGCTACCATTATATCTCAATGCCCTTTATGTGTATATAAAACCCCTATCATCATGATTGTCATCATCAGTTCATTATCTTAAAATAAAAGATCTCTTTAAGCCTGTAAGTCCTCCAGCAACATTGGAGATAAGGTACTAAATGATGTAAATAGTGAGACAATTTGTCAAAGAGAGGAATTTTTGCTGGAGAGAAGTTCAGCTGGGTCCTAACTCAAAACAAGTTCGATTCTTGCCAATGTGAAAACACAGGCCTGATAAAGGAAGACACACACTGCCACATGTCAATGTTTTTCCTCTTGGTGATACCATTGTGTCTCTTGCCATTACATTGAGTTTCAACATTCCTTATTATTTGTAGGACTTATTCTTTCAAGAAGTGTTAAAAGGTGTCCCGGAGAGAGGGATACAAAATATGCATGCTGAATAAGGTTTTATCTATAGTGATTCGTTTTTAGTGATTTATAATTTTAGGAGATATTTGGTCCCTTGCAGAACCTAGATAAATGTTGGGTTATTACAGTATTTCTGAGTGTAGATTAATTAGTCTAAGATAGAGAGCAAGGGAAGAAGTGTCAATTTTGCTCTAGGTAACTGGTCCAAAACAGAATAAAAATATTTATCTATTCATTCATAATGTATTTACTTTCCTTAGGTTTTGGTACTCAAGTTAGGCACACCGTGACCAAATGTACCTTCCTTGGTCAGAAGAGCAAATAAGCACCCTGAAGGCAACTCAGTTAATCTGTGGCCTAAACCAGGCAGTGTCTACTCTTTATTTGAAGGAGTTTGGTCTTGAAACCCACAGATAAGTAGAGGCTGATTTGAATTACGGATTTTTTTTTCTTATTTCTGAAGATTTACATGTAAAAAAAATATGGAATCACCTTAGAGAATAATTTTGTCAATGTACTCTGAGAGAGCTCGTCATTTTATTCCTGACCTTTATATATTTACATAAAAGAAAAAATCCTGTGGCAAGTGCAAACACCATGTATGTTAGCCAGAGCCAGAGATTCCCAACCTTAGTCCAGTTTAGTTATGGACCTGAAAGAATACTTGTAACATTGTTATAACTCTCCATAGTTCTCCTCAAGGTTGAATTGCACATATTGTCTTCCAGCTAGCAGCCCTGTGTGGTTGTGTGTTGCAGTGGATATACAAGACATACCAGTTTTCTTGAAATTAATTGACATTATCTTGCCTTGCACTGTGCTTGATATCATCTCAGAGAGATGTGAAAATATTAGTTCTATTTTACAAAGGTGGGAATTGAACCACAGGGTAGACAATGTGTCTCATCTGAGGGAGATCTGTGGCAGAACCAAAAATTAAATGCAGAGCTAACTTTCTCCCATGCTAGTAACTGGATTAAGAATACTGTACAGCAATATATATTCCATATCTGCCAGCCTTATTTGTAAGGTTTACATGCATTGTAAACACACAGCTTTGGATGGGAAGAGCCAGAGCAGGCACTGCAGGCATTTACTGTACCTTGGAGGAATGCCACTGAGATATCTGATATTACTATAGCCCTGCTCCCTTCCCAGCAGGAGCCACCCATTACAGTGAAAAATGGGGGACTTGGAACACTGGCACCTTAAAGGCTGTTATTCCAGGAAGGACCTGAATCTAGATTTGTGGGGAAGGAAGGAAGTATAACCATAGTCACACTGAACTGGCAACTGGTCGCATCACCCGCCACCATCCAACATGTTGGAAATGCCAGGAAAGTGTTTTTCCCACAGCCTACGACCACCACAAAGAATATTACAGTAAGACAAAAAAATCCCACAGCTGTTTCATAGTCAGACACAGAAAGAAAAAGTCACAAACATTCCCAGCATTATTTTCTCTTTTCATTTCCAGATGCCACTTTCAAACCTGACCATTTTCAGTCATTCACTGCACTGTGAATGTCTTCCTAGTGTTCCAATTAGTCCATTTTTTAACAACTTAAGCCCTAAAGTGAATTGGAAACCTTTGATATGGGTTTTATTTACTTTAGTAGAAGTTGCCTTTAGTTTTTTTGTAATTGCTTTGTGTGACTCCACAAAGAACAGGTGTTTTGTCCATAGATTTACTAGGCTCCAAGACCAAGAGAAGATGCTGGAACATATAACCTGGCTGTCTGTGTAACAGCTCTTGCATTTGACTATGTATATCAGGTCCAACAACTTTTCCTCTGAGGTTTCTTGTCTCTTCCTCTTGACTCATATTTGACTATCTCCAAATTTTCATCCAATTCAAGGATAAGAATCAGGAGGTTTGACAAGCGCAGACACCCACCCATGCACAGTCATGCAGTGGACCACAGGCTGTGAGTATATGACCTTTCCAGCCTTCAGCAGAGGCATCTGCACCCCCGTGCATCTGCATCTGCTCATCAGCACCCACATGGTGGGTGTTACCAACCCTTGGATCAGCTGGCAGATCTCCATGTGAGAGTTCCCACTGACTTGCATTAGTCAGACAGGTGATGAGCAGCTGGGCACAGCCTCTTCAGCTGGCACAGCTGAAGCTGGGCATGTCCCAGCCCACTTAGTGGGCAAGGCATAGTGTTATTGATCTTACACACCTTCACTGCATTCTTACTTTAAACTTGTTAAAAAAAAAAAGGAATACACATTTGTAAGTGTGCCATGCTCCAAGTAGTTGTGATTCTGTAATGATCCCATCAGAACCTTATAATATGAATTTCCTTCAGAAAATTCTTGCATGCAGGAAAGGGGAAGAGCAGGTCTATCTTATTGGATTGCTGGTGAATGCAGTGTGGCTGGTACATAATTCTCAGTGTGACACTAATCCCTATATCCTCAGTGAGATGACCACAACACCTCTCTGCCTAGCTGAATATAATGCCTCAATCTTTCACACAAGACAGGCTTAATAACACTATAGAATTTTATTTTCAGGATCTTTTATAAAAGAAAGAACATGAAGAAGAGAATAAACAGACTCTATGTATTTTTAATAGGGCATCAGAAAAATTGAGTCCTGGAACTCTGACTTGTGAACGTGCCTTAGCTTGCTGCAATACGGGAAACATTACTAAGCAGGTTGTATTTTGTTGACAGGGGAGTTCTTTAGAAAAACAGATAAAGTGCCAGGTGAAGAAATTAAAACATAAAGAGATTAAACAAAGTATTGTCCAATGAGATAGGAGATTGAAAACAAGACTTTCTGCCTTTGGTGTTCAGCAATAGTGTAGACAGATGAACCACTGAGGGCAAATGTAAAGCTTGAATGCAGAAAGGCTAAGCATAATTTAGCTGCCAATGGCAGCATTTAGTCACTTGCAAAGCATAGCATTGTGGATTTCTCTATAGTTATAGGGAACTCTCTGACCAGTGTGGTTATTCATGATTTTCACTCAGCAAAGATTTTTACTTATGCATGCTTTTATCATGAGCCCTTTAAACCTTCAAACCGGCAAATATTAACAGTGACATTTTAAAGAATGAGAAGATGGGGAAGTTGGATGACTTGGGTCACTGTCATATGATGAGCTTGAAATAGAATAAACAGTTTGTGAGGCTTGTGACTTTCAATCCCATGCTCAATTTATTGGACATATAGCCCACTCTTACAAAGCAAAACTAGACAGCAGTTTTGCTCCTTTGGTGACTGACCCAGACTGGCTGACTCAAAAGAGTGGTTTAAATCACAACTATTGGACTCAGGATCAAGGTCAAATTCTGTCATCTCCCAAGTTTCATGAGGTTTGAAAGTAGAACTCTGTTTTTTACCTGATCCACAGTTTTGCATTCCTTAGTGCTTAATGGCAGACAAGGGCCACAGAAAGGAAAGACATTTCTCAGAAAGGAAGAAAAAGTGTTAGTGTTTGAGATGTGAAAGTATGAAATACGCAATAATCTGCATATGCCAGATTCAGCTGAGTAGTAACTCTATATCTGCCTAATCCTATTTTGATTTCACTGTATCTGTTTCAAAATGGATAGTACAGAGTAGTAAAGTATGCTCAGCTTTGTCTAGAGATAGCATTGTGAAGTACTTTTTACAGACTACAGTTTTCTCATATTTAGTATTATGTACATAGCTGTGATTGTGCATTTAATATAGCTGTGACTGTGCATTTAATTTAATACATATTTATTCTATCTTGTTTAACTCTGTTGAGCAGCATACACAGAACTTTCAACTCTTTCATCTAGTCTCAGGTCACACTGATGAAAGGTCTGTAAGTACTGAAACCCCAGAGCATTCACCTTGATTAGTTCAAGTATGTTTGTCTTTACGTGCTGCAACCACAGCAAGTGAACTTCCAAGCCAACTTCCAAGCTTTGGCTGTGTGAGTTGAATCATAGAATAATATAAAATGAATCCTATTCATGCATTTGTGCTCACTGAAACATACTTGTGTGTACAGTAGTGACTAATGAACTAGCGAACATATTTGTTAAAAACAGCTTAACAAGAAAATGTGTTTTGTTCTCGGAGTGGGGGAAAGTCTATTATTAGGTTAGAAACTGCAAGAACCAACATTATTTCATTAATGTAATGAGTGTTTTCTCTTTATACACATTTTTATTCTCAGATGTGGTTTTAAATACTGAAATATATTATTAGACTGATACATCAGATCTCACTTTGTTGTATAAGACTATTTGTGGCTGCCAGGAAAGGGCATAAACTTCTCTGTGCATTTCTCAGTGTCTTGTCCCTTTAACAGTGTCTCTCAAGTCCTGTTAATTCAGGGAGTACTTAGTTTTTTGCAAAACTATCACTGGATCACCTTGTGCAGCACAGCTATAAGATTCAAATTCACAAAAAAAGGTATTATGAAGCTAAGCTTTGGGCATTCACTCACTTGCCTTTATCAAGAGTGTTTTGAGAATAATATTTATTTCCACGTTTCTTTTGCTTTACTGATTACTTAGAAAAAAAAATTGCAGCTATTCTTTTAGCTCACCAACTGATGTTCTAGCACTGTCAAAGACTGAGACATTTCTGAATAGTACCTAACATGAGCCATTACTGGAGATCAGGTCCTGGACCATGAGAACCTTTGCTTGGAGCAAAGAGGCAATTCAAATGCTCTTTAAGCAATTTAAGAATGCTAAACTAATTTAAAACTATTTTATCAATATATTACAGCTATCGACTTGTAAAAAGTCCTGTTTCATAGGGACCATCCTTTTCACAGGAGACCTTGAAATAGATTTCAAAATCCCATTTTACTCTGAATTGGCTCCAGAGGAAGAAATGCAGGCTTCCAGGCTGTATGCCATCATCCAGAGCATGGCTCAGCATCCTGACACTTCTGTGGGGCCAGCTTACAAGAAATGTGGAACTGCTGAGATGCTGAATTCTTTTCACAACACGAAATGTTTAGACTGCTAAGAAAGGAAAAAAAAAAAAAAAAGGGAACTAATGTGGGAGTGTGTGGGGAACTCCATATAGAAAGAGGAAGTATCGTGTGACTGATCAGGAAATGGGTACAAAGCATGTGTTTTGGTAGTATTTTCACTTGTTTTGGGGGCATTTCCATAGAGAGCTGGAATCTGGCCCTGTGTTTAGGTATTACTTCACTCCGGAGTGAAAGGCAGGCACTAATTTGGAGTGAAACACACCAGCTGTCAGCCTTTGCACATAGCAACACGGCACAACAGCTGAAGGCAGGTCGCACAAACACAACATCCCACGGAAATAGCAGTGCTGCAGAGCCATTCTGGGCTGCAAGAATCAACAAACAATGCTCTGACTTCTATAAAAAGATAAAGCTGTATCCAGGCTGTATTTTCTGAAAGGATCTTGTTCTCTTTTACCTCCAAAAACTCTGGGATACATCTGTGCTACAAAAACGCCAGGGAAATATGCACAGCAGCAAGGTGAGAACATGATGAAAGCTCTTTCTGATCCTGCTTGCCAAGGCATTTCTTTACCATGCACAGATTTGACAGGATAGAAATTTAGCCCTCATCTTTCTGTAAACATTATCTAGTCCGGAGTACACTGCCAACCCTCGTGATGTCAGGGCTGTTCACTCCTTTGGTTTTGTCATGTGGTTTTTTCCAGAACCCAGGAAAAAGTCCAAAAATGTGACAGTTCTTCTTGTGTAAAGTTCTGCTTATTCATTTTCTCTTAAGCAAGTTGCTGTTAGTCAGATGTTTGCAGAGTTGTGGGGAGGGTAGTGTACTGTCCTCAATGCAATGAAGTAATTTTTAGAGGAAGTCCTTGTATGGACAATTTGTTCATTGTTTTAGAAGACTTCAAATAGCATTTCCAGGAGGGCCAATTCAAATTCCAGATTTGATTCCCCTTATTAAGTCATTCCTCAGTCAACTGGCAGAGGCTAGTTTGGGTATGCTGGTACAAGTGAGCAGCACAGAAAGCTTGAACAAAATCCCTAACAGGATATTTTGGACCTTCAACTCCAAAACAGGAATGCAATTCTCCTGCAGACTTATAAAGGGACTGAAATAAATGAAAGATATATTTCAAGGGCTGTCATCTTAAAGCTCCTGAGCAGCAGGCTCAATGATGTAGAGCAAGACAATTGTTTGGAGGACTCTTTTTGCCATTGGCTTTCCCCTCTCTGGAGAATGAAACTTCTTAAATTATTTCAAACTTGGCCCATCCCAATTTGCTAAGTTGATCATATAGTCTGCATTTGTCTGGATCACAGTGTAACAGAAGTGTCATGGTGCAATTTTCTGTACTGCTCCCTTGGTCTTTGTCATGTCTTCTTTTTCAGCTTTGTTTTTGTCCTCTGTCTTCTTTCCAACATTTCTACTACTCCCTGGAGTGATATTTTTGCCTTAATCTGTTCTTCTTTTCTCTCTCAGGCCTTTCTTTCTTCCAGGCTGCTTCAAGTTGAAGCCAGCTCTCTGAAAGCAGCATCATCAGCTACAGTCACCTTCAGCGGGACATCATGAGACGAAGTCATGTTCAAAATAATTTGAGATCATTTCTCATGTTATTATTTCATAGGGTGATGTCAAGTAGGATGTGGAAAGTGGGACAGTTTTGGCCACGCACTTCATGAAAGATGTTAAGAAACTGGAGGGAGGGCTATCAAGGTTCTAGTGCTCAGGACCACTGAGGAGAGGCTGAAGAGCTGAGCTTGATGCATCTGATGAAGAGGAGCATCTGAGCATGCATCTGAGCATCTGATGAAGAGGAGGTCAAAGGCAGTTGAACAGTAGCCTATGATTTCATGGTTAAGAGCTACAATCACACCAGAACCAAACTCTTCCCAGTGGTGACAGAATGTGCAAGAGGGGGCAATGGCAAATACCCCAAGGGTACTGAGGGCAGCCAGGCTAGTTGCCTTTGCATCAGAAGAGACACTGGAGACATCGGGAAAGGATAAAAGGCCGACTCTCAGCAGGGGGACAGTCCAAGGTTTATTCTGAGCTCCCCAGGGGAGCCCCACACCTCAGTGTTGCATCTTGCTCATAGTAAAACAAAAGGAATCTCAAAGTTACATTTAAAGGGGGGGAAGAAACCGAAGGTAGATACATTTGGTGACCAATAAAGGCCCTCCAGGGATGCAACCTTAGGGAATGGACATTTGGGATAGCGTATATTATTCGGGGGACTGACCCCTGGGCTCAGACTAATCACTCGATCACTTAGACCAAAAGTTTAGATAGAGAGGATGGAATGCTGAGTGACTGACAGAGAGCCATGGGAGGGGATTTGGGGATGATCTCAACAAAGGAGGGGGAATACACAGGTAGAGGGAGGGGGTGCAGTCAGGGGTAAACCATTTGGGAAAAATAAGGGGATACAAAAACAAAACTATTAAAAAGTATTACAAAGTATAAAAGCACACTACAACACCTGGTACAGGTTGCTTTGAGAGCTGGAGGAAATCCTATCCCTGGAGGTTTCCAAGCCTTGACCAGACAAAATCCAGATGGATCTGCTCCAGCACTGATCATAGTCTGGCCTTGGAGTGGGATGGGTGATCCACAGGGCCCCTCTAAACAACACTGTAACACCAAAACCATGTATTTGTTCCTTCAAAACACTTAATGGAAAGTTCTTTATGTTGTCCCTCATTTAGCCAATCCCTCATTTAGCCAATTCCTAATGGGAAGAGAAAGAATATATTTTTTTCTTTTTTTTAAGTGAAGGATCATATAAACCAAATAGAACAGCTAAGGTAATTATGTTAATAAGGAGAATTCCTCTAACTCTTTCTTTAAATGAAATACATTTTATGCAAATATTGTGCCTTCAATTTTTACTCCTTTCAAAACTACATTTGTGCAAGTGCTGGAAGATGTGCAGGCAGAGCACAATGCTGAGAGCCCAGGAAATGTGCCCAGCAGAGCAGAACCTGTACTTTCTGTTGTTAAAACTGTGTTGGAATTCTGATACTTCTGTTATGTACTAACAAACCTAGGAAGAAAAAGTTTGTGTGCATGGAGAAATATCTCTGTCCCCCAGCCAGGCTGGTCTTGAGCTTAAAGGGTATTTATAGAGCCCAGGCCATGGCAGGTCACTCTGCATTAGAATGGATGCTCTCAGTTCTGCAAACTGGTGCAGACACTGGTTTTTATTTTTAGTAGCCTTCTTAGTTTTAGTGGGATGATTCACATCCATATAGTGATGCATAGGTGTGCTTCTAGAATGAACCTTCATTATTTGTTGTTTCAAGATTTGTGACTTTTCTCTGAATTATTCTAATGAAATCTTTGTTTAATTATTTTTTTCTCCTAGGGCTGTCTACAGGCATCCAATGGTTTTTTATGGAGAGGTGTTTCTTTTAAAGTTTCTAATTCCTTGGTATGAATAAATTCACTTATTTTTACTGGGGTGCTGTAAATACTTTGTTTAGGACAGGTTGTAAGCCACAGGTTTGCATTTTCTTTTAACAGATTTGCAATCTTATTTTTTGTCCAGCCATATTAAAAGCACCAGCAATTTTCCATCTGTTTTAATTTGCAGTAAATGAGTTTCTGCTGCTGTGTTTTACACAGATGAGAGCTTGTCTTCTTCAGTAATTATTTCAAGACAATGCTGTTGGAATGATGTGATAGACTAAATGAAAATGATAGCATATCTCAGGTAAACTAAGCAATTTTGCTAGGCCATATTAAATTCTGATTACAATAAAAGGTTTTTAATTCATTTCCCTCACCACTGAGCAGATTTACAAATCACCTTCTGAGAAGTACAGTGACGAAGCATATAAAAGTATCTGCTTGAGATTACAGAGGGTATCAGAGCATTGTGATTGCTGACACAATTTAAAATGAATGTATGCCAGTGACTGAGATCACGTCCCTTAGTCCACAAATTCCTGAGAAGCGGGAAGAATTCTGAGGTTTTCCAACAGTCTAAGACATCAGTCATTGCCAAAGTTTACATGGAAAAATTTAAAACATAGTTTCTTCTCCACATGAACAGAAGTCTCTCATCTCCTGTGCAGGAGCTGAAGAAGCAGAAGTTGTCCTTGAAGAGGCTTTCAGCTCCTTCCTGAGGCAATCTGGGGACAGCCTGCTCTCTGCCTAGAGCCTTGACAGGGAATCAGGGACTAGTGCTTAACAAGCCTTAGTTAGCCCTTCTCTCTTCTGAAACTCATTTACCTCAGAGCGTTTGCACTGGTGTGAAAAGGATGAAAAGCCGCCTCAGTCAGGCTGCTCTGTTACTTGATCCAATTGTGCAGTGTGCTGCCAAGAGCTGATGGATTCCAGCATGCTGCTACGTTGTATTCTGCCTTGGTTAGGGACAAACCTTTCCTGGACAAACCTCACTCACCCTTTGAGAAGTGCAGACACACTGATTTCTCTTGCAAAATGTATTGCAGAAAAATATAATACAGAGAAACTTTGGGCTACCACTACTGAAGAAAAAATTTGTATTTTTATCCCTGTAAGGAAGCAACATAAGCATATGCCCACTGTCAAGGTCACTTCTACAAGCAACATAAGAAAATACAGAAAATTATAACATCTTTTCTGTGGCATCTTCATTCAGTATGACCTTTTAAATTAGCTTATTTCAATGTCTGTAAAATTCAAAGCAATAGTTCTCCTTGGGTAGGAGCCAATCAATAGAATGAACAACCAGGATACCCCTGACACTCAGCTTCTGTTCTGTGCCATATTTTCCTAGAGCTTTACCCTATTAATCTTGCAACAACATTTGTGTGATTCATTGTTTAGCTGTGTCCATATCACACAAAAAGCTTGTAGATGGTGGTCCCTGTACTGCTTTTCAAACATAAGATAGTCTCCTATACAGCCTGAAGGTCTTTTCATTTAGTCAAAATGTAGATTCCTGCTGGGGAAACAGGACCTCAAACACAATAAAGACACAGTTTGCATACTGTCTGGAAGGAATACTGTGAAAGAAACGTTAGGGCAAGAGAAAAGGTCAGATCTGGATGTGGTATCTCCTCATCACCCTGCTATTTTCTCCAGTGATGTCTTTTTCATCCTCTTGCCTTCCCTTGCCTTCATCCCCCACAACTGCAGCAATGTAGCAGATCCTCTAGAAACCTCACCTAATGCTGCACTCTGGAAGAAATCATCCAGGGCTCTGGTTTGGCCAGTTTGGTGCTGACCTCCTTTACCATGTGGCATGGTAGGTCAAGTGTCAGATTTATAAATCAATGAGAAAAGATACAAATTAAAAACAAATAAAGTGTTAAACACTTATATATGTTAAACACAAATACTTAGTTCCGTGTTATATCTGCAAGGGCTTGGGCTGTCCAAGAAAATGGACGTTGAGGATTCCCCACTACTGAGTATCTCCAAGAATAAGTTAAACCCAGCTCATCCAGCCTTCCTTCATAGTCAAAGGAGAGAAAAGGACACAGATAGGGACTAATTCTGAGTCGCCATGGATTTCTGCTTCCTGCCTGACACCAGTGGCTGAAGGATCAGCTCAAAGTTGTCCTGCAGGTAAATCTGGAAGGACTTCCCATGTCTTCAATCCAGACTGTTACAATTCTTTTTTAGTGCAAGTTCAGTATGACACATAGAGAGACAGGTATATTAACTGCAATTAAGCTTTATTAGACCTTTGATCTGCTACCATGTTGTAGTGTATAAATTAATGCATTAAAAGAAAAATCAAATGTAAAATAATTCTCTCCTCTAAGTTGCAATGCTGAATTTCAAGCTGTGCCTTTAGAGCACTTTCATCACATTTTTAATTGAGCTAGCTTTTGTGTCAGGAAATAGGGCTTTATTGGAAAAGATGAGGGAAAAGTAGAAAAAAAGCTGATGTTTCATTAAACTGAGAAATGCCATGGGCATGAAATCGTAATCTTTACAACTGGCAGTTGTGTCCTGGCAGAAGAGCCCTTAAACTTCAAATGCTCTGGGACGAGGTCCCAGATTAGTAAGCCGTGAGCACTTTTTCTGCTTTAATTGAAATTAGCCTGAGTACCCAATTAACATGGGTAAGAAAAAGAGCAGCCAGCATCCCCATCTCATCACCACTGCCAAGAAGTGGTGCCTAAATATTGCATTTTTAACTGGGTCATTCCCCAGATGTGGTTTCACGTGTAGCCAGCTGTGGACTTAACTGCGAAGACAATAACTGGGTAGTGAAGAGAGCAGGAACGAGAAAAAGGACATTAAGAGCTCTCCCACTGCACACATAGCTCATAGTGGGGTAATCACTGTTTTAGTGCACTTCAGGCAGAAGAAAACACCACTCAAATTAGTTAAATCAGCTTCCCTGTGTGGACTCCTATATTTTTGAAAAGAAAATTATTATAGCTATAGCCTTACACTGCTTAGGATTCAGTGTAATTTGCAACATTCACACACTACCATGAGATCTCCTGGCTGACTGAGCATGTTTAGCTAATTAAATGTATTTCTAAACTTGTTTCATAAAAGTTTATCATCTAGATCAGGATTTAATGTCTGTGCATAGAAGCCAAGACTGGTTATAGGTCAGGGGAATTAACCAAGAGCATTAAGCATTCAGAATCAAAGCAAGGAAGTGAAAGATTTCCTCCTAATGGGGACAGAGGCTTCTGGGATTTTTCCCAGGGGACAGTTGCAAAAATGGCAAAGGAAGCAGGATGAAAATCCCTAAAAGTCCAAGTGAAATCTGCCCTAGGATCAGACATCTACTGTCATGTTAGGAGCAGTTTATGTTTACTGGGACATTTGCACTGTGTAGTCACAGCATTTTTAGGGGTAATTTTTTTCTTGGCTTAAATGCAGTTCTGACATGTCAGCTAACCACAGCACCAACAATCCAAGTTAATCTGGTATACTTTCCGTTTGTAAATAATATCTAAGCTTATGATTAGGCAAAGGGAAATAAAGACAAACAAAATACACTAAAAAAATTCCCCATCCCTCCAAAAAAGCAAAACTCCAAGACATAAAGGAGACAGAGTAAGAAGAATGCATGTGAGCTCAACATAATTTATTCTATCTATGACAAAACTACTGAGGCTTCTCTTTGTGCACAGCTCAGTTCTCCTGCATACAGACCAGGGGTCACTGAGTGGCCACTTTTGTCCTCAGATGCATTCACAGGACTCTTGCTGTAGCTAACGAGAGCTCTGCTCGCACCACGGGTCAATGCTGAAACGTGTCTGACAGCTCATTAAACAGATCTGCTGGAATTCTCTTGTTTCTCCCCACTGTGTTAGGGCATAATTCCTCTGGAGCCTGTGTGCTGCACATTGTGCACTGTGGCCATGCACACAAGTGAGGTACTTGTTGTTTTCACCCAGCAAACGCTCGGTCTCATTTTGCCGTGACAAGCATCCTTCAGTTAAGCTTGGCCTGGAGACAGAGCCCTTCAGCCCAGAATCAAGGTGCATCAGAAGCAGAGCTGCCCGCCCTGCGGCACACCACCCCTACCTGTGTCCTCACCACCCCACAGGGTCCTGGGCTCCGGCTTGGGCACCAAATCTCCTTTGCTCTGGGGCTCCTTCATCTGAAAAACACAGAGGGAATACATCAGGTCATGAGAGCTTTCTGTTGAGGTGGGTTTTGCTTTACAACACTTAAGACCAAATTGTTTTCTGTCTAAAGTGCATATTTCAGGTGACAGTGCAAGGCCCCTCTCCAGCTGTTTCTATAATCAGGGGTAAAGTTATGAAGTGTGAGGTACTGTGATCTTTCAGAAAAGAAAAGGGCCCTCTGAGTCACTGTATTTTGAATTGCATTTTTCCGTTCAAAGTGTGTGTGTTGATTTTACACTGTGGACCAGATGGCCCAGCCCCATTCTCCTGCCTTGGCCCTGCAGAGGTAGAGGAAGGGAAAGGAAATGGTGAGCAGGGTCCCAGAGGGTCTGTCTCCTAGCATGGAACTGTTTGCAGAGAGTTACATTGCCCAGTTTGTTTCACAGCAGGACAACCTTAAAGGGGGTGGGATTTGGTGTAGGGGATGCACAGGTGCAATCCCTTCACATATCCTTGGGATATTGCCAGTGTGGGAGCTGCAGACACCTGTTCCCCTTCCTGATTAACACTTCATCCTCATCCCTGCTATTGCAGTGCCTCTAAGCGCCTTGTCCTCTAGACCTCTCTTACACATGAGATTTCAATCAGAGCTGTGGAAGAATTCTGAGAAGTGGGAGTGTGACTATCCTCTGTCACCACTTTGATAAAAACTCTGAGCTCAGTGGTGCTGTTTCTGGGTGATAACCTGAGTGTGAGGGTGAAGTCAGTCAGCAAGATTACACCACTGCTAGCCCTATTTGTCCCAAAGTACTTCCCAGGCTCTCCATCCTACTGAAATGCTGCATCCAGCATTAGCATGGGAAGCAGCAGTCAAACAGCAAATAAGGTGCTGCAGAAGAACAAGGTATAGAATTCCCACTGGAATTTTGGCTTTTGGTAAAGAGTTCTGGTGTCCAAAGACAGTAGTTTTCTTGGTAGCATCAAAACTCAAATACTTCATATAAACACACTTTTCTCAAAGTCTGCAGTCCTGACAGATTGAGTAGTTTGTCAGCATGGGTCTGGAGCTCTGATGGGTTGCTTATGTAGAGTTTTCAGTTGTGCTGTTTGTGTTGTTAGTTTTAGAAATACTTTCATTTAAAAGAATCCCAACTCAAATGGCACTTCAGCCCCATTACACACACTCTAACCAGGCGTGAAACTGTCTGGAGGATGCACAGGATTGCAAAACATTGAAAAGGTGACTTGCTCTTCTGATTGCATATTTCTCATTAAAATAAGCTCAGAAAACATAGGGAAAAGCATTTAAGAAAAAGCAAACTCTAGACCTGGATCTACCCTAACAGAAAAGCACATCTTTTTGTATGTACAGACCAGTACATATGGGCAGATCCACCATGTCAAAGATAGAAGTGTTGTGTCCACAATGTCCATGAGCAGTACTATTCAGACTTTGGATGCTGAAAGCTGCAAACCCTGAGCTCTGTTACTTAATGGAGTCCAATAAAAGTGGAAACACTTGGCTACCCTGCCATGAGACATGAGGCATCACTGTCAAAGTTTGCAAAAGTAAAACTGAGTAAAGTTGTACAGATGGGCACATGGAAAGACTGCCGTGCAAGCAAACTCAAGCTAACCTGATACTAAAGAGGAGCAGAGCAGAAGGGAGCAGTGCACTAAAAGCAATGACCCCCTGGAGCATCACACAGGTCTCTCCCTCACCTCATGCAACACACAGTGTCCTGCATGTGCAAGCAGAGGCTACTGGGGCTTTTATCAGGGGACCTGAATCAACCATCAACCAGGAACAGCTCTGGGTGGGAGTGAAATCTGTTCGTGCTGACAGAAGGAGGGTTCACAGCAGACGCTGACACTGCAGCAGCATCACCCTTGTGTGGTCATCATGGGCTAATGCCAGGAAGTCACAGAGCTGGCAACAACCTGATTGCACTCCAGAGTGTGCCAGTCTGCAGGGCCAGGGCCAGAGCCAGAAACATTTCCATGGCAGGGATGGAAGGTAAGAGTATTACATCTTGTGAAACACAGAGAACACCAGGTACATAAGTGACACAAATGTACCCATAGTTTGAAATAGCTTGTGGAACTCCTTTAGTACTAAGTGTGCCCACTTGAATTGTGTATGATATTGCTAACAAATGCATCCATTTCAATAATTTTGTTAATTTACTTTTTTTCTCCTTTAATTTCCTCAGAATTATCTGTTTGTACAGGGACACTTTAATCACACCTTCCATTTTTATGTCCACGCTTCCATTTCAGTTGAGGTTTTTAAAAACTGTGGCTGCCTTGAGAAGAGCCCCTTTGTTATTGTATGCAGAATGTTTCTTTTGTATGCTTCCCTGGATTATGTTCACATGCTACCAATTCAGTAATTCTATTCTATAAAACAATATCCATACAATACATTATATAAACCAGCAAGTTTTTTCATACCGCAAAGCACAACTTCTCCTTTCCCTCATTTCTTGTACTCCAACAGTGTGACCTTGAAAGACCAACTGTCCAGGTGAGAGGGACTGCTCCCACTAAGCCTTGTCCTTGGAATCAGCTGTGGAAAACTACATCCTTTGGTTTGCAAGAGGTAAACTATGTTGGAAGCTCTTTCTCTGAAGCAGAGTTTAACAATACTAGACTATGTTTTGAGTTTTTCCCAATCTCATTGTCATTGCAAGAAGATAAAGGGAAGTAGAAGTCAGAAGTTCATATGTCAGTGCAAGCAACACAACTAGATTTTGGCTAACACTCAGTGTTTTATATATTTTGGGCAAACATGCCATTAATTGCATGATTCTGCTTTTTCTTGTTTTAGGAAGTAAATAACAATCTTTATAAATGCTTAATAAAATAGCAACTGCATCACTTCCTTCCCTGCTCCTTTTGACCTAGGCACACAGTTCTTTTCAGCTGTGATGCCTGTTGGTGTGTCCTCAGCTTGGAGACCACCCCTAAAATAAAGGCTGGGAAAGAGACAGCGTAGGCAGACTGGCTACCCATTCTTCATGTAGGAGAAGGAATGGGAAAGGCTGTTGAAATTCAAATGCTTCATGAGATACTCTAAAAATTCTCATCTTTCTCATGGCAGCCAGTATGGGAAAGGCTGAGGGCATCCAGACATTCATACAAGAATCTCTGTGAGTAGACATAGTTGCTCATTCTGGAGAAGAGAAAGCTCTGAGGAAACCTTGCATCAGCTTTCTGGTGCATAAAAGGGCCCAAGAGGAAGGCTGGAGAGGGACTTTTTGCAAGGGCATATAGTAACAAGACAAGGGGGAATGGCTTTCTACTGAAAGAGGATAGATTCAATTGGATATTATCAAGAAATTCTTTACTGTGGGGCTGTTGAGACAATGGAGCAAGTTGCCTGGAGAAGCTGAGGGTGCCCCATGCCTGGAAGAGTTCAAGGCCAGGTTGATCAAGCAACCTGGTCTAGTGGAAAGTGTCCCTGCCCAAGGCAGTTGGAATGAAATAATCTTTTCAGGTCCATTCAAGCCCAAAACATCCTATGATTCTGTGATTGTGGGAGCCCCAAAGGAGCTGAGACGGGGAAATTGCTTCTTCCTTTGCTGTGATATGAGCATTTCTTCACTGCATACAGTGAGGTGCCAGGGGTGGAGAACACCAAAAAAGGAAGAAAGAAGATGGTTTAAAGAAGACATGTTACTCTTTGAATAACAGTATTAGTATGGCAGGTAGCACTTTTGGTCTAGAAGTGACCTGAGACTGTAATGCATGTGCTTGTAGAGGGATTGCGGCTGTTTAGCTTTCAGCCAGTCCTCACCTGCTCTGCTGAACCAAGAGCCAGAGAATTGTGGTTTGCAAAAGCAATTGAAACTCTGAAGCCTAATTTACACATCAACATTGTTAATTATTTCATTGCTGAACATCTTAACATCAAGAGCTCATTATTGGCTGCATATTCTGTTCACTTGAAAGGACATCAATACCAACAGTGGAAGCAGAATATATTATCTAGACTAAATGCAACAACCACTTTGTATTAGAAAGAAAAGATGTTGCTCATTGATACAAAATGATACTCATTTATTAAACTGTCTGCTTTCACTGCTGTTTTCTGGAGTCCTGTAGAGAATCTACCTTATTCAGCATGACACAGCCTCAGGATCCAGCATACTTTTACTGCTGGGATGACAATGAATATCCTGGTTTTGCTTGAGGTTCCCAATTATACAAATAAGTCACTGAATTCATTATGACAGTTAATGTGTCTGGATTTACATCTTCGTTCCTGTAGACAATCTCTTCCAATGAGGACAACATCAGAACGTGATAGGGCCAACCATGCATTAGCTCTGTGGATTGTGTTTGTGAAATGCGCACCTAAACTTAAAAGAGTCATAAAGTTGGTGGCTAAAACTTCTGCAGTTAGTCATAACAGCCAGTTATCCATTGAAGTGAATGGGAACCATCCACACTTCTCTTGGCATGGCTGCTTCAGAGCTGCTGAAGTCTCAGTGGTGTTGTCTGAGTGAAAGTCCAAAACATCTTCCAAGGCCACCACCACTGGGCCTAGTGCCTAGGAAGGGCTGTCACCACTGCTGGTGACCACAGTCATCTGCAGCTTCTGAATGAGAATAGACCAGATGTCCCCATGTTGGTGTCCAAAGCAAGAACCCACGGTGAGTCTGGACTCTGAAGTTGCCTAGCCCAGAACATGGATGCAGGTGCTGCTTCTTACTGGCAGGTTCTCCCAGCCTGCCTATGAAAGAATATTCAGAGGTTTTCATAGCTGTTTGAAAAAATGTGAGAAGTTTAAGTTCTTCCCCTGGGTGGAGAAAGCAGTGATGCAGATTTCCATAAAACAGCCATGACTTGGACTGGGTTTGATAGTGCCATGTCACAGGGCCATAATTAAGTGAGCTGCAAAGTTGAGAGAAAGCCATTTCATGTGCTGCAGTGATGTTTCTCCAAGCTCTGTCTTTCTCCACACTCTGATGCCTCCTTGCACAGCATCTCTGCAAAGGGTGCCAGTCCTGGGAACAGCGAGCTGCAGGTGCCCTTAGCTGCCAGCACAGCTCCCTGGGCTATTGCCACCATAAACACACAACACAGAGCAGCAAAGGCAGGAGGTATCTTTATTTATCTCTCATTTTCTATTTGTGCAAAATACTTTCTTTTTTTTGTGGGACAGCTTCAGTATAGATACCTCAGTGGTATATGAAGGATGGTCTTCCATGAAGAATCACCAAGACTGAAAACAATAATGTT
The DNA here is from genome assembly GCF_036417665.1 of Passer domesticus. Classification (NCBI taxonomy): domain Eukaryota; kingdom Metazoa; phylum Chordata; class Aves; order Passeriformes; family Passeridae; genus Passer; species Passer domesticus. The sequence continues at coordinate 56,492,878 of NC_087476.1, forward strand.
CTTCAACTTGTTACTGATTTATTCAAATAAAATCCTATCATATCTTTGCTGTATAACAAAAAAGCATTGAGCGTTGCTGTTAGTTATTGGGGAAAGTGTCCTCACTTAATTAAAGCAATATTTTATTCAGACTCCAACTTTTATTTTCAATAAATATCATGCTTTTGCCTTGAGAAAATTGTGAGAAACCTTATTATTTGTGGCAATGTTTTGTTCAATTAAGATTGTCAGGGAAGGGAGAAACAGATATTGGTGGACTAAAAACTCAGTTAAAGCAGAGTACAAAGATCTAATGGCATTAGTAGATGCATAAGATATTGTAAAACTCACAGTTAATCTGTGAGCTATTTGGACTAGCTCACATCAAACCAGCAAAAACATATAACCCTCTTCCAGAGGTTCCTTGATCGTTGCCAGGGGACAGAAGATGCATTTTTCTGCAGAAGAACAGACTGGGCTAACAGAATTTGGCACTGGGTTAACTGTGTTTTTGAATCAAAGACCTTTCCCCAGCCTAAAGCCAAGCTCAGGGTCATAACTGAACAACATTCTGTGAATCAGAGCTTTTGTGATTCATTGCCTTCACCAGTGCAAACCAGAGCTGAGTTTGATGATGTTGGGAGCCAGATCAGTTTGAATGGGACTGGTTGATGTAACAGGAGGAAGGACTGTGTTGTGGCTCACAGGACAGGGTCCTGGGAACAATGAAACTGCAAACCTGCAGTGCAGTGTAAATGCTGCATCAGCCAGCAATTCATTATGAATGTACAGCATGCTGCAACTATATCACCTGTTCAGTCAGTGAAAGAATCCTTCCTCTTGAGAAAACAAAGTCAAGGGACAAGCAGCAGTGAAAATCAGCACTTTTCTTACCGATACTTACATGAAATTTCACCAGTGCTTTTTCTGCAGTAGAACTACACTAGTCCAAATAATACTTATAAATGTTATTTGGACTGATCATTATAAAACAGCTAACATCTTTATTTATGTTAGATGGTGGAAATAAAAGCATTGGATAGAGCATTTTTTAAAAGAGACATTTATCTCTCTTAGTTTAAAAATTCTTTAAAGCTGAGATATGAGATCCAAGCTTTCTAGCCTCAGATTTTGAAAGAGTTTAAGTTCAGATTTGTATCTGTGTTTTGTTCCATGGGACTGAATAGGAATCTTGAGACCAGACAATGCTGAATGGAGTGGAAATTCAGGTACCTAATTGTAGAGTCAGAAGTAGATGGTACAGCGATCTTGTCCAATATTCTGCATAATGTGGCTACAGAATCTTGTCAGGTTTATTGCTACCTCACCCCCTCACCTCTGGTATTTTATGCCTGGTTTGGACTTCAAGATTTCCAGTGATGTAAAATCCACTTTTCCTTATATGAGTTATTTGCTGAACCTTTTTTTTTCCCCACTTTTTTTCTTATTGATTGCTTTTGCTTGATCTTCCAGTCACAGGATGCTTTTATATCTTTTCTTTGAAGAGCTTTGTGTTACAAGTAGCTGCTCCACCAGGAAGATATTTGTAGGCCACAGTCAAGTTGCCTCTCAAATTTATTTTTGATTAAGTCATCATGGCCCTCTCATCCAGGGTTAAACAGTGTTTTGTTTGACACAAGGGAGAAACACACACAGTTCCTACAAAGTAGCAAACAGAGCTATAAATTTGAGCCCTTCCAGCTGACTCACAATAATATGTACCTATATCCTAAATCAAGTTCAGAAAAAAAAACCCTCCCATTTAATTAATATTGGTTGTATTTTCCAAAATAAGACAAGGTGTAATAGAAACAGAGATCGTGTCTAGACTATCCAAAAATGAGACTTATTGCCATTTTTCTCTTTTTATGTAGACTTAAGGAGGTCAAACTAAAGACTACAATTTAACTATCACAAAGAAACTAATGCTTTGTACCCTATAATAAAAATTATGAAACGTGTCTGAAATAATTTTGAGCATGGAATTTAACTTTAAAGTAAACAGTGGCATAAAAATGTATCTGTATGTGGAGCTGACACAACACAATGAACAAGGTGTGTTGAGTGGGCAGAGCTCCCAGATGTTCATGTGTCTCTCAGAGCTGTGGATACTTCCAAGGCTATACTTTCTTTTTTCCCAGGAATCAGACTGAAAGTGTCATAGGACTGTATTTCTGGTCCTTCCCATATCTAACCTGAGCAAAGTCATTCACCTGCACATTATTCCACTCTCATTTACAAACACTTAATGCAGGAAAGTGAATGTTAACTGAATTCACTGCAGGTTTGGTTAGAGATTTGGGCAAATGTTGAAGTCAGTTCCCACTCTGCCTGAACTAATTCTCTGCCATGGGTTGTAAACCCTCAAATAATCAATGAACCTTGCATGCTCCCAGCTTGCTTTCAACTGCTTCTGGCCTGAGCAAAGAGCATTTCTCCATGGATGAGCAAGTGAGATGTCTCAGCAGCAATCACATCTGCCCACAGTGATAATTGTTCTCTGGCTGTTCAGCCACATAGCACCTATTGCCAGGGAGAAGATATGACTGGATTTTGCTTCAGATGCTAAGAGTGCTTATTGTGTAGGCAGTTTGCAGACCTTCTAGACTATATCCTCACCTGTCCTAGGCACTAGTATAGAAAACTGGTTGCAGTATTGTTTTGTTCTGTATTTTTCAGTATGTGGGAAGAAATAAAACCAGAGACCATTCATGCAGTGATGTATGTCTTCCACGAGGCAGGGAAAATTGATAATATGTAGCATCTTGAAGTACTGAGCCTAAGGATTAATTGGATAATTATCTCAATTTTACAGATGGAAAATCTAAATAACAAAGAGTTTGAAGATTTGTTCAAACTCAAATCTCAGTTCAAAGAATGTGGAATAGGCTTTATTTTCCAATCCTCCAATTCATTTTCTTGATGAAGTGATATCCCCTAATACCTCCTTACATAAGTATGACAATCAGTTTATAAACAGTGGGGTTTATACCAACAGAGAAGCCTTTTTTTTCTGTGTATTTTCTTGGTGCTCATCAAGCACTCAGGGTTCCTTTCTCCAAGGCTTGTAGTTCTGCCATGTATTCAGATACACAGGGACTGAAACTTGGTTAAGTGAGACAGTGGATCTGAAATCCTGCCAATAGGATTAACAAGCCCTCAAAACTTCATATATATAGATTTGCTCAGAACAGGGGTGAATTACTCAGGAAAAGGGCTGAATTTCTTCCTGGATAATTAGTTTTGTTGTAGCACAGCTCCAGGTCTTGGCAGCTTGGTGAGAGGAGGTAAAGGATAATGGCTCTGATGAGTGCAGGGTCCACACTGAGTCAGCTGAGATTTACAGCCATTGAGAAAATCAGAAGCAATTTCCCTGAGGGATTCTGTGAGACCTATAAATCTTTCTGGTATTCACCAGGTTTCTCTTTCCACCCCAAATGCCACCATAGCCTAAGCTCTCTTATGTCCCTGGCCCTGTGCAGTGTCCATGCTGGCAGTGGTGGGGAGGTCCCTACAGTCATCTCTGTCCCTGTGTACAAGGATGCTGGCTGGCACATCCTTTAATGTTGTCTGGAACACAAACTTATTCATACAGGGCAGGTCTGCTCGGCTGAAGAATAGAAGATGAGGCAGCAGGAGGAGCTGAAATGTACCTGGACCCACCAGCAGCAAGTGCATGGTGCACTCACTAACTGCCCTGCTGCATTTCCATTGCCTCAGATGTACATATCCTGAGGAAGCCAAATGTCACTTGCTCTAGGGACAGCTTCAATGTCTTACTGACTGGGAAGTGTTGATATTTTCATAATGCTGCAGTTCAGTCCTGTGACACCAGGGTCAAGAACATATTATTACCAGAAAACGTTGTCTACTGTACTTTGGTTTGACCCTTTCTTTTTAAAGTGCCTGATCATTCTCCCTTTCTGATTCCCTGCTAAGGAATCATTTGATCTGAAAATGGAAAGGAAATGAGGCTGGTTAGAAGCAAAATGGTTTTGGAGAGTCATTGTCTACCTGTGCTATACTTGAAATCATATTTCCATTAATTTCTGACAACTCAGTGACATAGTGAAGAAATAGTCTTGTTCTCTATTTAAAACAATGAAAAGTCTCACTCTACCTTCAGGAGTGAGACCTCTGTTACAAATATTTGCAGGGAAAGAAAGTAAATTAGCAAAAACTGTACCTTTTTACGTAGGTTCATTTATGGTTGTAATGGTTGTTGCATAAATGCTCAGAGGAAGACATGAAGTAAAGCTGTATAGGAGATGTAAATGGATGTCTAAATAATGCCACTGTTGTATGCTGTGTGAGTTCAAAACTTGAAATGGAATCCTTGTGAGTTCAAAACTTGAAATGCAACTAGGACAAGCCCATGTTATTCTACACCCATATTTTGCAAGAGGTGGTGGAGGTGGAGTGATGCTGGCCTGATAATGAGAGCCGTGATTGTTATTCACCATTTAGAAACAGGTATAGACACTGAAATTATTTAAATGAATAGGCTACTGCTATGTCAGAGGTGTGCTTAGCTCTTGTCAGTGGGTTTCTTCTGGCTCTCCTGACAGGAGACAAAAGTGGCTGGATCACTCATGCAGGTCATTGGGTAGAATGCAGCTCTAAAACTTCTTTCTATCCAAAAAATAAATGGAGGGACTTAAGCCATAAAGTTCTGTATGAACCTCATTCTTATCTGGATGGATGTTTTTTTACACTGCTCAGCCATGCAGCAATATCCAGTTAGGCCGAAACCTAATTTAAATCACATTTAAACCAAATTTTGCAATCTACAATGCAGGGTCTCAGGAAGGAATGGATGGGGCCTGCATGGTCCTTGCAGTCTGGCTTTGCAATTGCAAACAGTGTTAGTTCTGAACATTTGACAGTTCGATGTTTGATGCTGTCGTCATTAACAAGACTTGGTCTTGCGCAAAAGGGTTGCCCAAAATTTCTGTGTGAAACATCCAACTGCTTGCATGTCCACTGAGCATGTTGTTGATTCTTAGCCCCTGCTGCTGTGAACTGTCTCTAGCCATGTGTTTTGAGGAGTAAGGAAAGAATAAGGTATATTTCATTGCTTATTTCAAATCATAAAAGCACCAAAACAGGACTTCTGTATATGTTAATACTTTCTCTTCCAATTCACTTTAGCTCTAGTCATAGCATCAAGAAAAATGGGATTTGTTAAATAGGAAAATATTTAACACACCTATAAGTGTCAACAATCACAGCAACTCTGAAAAACAGTTGCTCCCTGCTTTCAAAGTACAAGTATTTTCTTGCATTCAGTTACCTAATCAGATGTGGGAATGCTGCTTCATAGCTACAGATCTCTCTGAAGAAAGTTCCCACTTGTGGTTAGCGTCAGAGATTCAGTTTTTCCATTCCTCCAAAAGATTTATTAAGCATGTAGGTCTTTTCCTTTCCAGCTGTCTACAAAATTTTAAAGCAGATGTAACATAAGCAGTGGTCCATCCTTATCAATAAGGCCATCAGCAGGATTAATTGACTTATGAATTGTGGCTTTGGTCCAAGAAGAGCCAGCCTGTGGTTCTCCCTCAAAGAAATTGAAGCAACATTCTTAGTGAAATGATAGCATATGATCCCAACCCCCCCAAAACTGGCAACAATCATGTTAGAGCCAAACAGATTCTGGGCTTGTGACAGAATTGAGCAAGTTTGTCACTATCAGCCTCACCACAAGACTGCTGCCAAGACACTGAAAATTCAAAACTAAGCATACACAGCAGTTTCACCGAAAGAAAAATAATATTGACTAATGTTCTTTGAAGGCACCAGACCTTTCGCCCCCCCCCCCAAAAAAAACCTCTTTGCAAAACGTAAAGGAACAAAGTCCTCTGAAGATCTGCTGACAGTTCATAAAGAAAGCCGTATAGGCTTGTACATCCACAAATATTCCTACAGGTCTTATTTCCACTCTTCTCAATACTGCTGGAATGAAATGTAAGGAAGAATCAGGCTGCTAATGGCATCCATGGCAGTGATACAATCTGAGTTTTGCAGTAACAGGCTTGGAGAGTGTCCAAATTGCCTTTTTCCTGTGCTCCTGCAGTTACAGACTGGGGCAAGCGTAGGTTCAGTACAGATTTCAGCATGTGCTAATGTGGTAAAAACACAGATTCACAAACTACAGTGACACAGATTCACTGACTACTGCAGCAATTCCATAGCTGTAAGAGGACAAAGGGGCCAAAGATTGCAAACATTGCCACCACAGGCAAGCCTAAGAGGACAATGAGGAGCCAGATCTGTGATTAGATTGTCTTCTCAATTGGGTGCGAAATGCTCCACCAAATGCAGACAAAGCCTCGGACTGAAACGGTGGCAGTGGCTGTAGCTAGCGCAGGAAATGACAGATTTGCAGGTGAGTTTTGTCTTCCAGTTGTGCCTATAATGCCACAGGACCCTAAAAGAGGCACATTTTGATGGAGGAACTACCTGAGCATAAAAATCTTTTATGGTGTATCTAAGCCTTCTAGGGATGAATTCCCAGATCCAGATCTTCAGCGTCCACCCCAAAACTATAGGGTGTAAGAAGTATTAAGCAGTGCTTTATCAGGATGGAACCTCGGCAGTATCAATGTACAGAATCAATCCAAATATTGATATTAAATACTGTTTTAACACATTAGGAATATAATAAGCATAGTTAGCTGACATGCTGAATTTGAAAAACAAAAGCCACCCTCAGAGACAGCTGGAACTAAAACCTTATAACATTTCAGTGATGCATGTGAAAGCAAAACTAAACAGAAAAACCCTGGACTTCCAATTTTGACCAAAAAACCCCTGGTGATTGAAGTACACAGATGTCTGAAAATCTTCCAGTTATAGTAATCGGATTTTAAAGGTACTTTTCTTTTCAGATATATGATATTTATCTTGACAGAATTTACTCAACAGTTTCATTGTTCTGTGTGTTTCCCTTTGGTGCTTTGAAAAGAAAGCTAGTTTGTTCTTTTCATCTGTAGCCATTCCCTCAGTAGCTGTCATTTATTATGTAGAAAAAAGGATTGTGTTGCATTTCTGTGTGCATTTGGCTTTCCATGTAGCTATATTTTTCTTTCAGTAAGTGTATCTTGGGGCTTGGGGAATTGTTTTGATGAAAGGACAGCTTTTTAAGCCAAAATATCTTTATCTCACAAAGAGCTTAAATTCCTGAGGGCTAGATTAAAAAAAAAATCCTTAAGAAACCAAACATCATCATCTTAATGAAAGCTAGCTTTTAGACATCACCCTTCTAGGGTATAATCTGTAACTCTAGGTGTATAGGATCCTCTGCAGGTACCTCTTCAGCAGCACTAGTGCTTCACAGTAACAACAGCCAGTGTCTTAACAATTGAGGGAGAAATATTAGCATCAGCTATCTAACTCCTGCCTTTTAAGAGTGGCCTTTGAAAAGCTTCTCAAGAGCATCAATCCTTGTTTCTATCTAATAGACCAAGCCTGTCAACAAATGCTCCAGTTTTGAAAGGTCCTTCTAGCTTATAGAAATCAGATCTGTTTCTCCTCCCTTTCATGAGCCTGCTTGGAGTAGAGCTGAATCGCTGATGGTAAAACTTGGCCACTCTCAAGGATGGGACCTTAAGGAAGCAGGCAGGAATTGTAGCTTTCCTTCCCACCTACACTTCATCCCACAACCCCTTAATACTCAAATAAGGGGTTTCAGGAAGGCTGCCCAGGGTTCAAGCAAGGTACAAGGTTTTGTGTGTGCTCTAACAGTGATGCAGCTGCAAAAGGTGGCATTCACAGCATCCTCCGTTTTCACGTGGACAAGCTTATTACCGACTAGTAGTTAGAAGATGCTTTGGGAGTAGAAAAGGTGTTTGTCTTCCCCACCTAACAGATTTGACAGTTATCTAAATCGTAGTCCTCAGATTTCCACTTCACACTTCCAGTAATAATATGTGGGAGGTACCCCCTCTCCATCAGCTTGTCTTATCTTTCAAGGGCAAGAGTGGATCCTATCACATCCTCTTCAAGACCATTCTTAATCCTTCTTCATGTCTTAGAGAAATAAATCTAACTTCTTTTTGTCTTTTCTATTTGCTTGCTTAGCACTATTCTGAAGCACTTAGGTGTGTGCAAAATTTAATCATGTAACTATAGGCAATAGACTCTGCTCCAGAAGGCAGATGTTATCAAGTGCTACCACACCTCATGTCAAATGTTTATTGGAATTAACACATTTGTATGTTGTTTTGGTTTTACTTCTGTCTGTAAATCCACTTATCTGCAAAAAAATTCTTAATTTCACGGGAAAGCAAACCCACATGGTTTCACATGACAGTTGACACTTAGGGATTTCTTAATTAAAAGGGTTAGATTCATTTTAAGTTTCTTTAAACTGGCATTTCTAATCTATGGAATTTCCATGGGCCAGACTCATATGACTTTTGTAGACATCAGATGAGATGACACCCACCCCACAACTCCCCTAAACTCTCAGGAAATTTTTTTTTTTCCCTATGAAATTAATGCTCCAACTTATGCAAAACTACCACGGGATTTTAAAAACAATAATGTCTTTTATAGTAAAGCTGCAAAATAATTTTGAGAGAGTGTGACTGTTTTGAGCCTGAGCAGACTTTCTATTTGTTTTAAACGTAAATGTTAATATGATGTCATACAGTCTAGGCCAAACAAAGTCTTTGTGCAGCTACACTGCTGCTTTGGAAATAATTGTATTTCCATTAATGCAAATGGTCAAAAAAGTTGATTTATCATGCATCTGTCAAATCTAGAGAATGCATTACAGAAACTCTTTTAGAACATCCTGAACTAAGTATTCAGAAGGATGAAAAGACTTCACAAAATGGAAACTCTATAATTAGACATAGAGAAAGTACACTGTATTAAGAGAAGAGAGACTGAGGAGTCCTGGGCTGTGGACTCCATTAAATTACCTTAAATGAGCAGCAGGCACTGTATTGACTAATATAATAGGATTTACGGAATACCTGAGTTTACAATGGAATTATTTGCCAATTATAACCTCTTTGTGTGAAGAGGAAAATTGTACATAAGAGGTTATCTGGAACTTCTAGACAGAAATATAGTGATACCTATTTATAAACTGCAAAGAAATACAACATCTCCAGTGTTAAGATGAGAAGAAAAATTGTTCACTGTGTTACTAGCACTGACCAAGGCACTTTGGGCATCTCGTCTGGTCTGAGACTTCCCGGGGTAGACACACCAGGGCACACAGAGTGGCCAGAGGAAGAAACTAAGTTTTCTTTAAGAAACCTGTTTCGGGGTCAGGGATTAATTTCTTTGGAGGGAAAGGGCATACAAGAGCAGCCCTTGTCAATACTCAAAAGCACAGTCCAAGCAGGCCATGCAATGTCTCTTGGTAGGGAGGGGTGGACACAAACTGCCCAGGGATGCACTCAGCTACTTTGCAGATCTAATCTTTAGCTCTCTGTATGTGGTCCTAACAACACATATATGAAAGAGTTTGGTTTATCTGTAGTGCTGTTACTCTTTAAGAGAGAAGTATCAATTGCCTGTCAGATTGTTTTTATGACCTTGTCAAACAACTCAACAGACTCCTTTGTTTATCTACTGTGAAGCATGGAATTATCTTCAAGATGAGCTGAAGCAATGATTACAAGATAGGCAATAAACAGATTAAAATCAAACTCTAGCTGAGGAGAGAAAATCCAGTTGCTCCTGCTAAATGGAACCTTTGTAGACCAAAGGAATCTAGCACAGCATTTGACTGACTGAGGGAAAAAAAATCTGTCAAACTAACTGCTTTTTTTACTGGTCTTGTTCACTCTATTCTTTGATATCAGATACTTAATATTACCAGAAGCTGGATTCTGGAGAAATGCAGAACATTCTTCAATTTTAGTGAGAAAATCTCTTGGTCTCATGTGTCTGACCAATTGATAATCAGAAATGTCTGTCTGTCTTGCATGACAGAACAAAATTAAACAGAAATTTGGTCGACTATGTTTGGCCCAGATTCCTCATACCCACTCTGCTGTGTATTTTTGGGTTACTACCACCAATGGAGGAAGGAATACTTTTCTCTCATCTCGTTGACTGTCAGCAAAGTTATTTGAATCTCTGACTCAAAAAGGTGCTAGATAAAAACCATATTAAAAGAAAAAATGACTTAAGAAAGTGAGAGAAAAGGATGTCATTTCCAGTTCAGGTATTATGGAAACTCCATGGAGAGAATAATAAATCATTTTCCAGCTGTAGCTATCCTCAGGGAAAACACTTGACAGTTTCTTTAAAATAAGAAATACTTTAATTATCTTCAGTTGTGTTGAACCAGCATTCAAAAAGAAGGAGAACATGTTTTTAGATTTTGATATTGACTTGTCCAATTAATTTGCTAAGTCTGTGGCACTTGAACAGACCTGTGATGGATGTACAAATGACTGAGTGCCTCACTGCGTATTTGTAAAGAAGATGATTGATGTATCCCATAATTTCTTTGAGCCATGGAGCTGATTTATATGCTCTGTGCTGTATAGACATTCTCTTTGTCAGTTGGGACTGTAAAACCCCCCACAGGCAATTGTCTGCTATTCAGTCTTTCTCATTCACTGAAATTACACATAATTTTAGCCTGTGCATTTCTAAACTATGCTTTGCCATTTCCATTTGAAAATGCCTTTGTGTTAAACATTTTTGACTTGTCTAAATAAATATTATCCATAATAACCCTATATCAATCCATTACAAACCCATGTAACTACGTACTGCATTTAGATTTAATCCCCGAAACAAAGCCTGTTCCCACCTCACTCATGTGTTGCTTTCACAGCTGATACTCACAGCTGCAGAGAAATCTGAGCAACAGAGAAATCTGTTTCATTTTGCTAAAGCTATAGGATCTGCAATAAAATAATGTTTGAGTGTCTGGTCTTCATATATATAGACGATCAAATTCCAAAAGCGCAGAGACCTATTGGCAGGTAAATAAGCCTGTACTTATGGGTGGAGGGAAGTATTCAAACGAACTCAATTCCAAATTCCATCAAAACCTCATTAGTGACACATTTATATCATTAGCTGAAAGAGCTTTAGTGTAGTCAGCTAGAAACAACCATTTAGGAAATAAGTATGAGCTCTGCTGGTGAAAAATGGCTTTTTCATTAGAGACTGTCAATTCACAGGATTAAGCTACAACTTTGAGTTTTGGTCATCCAGAAAAGACAGACTTTCTACAAACAGAAACTGCAGAATGAGGAGAAGTGCAAAATACCTTCTTTACTGTTCTAATTGTTCATCTTGAACCACTTTCTTCTCTAAAACTCTCTTTAATCTTCAGACAGTGCTAGAATACATTACTGGAGCAGTGTATCATGTCTGGATTTACTTGTAAATGACAAAATGGTGACAGAATCTGTGGAGTTCCAGTGGCTGTGGATTCTGAAGTTAAATTACATGTACTATAGAACTATTTCCTTTACTGGTTTTAACATTTTCTTCCTTAGGATTATGTGCAAGTATCCCTCTCAGTATAACATGGAGCATTGCAAAAGGGTTAGCTGATAGATTATCTCTCTGTAGGTCACTTTTATGAACACAAGGGGCAGTTTCCCAGCTCTGTGAGATAAGCCACCATCTTCTAGTCTTAGGGCCCATAGCAAAACATACCCTGGAATCTGGAGTAACCCACTGTAAGAGCAGGAATAATCTATGCATGAATATATCAAACTTCAGCCAGATGTCACTAAGTTTGACTCTTCTGTTTTGGAAAACAGGTGCATATCCCTGTAGCTCTTATATTTAAAGTCTGCTTGTAACGTTAAGTCTTTTATACCACAAATCTTTTATATAAGATTTTCTTGTTGTTTCTCTGCTTAAATGGGAATTTTTCAGTTGTTTTTAATTTTCTCTTTCCAGACCTATTTCTGCTTTTCAATATTACCATGGAGCTGAAAAGCACCATAATTTTTCTGGAATGAAGTTAACAATTTTTTTTTTTTTCTGCCAGCTGCTTTTCCTGGAAGAAGAACAAGAAGGGACAAAAGAGAAACCAAAACTCATGGAGACAATCTTCATAAGTCTTCCTAGACCACTGCATGAGTCATGCCATCAAGACAACAAAGCTCACACCAATGTCATTCTGAGCTATAGGCTCAGGGACCATTTCTTCCTTGTCTGTCCTTTGCTCCTTGACAAAGGATCCTACTTACCAGGGTCTCTGACATTCACTCCAAAGTGGATTTCATTATATAAATGAAGAAAAAAATAGATAACTTGCTCTGCAAGGCCTTTCAGAGGCATGTGTTGCCCTGGTACTGCTGCTTTCACCCACAGTAGATATATCTATTTCACATCCTTCCCCATGTCACTCCATATGGGACAGAAGTAGACTCACTGGATGGAGGGCTGTACTCCTAAATGTAAGCATAGAGCATCTGCTTTACTGAGTGTGAGACTGACCTAAACCAAGCTACTTTCTGTGGCATCCAGGCTGCCTTCTAGAATAATCACACTTAACTCAAGACCCTACAGGGTGTACTGAGTAGTTATAATTAGTCCATCAAAGTGCATTATTGTGTTTCTGCCTCTATCAGGTGTAATCTGCCATCCGGTTATTAATTTGCCTAGGTTTGCTAGAGCCTCTCACAGTTCTCTCCAGACTTGATTTCACTGAACAATTCTGTAATTCTGTTACCCAAACTTTTTAAAATCTACTTTTCTTTTCCAAATTGTCTTTTATTGCAGCACTTTTCACATATATTGGTGCCAGGAGTATTTTTGTCCCATACTGGGCTTTCAGAATTTTAATTTCCTCTGTTGTGTATGTGCATATGTTAGTGTATTAACTAGCACTTACCAGGGTGTAAATCACAGGGTGCCTCATTACCAAGGCGGATCATTAAATGTAGGAGGGTTATTTATCTAAAATGTGTGAGAAAACCATATTTCCCTAAAAATCTCACTCAGATCTGTCACCAAACTCTTTCTTTATGGAGAGCTAGTCAGATTTTTTTCATCTCCACATTTTCCTAGTCCATTAAAAGGCATTAATTTTTATGATGCCCCTTTATGCAAAATGTTTCATCTGAAATATATTCTTACCCCATCTAAAATGCAAGTTTCTAGAAACTGTATGTTATTTATGGGAGAGATTTGTAATTAGAACTATCTCAAATAATTGTCCAGCCTTTGGCTTGGGTACATTTCTTTCAGCATTCCTCATCTCTGAAGCAAGACTTGAAATATGGTAAAGTGCTGAAATCTGACTGAATTCAAGAGTTCTTCTGTACACAGGAGCCTTGAAAGGCTTTCAATAGCAAAATAAATTCCTGCTATGGATCTTATAACATGATCCAAAAGTGTCCATGAGAGTAATTAACTTCCACTAAGCTGCAAAGGACTTATCCAAAACGTTGGCAGCACTGAATTCCCTGCAGCCCTAATTAAGATTTTCCTGGTGCTCCTTTACAGAAGACAGTGGGCATGGATGGACTGCCATGGAAGAAGACAAGACAACTGCCTCAGGATCCTCCCTCTCTTTCCCATCACCTGCCCCACAGATGTGATACGAGAGGGCCCCTCCTGGGGCTGTGGGGCCGAACACCCCACTCAGCACCCCCGAGTGCCCCATCACACAGCCGTGGCTGTGCTGGAAACGCCCCTGGCCAGCTGAAGTCACGTTGCCTAAATGGAGTAAAGGCTTTACTCCATTTCTCCATTCTTTACACCCTTTCCCTCCTCCCACCCTTTAGCTAGGGGCTGCACAGGGCTTTTGTTTAGCTGTGGAAAGGAAAGACAGCTCTAGACATTCAAGGCTTTGGTCTGCTAAATAGAGATGTGTCTGTGGTGCTTCAGGACAGACGCCAGCTGATGGATAGGGCAGCAGGAGTTTTTTTAGACAAAGAGGAAAGAACAGAACAAGCCTTGAACCTAGCTCTTGGCTCTGAGGAAAAAAATAAGAAAAAGAAGAAAGATATTTTGAGCTCACTAACAAGGTCCTATCTTTTGCTTATTTAGAGAAAAGTTTGAAACAAGGGCATAACAATACAGTGCAAGTAGAATACACAGGTCATGCAGAGCATAAAAGGATTGTATAAGTGTCTGTGTGTGCATGTGAGTATGATTTGCTTCTTATAACCCAGTTTGGTAAACCCTCACCTGAGAGATTTAAATCACACCCAATTTTCACCATGTTTGCCTCTCCCTATTTAGCAGACTGCAATGCAACTCTAAGAGATGGGTTGCCCGCTCTTTCAAAACCAGCTTACTCACACGAGGCATTCATTACACAGCATGGTAATTTATTTTGAAAGCAAATTTACCTTCCTCATCAAGCCACTGAGTTATGTGCAACCTGAACTATGCAGATAGACATGGAAAAGCAAGGTTTGGTTATTGTAAATCACTACCCTGGCAGTGGTCCAAGCTCTTAGGGCTTCAGCTGTTACACTAGTAGAGCACATATAAGCTCCCATATAACTAATCCACCTCAGTTACAAAAAACAATAATATTCCTATGTAAGCCAGTCATGTGAAAATTACCATGATTTTCTGGCAATGCTTGATAATTATCTAGTCCACTATAAGCAAAGCAGAAAAAAAAAGGGCATAAAAATGCAGAGATCATACACTATCATACAAATAACAGAGGAGACTTAATAGAGGTTACATCATTAATAATTTTTATAAATTCCAGCTGGCACATGCCTTAATAGAAAAGCCTGGGGAAGTGGAAATGAGGGCATATATTAAGAAAAAAGCATCATTATTTAAAATACTTTCAATTTCAAAATAATCTTATTTACGCTAAGTCAATTTTTAAAGACTCCACTACATAATTACAATCACAGTAAACAAGCAGTAATGATTTTTTTTCCCTTGTTCTGTACTGGAAATAAGAATAGGAACACAGACACGTGTCCCCTTGGGTGATGTGTTTTAATCAGGTTGGGTTTTATAAGGCCTTTTTCAAACTGATCAGAATAGCCTGAAGCCTGTCAGAAAAAAAACATGTTGCCTAGAATAAGCCTTTAATAATATTTCACAGCTGATTTGTTTGTGAGTTAATTTGCCCTTGAGCAAAAGAACAGGGTCAGGAGGCCCCTTGTATGGGTTGGTGTTGAGCACAGCACAAAGGAACTAAAATCATGATAACAGTACCTGGTTGCAGTACTGAAAAACAGGGAAGGAAGAGCAGTGGAGAAAAAGAAACAAGAGTTATCCAGGAGAGATGACTGTCACAATGCAAGCTCCCTGCTGATTTAACAGAGATCACGTTCTCTTCTCCTTGAAATACAGAACTGTCTATTCAAGTTCATTGGTTTAAACTGAGGGGAGTTATTCCACACTTAATGCAGCTTGTGCCACATGTAACCCTCAAACAGAATCTCACCCAGAAACTCTCTTTAAACCTTGAAAAGGTCACACACAGAACTCCTTCAGCCTTTATTATTAAAAGCTTCCTGCCTGGTTCTACTGTAGAGAAAAAGGCAGTGACCTTACATTTAATCACATCAAGGATTCTGTGCTTTAACTTACTTAAAAGACTCCTTATGCAGGATAGCTTTATCCAAGAAGTCTTTTGCCAGATAATGATGTTTTTAAAGCAGCGTGCAAAATATCTCTCTTGCTGCAGACTCCAGCTGCTGAGTCAGCAGCCTCTCCACTGCCTGCAGAAAGGAGACAGCGAGAGAGGTCCAGGGGAATCTGCATTCAGCCAAATCTACCCCGCATGCATGTGAAACCTAATGGAAATCAGTTGTGAGGCCCTACAGCTCTACAGGAGTACATGTGATTTACAGCAGGGCAAAGGATTTGCAGAATCCTGCGTCTTTGGTGCTTTCATTTATAAATGCTTCAGCCCGAGCAAAATTAATCTTCTTAATGAAGTAAAATGGAGGAGTAATTAGCTCCTTCACTTGCACATGTTTAACCACAATGCCTTTGCTGGGTTTTAGAAGTGCACAGGACTTCCATTTTTACCTGCTGCTTGGATTTCCCTGTTTAAAAATGCAGCAAATGTAGCTTGAAAAAAATGTTTCTGCTGTGAGCTGTATGCTAAGGCTCTGATAAATGCCTTGTCACATTTGCTCTGCTTTGTACTTGGAAAGATTCTTATTTGTTTGCTTTTATGTTTCTACAACTCTCTTCTTTTTTTTTGCACACCATTTTCAGGCAAGGGATAATTCTGTCAGGGATGACAGACTCTGTGGAAAACTTTCTGTTCTGCATTTGGCTTTTCTCCACAGGGATTATGTGGAGCTGAACAAACAAAAAAAAGGTCCAAAGTCTGCCTCAGAAAAGCCCCTTCTTGATATTTCATCTCAGCCCTCACAATTTTGCCATCTTCACGTCTGTGTGTAACTGCCCAGCACTAGATGAGGAATGGTGTCACCTATTACATACTAACATGACTTGAGGCAAAACAGGGTTTCCCTTCTGCTAGAAGACCCCTGAATAGTTCACTCCTGTTTGGGAACACTCTGTGAACCAAATTCTGATTTCTAAAAAGAAAGCTAGACAAGGTTTGGAGGGTAGAGGGGATGAAGGGTGGGCTTGTACTTGTTGGAGAGAAGGGAAAAAATTTGCAGGTCTGGGTCCTTTTCATTATCTTGGAAAGATGATATCACCTATTCTCACCCCAGCTTCTGCAAAACAGGGAAATAATATTTTTTTTATTACTGCTAATCTGTTCTGATGCTGTGAGAGTACTTCACAGCACTTTAGTGAAGATTCTTTTGTTTTCCATGGGCACCAAATTTCAAGGTAGAAAGCAGAGCTCAGATGTGCGCAACAGCCTTGGTCAGTAGAGTTTCAGGTTTTGGAACATCTCTTCCAGGGGCACACAATCTCTTACCTGTTTTCAGTACAAAACACATAAAGAAAGTTCATGGGGAGGAAAGAGTGGCTTACTTTGCTGTTTCTCTGGCTCTCCCAGGAGCAGGACCCGGCCTCCTGAGGAGCAATCCCTCGCTGGAAAGGGTGGTCACTCAGGCAGGTCTGGCAGAAGGGAGGCTCGATCTCTGAATCCCCCGCAGGTAAATTCATCACAGTGGACCCCGGGTATTTGAGGCTGGCATGTGGATGCTTCTCAACGTTGACCATTGGGCTCTTAATCCACCTTCGTACCTGCCAACACAGAAGCAGATTATGGACTCTCTTTGCTCTACAGCTGTTTGGATGGCACAAAAGGGTTTCCAATGAGGACAGTAGCACAGATTGGGGTAAATAATCAGATACGAGGATCAGGATCAATTTTCTGTAGGAAAAAGTACCAGGCGAAGTCAGGGAAAACACACATCATCATAGCCAGGCTCTTAATGCTGAGAATTCTTTGCTGCTTTGTGCAAGTCTGCCATAAGTTTATCTACAAAATAAAGGCTTTGTAAATATATTTTTACAGTAGAAGTAGACAGTAGACTTCTAAGAAAAGAGCAATAACTACCCAAAACAAGTACTTCCAGCCTAAACAGCTCAATTTCCCCATGAGAAAAGGAGACTGGTTTTGCAGGAATAGAATTGTAAGACTTGCTTTCTGCAGTCCTTTCTTTCAACAGCAATATCTCCTGTATCATCTTGGACTTCATAAACTACCTCAGCCTTTTCTGTGCCTCCTATCACTCCATTCAAGAGTCAGTTTCTCTTGCTGACCTGCCCCAAATTTTGAACCTGACTCCTCTAACCTGCCTTCCCCTGCATTCTCCTCATCTCTGCAGCTTCCCAGCTAGGACCCAGCGCACTGCAGTAGGAAGGACACTGGTTATGAGCACAGTACACTGTGCTGGCAAGGCACTGTGTCAGCCTTGTGCACTTTGTTTGCTCATCCTTTCACTTCTGTGACTGTCTCTTTGATGTGAATCAACAGTATTGGATTTTCTGAGACATTAAGTGAGGAGCAAGAGACCTTTCTGAACTCTTTTTCCAAGTTATTTTGCACTGTGAAAGCAAAAAGACCACTATGTGAGCTGTGGTATACTTGCACTGAATCTGATCAGAACTCTGTCCTTTGAATGCAAATCATGGATAGGGATGTCTCAGGACACGCTCTCCCAGCCTGGAGGGGGGCGGCTGAGACCGCCACGGCTGACAGCCCAACTGTCCTGCTATTGACAGGATACAATCTCTTTCCTCTGTGATCTTGGTGTCCCTGGCCTCAGCAGCTCCATTCTTCATTAAAAGATGGTATTTGCCATTAGAGGATGCTTTACATCAGGAAAAAAACCATTTTATCTTACATTAGTCATGAGCAGGATAGCAAGTGCTTGATTAACAGTGGAAATGTATATCACAGCAACTGGTAACCAGGATCATGTATGATAAACAAACAGAATGAGACATCTATAACTGGCCTTCTGCTGGTGACTCCTCCATGAGCAAAGCGCCTGCTCTGCTGACCTGCCGGAAATCTCAAGATTAGGAAAATTTCTCTTTCCTCTCTATGGAAACCAAGCAAATATATTTCCTTCTGTGGGCAAATGAGCCACTTTCCAGTGCATTCCCCATTTGCATTTTTTTGTGTCAGTTCATGTGGATAATATTACCCTCTACATCCATGTTCTGCAGCATCCCCACAAAATATCCAGACTGCTTTAGCTTCAGGTTGATGGATTTAAGTTGTAGGGGGAGGGATTATTTTTTTCAGATTTAATTTCAACAAATGTATATTGAAACTGATCTTTTAACTCAGGCAGATTTTTTTAAAATATATATTTTTGTCAAGCATAATTGATTCTATGATTGTTAAGCACACCTTTAAATACATTATTGTCTCAAATAAATACATTGTGTCTTGATCTAATTTCAAATTTTGGTGTGTTGAAAATAATAATTATATTCATGGGAAAAAAAAACCCATGCTTGATTTCCCAGTGTAGTTTTATTACAGGAAACATTCAATAATGTGATTCTGGAAGAAGCAAATGTCTGTTGAATTTTTTCTTTTTAAGATATACCTGGTGGTCACTTAAGTATTTTCTGACCTGGTTCTGGCTTTCTTCCTCAACATCCTGCAGCTTCAGTCATTTCACTATGGATGCACACAGTGTGCAGAAATGTGCATGAATAAAGAACCAAACTGACAGCAGAAAAGGACCTTGGCTGCAATGAGCCCCAGGTTCAGTCTTCCTTAAAAATTCAGGAAATATAGGCTTGTCTTTTTCTTGAGACTTCTCAGTTGCATATGGAATTCACATGTAAATGTGGATCTAAGATTTCATTAAGACCCTGTGATGTTTGGTTTTGTGATATCAAATTCATGACATTTGCAGTGATAGAGTTAAACAATAATTTCTATTGTAACTTCACCTGTTTTTTCACTTTCTTGTGTTTCCATTTACATATTTCTAACCTTCCTGTGTATGAAAAAACATTCCAAATATGACCTGGGTGCTTCTGATATATGAAAATCTGTTGGTATTGAATGATCTTGTAGCTGTACCTTTTAATGGCAATGAAATATACATTCTGCAGTATAATGGTCATGAATTAAAAATTAACCACTGGTGTTTTAATGATGAATGAAAGTAGCACAGAGTGCATTTTATGAAGGTGCACACCCCAGAATGTAGATGGCATTTCTCTCTCTAGCATCAGGAAGTGGTTCCTGAGTTCATGCTGAATTCTGAAGAGTTTTTCTTTATTTATTATTTACTCAAAGCTGACTCCTGATTTTAAGCCAGATACACATCTTTTTTTATGGATTACTCATTTCTGTTTAAAAATGTTGGGCTAAACCAAAGTTTTCACATGATAGGTACATATTATTTATGTATTATGGCCTGTACTGAGAGATGAAAAATAAGCATGATCATGAACACTGCTCGGGTCATATTGTTGTTCTGTTGAATGAAGCAGAGTTTTGGGGAAACTAAGACGAAAAAAATTCAGGAGAATCAAGCTTTGAGATTGAACGAACCAGCATGATTGGGTTGTTTTTTCTTTTCATGGTTGGGAAAAGTTCCAATAGGTTAGCACACCCACAAATGCACTGTCAGAGGAGAGCTTTAAAAGTAGTTTTTCTTCATGAGGTCGGACAAAGTCCAGGTTCATGTACATCCAGCCCAGGACACCGTGCTGACTCAGCAAGACACACGTAACATTTCAATAAACTCAACTGAGTCACTCTGAAAAGTAATATATAATCAACAAACTTCAACAGAAACCCAAGGCCTGCACAGCTGAGCCCAGGGAAGTTGTTTTCCTTTCCTGGGCAGCCTTTGCCCCTGCGTGAGGTGCCGAGCAGGGGCGTGGGAGCTGCGCTGGGGCTGGAATGCAGCGCCTGCCAAGGAGCTCTGCCAACGCCTGCCATGCCGGGCTGCTTCCTGGGCTTGCCTGCATGGAGGTGCTAAAGTCTGCTCTCCAGTCACAGGTTACGTAAATGCGCATGCAGCCCTTGTGTGGGCAGCTTGGTTCAGAGTTACGGCGGGTTTAAGTAGTTCTGCAGACATTTACTCCATTTGTCTGAGTTGAAATTTCAGATTTTATTCTGAATTGGGAGGTTGAGGAGGACTTTAATGACATTCAACTCCTCTAATTTCACTTCTTCAGCTAATTCAGACTAATGCCCCTCGGTATCCCTTTGCAGACAACCCTGCATTTGATTTTGAAATTCATAGATAACACTGAGTAAAATGCACAGAAGAGTGTAGAAAGTTCAATGATTCACCACTGACTTTTAACATATATCCATGTCCAAAGTCATTGAAAATACTGATTTGAAAGTAGGAACTGGCAGCAACTTCATAGCAGCAAGGTCAAGATCAGACTTTGGAAGAAAACCAATTTCCCTGACCATTGCTATGCAGGTCTTGGCTTTCTATTGATGCTTGTAGATTATATATTACTTTTCAGAGGGCCTCAGTTAAGTTTATTGAAATGTTATGTATATGTATTAGTCACCGAATTGTAAGTCAACACTATAGGCTTTTGTCTAGCTTTAACCTTAATAGACTTCAAAGATTTTTTTTAGGTTTTAATATTTACATTTACATTAGACAAGTGCCTTAGATCTATAGCTCTGTTTGACTAGGGCTATCTTAAATGTCACTAAGGGATTCAAAGTGCAAAGGTTCATTTCTTTTTAATTCATTTCCACTAAAAACAATCCTACACTGGATTGCACAAAACTAAAAGGAATTTTAAAGGAATTTCTCAGAGTTTCTTCCCTGATTCGACAAATTAAGATTAATGACTAGCAGATGATAGTTTGCTATTTAGGACATTAGGTGATCATAGAATCATGGAATTATTTGGGTTGGAAGGGACCTTAAAGATCATCTAGTTCCAATTGCCCTGCTGTGAGCAGGGACATCTTCCAGAAAACAAGGTTGCTCCAGGCCCCATTCAGCCTGGCCTTGAACACTTCCAGGGATGGGGCATTCATAACTTCTCTGGGCAATCTGTTCCAGAGCTTCATCACTGTCATACTGAAAATTTTCTTGCTAATACCTAATTTAAACCTCTTTCTGTTCGAATTAACGCCTTCTCCTGTCACTACATGCCCTTGTAAAAAGTCTTTCTTTAGACTTCCTGTAAGGCCCCTTCAGGTACTTAAGATGCTGTAAGGTCTCCCCAGAGCTCAAATACCAACGTGCTAGGTGCATAATTCTTTGTGGTGCTGTAAGGAATATTTTATTATTCAAATACATTGTTTTTTTTATTCTTATCAAGATATCCATTACCACTAAATAAACTAGAGCCTGCTCCTAAATGGGGGAAGCAATCATCCTCTGAACTTCCTCTGACAACTTCTGTACTTTTGTTTCCAAGGCAAAGCTCCTAATTTTGACCGGAAATTTAATCCACCATTATAGAGTATAAGCAGCAGACTAAATGTGTCTGAGATAATCAGCTTTAATGTAACTGCTCATATGAATAATTTCTTAAAATTAAGAGTTTTGAGGTTGTCAAAGCAAATAATTTCAACTTTTCCAAAATCAAAAATTTCACATTTTCAAGTCAAATGACATTTTTTCTTTCTTTTTATTATTGTTTATTATTGAGATAGAAAAAATTATTTGGAACAAATGCAGACAACTTCACACTCTCAGACTTTCATGACTGTGAGTAAACACTTCTCCACCCTGCCACTTTTTTTTTTTTTCTATTGGTGGTTTTGTTGGACCACCAAAGGAGCTCTGGAACTAGTCAAAGTTGTTTGGTATTTCTTGCATTTCTTGCAATGACAACAAACAAAATTGATGAAAATTTTCAAGAAAAGTGAGTTCTTTCAAGAGAAGTGTGTTCAAAGTAGTGTTCTGCACCTTTTTAATCTGTAGCCATGTTTCACTAATCCCAAACTAAACTGAAATGTGACTGTTGTTAGAGAACAGCTCTAAATACCCTTTTCCCAAGTATGGCCTGTAGCATTGCTGAAAGGTGCACAAGTATTTTTTAAAAGGCTCTTTATTTTCTGAGCCTTGTTTTCTCAAGTTTCTTTGTTTGCTTTACTTTCTGAAAACATGATATCCAACAGTGATAATCTTAGACTTGAAAATTGCCAGATGTGATTAAATGAGATTTGCCAAGTTCCAGGGTTTTTTTCACTCCTGATTTTTCCTGTTATGTAATAGCAAACAGATAAAGCTTTTCATTTAATATGGCTCAGTTGTCAATGGCATCAGTCGACTCAGCACATTTCACACTTTAATCGGCTATCCATAAGCCAGTCCCCAGCACTGCAATCATGAGGAATATTTTCCATGAGAGAAACACCAGCCTGTTCTCTGGGCCTCTACCAATGCAGATGTGGCTCTTGCTCAGAGGAAAAAATTTGCCAGTGGCACCAGTGACCATCTTGGAGCATCCTCCCTGTCACTGGAGGCTCTGAAAAACCTGGTGCTTCACAGGACTAGATGAGCTTCTTTGCTGGCTTCACAGCTGAACACTTGACCTTCAGAACTGATGAATACACAAGAAGAGAAAAGGCAGGTTATGCAGGGACATAATGTCTTGCAAGATTAGGCCCTTTGTAGATGTGGCAGTCACTTCACTGCACTAAGCCCCAGTGAGTGATATGGACCATGGACCATGGATTTTAGTAGGAATATGCAATAAGGTGGGAAGATACACATTCTGGAGTAATATTTGTGTGAAAGAAAAATGGCATAAGATTGTAGACAAATTTGATAGACCATTAGATGTTTAAAATTGAAAACATTTGCTGAAGATTGAGCACAAACTGGATGATGGAATGGCTTGAGGAAAACTGTGGAAAAAACTGCTTAGAGGTCCAATATTATCAGGCAGTTCTCAATGAAACATCACACCCATCAACACAATAGTATCGAATGTAATCTGACAGCCTGTGCAACTCTGTGCTCTGCACAGCAGCATTTTCTCCCTCTGAATCTTTGGACGGGCTTTTTAAATATTTTTTGTGGGAAATTGGAATAAACCACTCTGTGCCCTTGAATTTTTCTGTACTTAAATGCCATTCTTCATGAAAGTTTGTTTGCATCAGTTATGGGTTATTTTGGCTCTAAGTCAGCTCCTTTACTCTGCATGTTGAATTTCCAAGTCTCTGGATATGCTTTTCCCTACCGGCCAATACCGAACGCCTCGAGTGTGATCTAGGTCAGTGTATGTGCCTGTGTTTGAGTTGTGCCTCCCTCTGATATCAAATGTACATTCCTCCTTCTCTAGTTGCTGTTCATCTGATCCCTTCTTTCCTTTTCCTTTTCCTATCTAATTGCACCCTGGACAAGGATTTGAATTTTCATCCATTATGTAAACCCGAGGCGGACAGAGAGCTCTTGGAATCATCTCCCCCGAAGTCTCGAGGGCGACTGTCAGGAAATCTATTTAAATTACAATTAGGTAGATTAGGGAATGAAAAGCTCCGTTGTTCAAACTGTATACAGTCATCTACTTAAGTGGAAAGTGGTAAACGAGAGGCAGGCTGATTAATGCCCCGACTGAGATCTAGCACTACTCTCTAGCTGACTCTGACATTTAATTTGTCATGTCCCATGGGAAATGCGGCACAGCAAAAGAATCAGTTCATCAAATCACCTCGAGCTATTTTTTTTCCCTGCAGATCTCTGAAACACAGCACTTTGTTGATTAATAATCACATTTTATTTTAAAAAGGAAAGTGAAGGGCAACTCGCTGCATAGTCATCATTTGCTGCTTTCCCTGCAAAGCCGAGAAGCCACTCGCTAAAAAACAGAGGCCAAATAGCACAGCACTTTGTTTCTGTCCAAGTCTGGATGTACATGCCCTGGATTCAAGGAGAGTTTAGTCCTCCAGCTGCGCCAGGAAAAAGGTTACCCACATGGGAGAGGGATCTGGGGAAGGACACATTTGCCACAGCTTACGGTGGAGAATATTCTTCACTGGAGCCCCAGCACACTTTGCTATTGCAGGGGAATATAGAGCATCTGGCAGAAATCAGATCTATCCAAGGGAAGGCACAGCAAATATTTCAGTACTTGTTGTCATCGCTTGCAATGTTAACACATCAAGTAAATAAGGCAGATTTTTATGATCTTAAGTGTGAATGACATGTCTCCAGGCCCCAGAAGAAAGTCAGCAAAGGCAAGATTCTTAAAAAAAAATATGTCAACATGTGACTGCATTCAGGCACTAATCCCAAAAGTTGATGGGTACCAAAATGACTCACGGAATCTGGAATCCTCTAAATATGGGTTTAAATATTTCTGCTGAACAAGTTGTAAATAATGTAAGTCAAGGCATGAAGAGGAGCAGAAAGTGTAGGCACACCAGTATTGCAAATAACTACTGTTAATGGGCACACAGCAAACTGCCTGGTTGATTTTACTGTTCCAGTAAATGGGAAAGCTCTTGCCAGCTCCAATAGTGCAGGAGAAAGTTTGTAAAACCTACATCTCACAGTAATGCCTAAATTAACTTTTGCTGTGCCCTCACACTGATTTTTTTGTAATGTGGCACCAAAAAATTCTAAACAGCTGAATAGGCACCACATAGGATTTTCCTCTTTTGCTTCCTCCCATGTTGTCCTTGACAACAATTGTTAGTGTCATGGGATTCTTTTCTCTGTGAATAAATAAATAACTGATGTGTTGGAATCAGGTAAGAGCTCTTGGATCAATTGCAAGCACTGATGGCACTTGTTACTACACAAGATGAGACAATAGATTCATTGTCCATTCTGGTGTATAAACACCCTCTGCGTATTATGTCAAAGAGCAAAACAAAACAAAATGGGGTTTATTGTGCATGTGCAAGTGTAATCTTTCCAGGCTACCAAGTTAAAAGTGCTTTTCATCTAGATCAAATAAAAACAACATGAACAATACAACCCGAAATCCTATCCAAATAGTCTGAGGCTGCTCGCTGGTACCTTCTCTTCTCTATTCTATGTTTTATGTGAGGAATGCCAATTGTCAGTAAGCCTAGGCAACATTTATTTTAACTCCTGCTTTGATAAACACCACATCCCACATCTATTAGTCAAAGCCTCAAATCAGTCTGCAGGGTACTGTGAGCATCTGATCCGGGCACAGGAGCTAGGGAATGCATGCTTGGATGTGAATGGCAGCAAAGGTAGGTGAATGAAAAAATTCCAGGCAAAACAAAGATACTTCAGTGTACATTTTCTACACCTCAGTTTCCTGATGCAATGGTTATTTTGTATTGTTCAGTAATCTGGGCTGAAATAGCCCAGTATTATAAAGTTTAACTGCAGTGCAAGAATAATGACTGCAGTGGCAGAACATTATGTATGACTGGTTACAGCTCCAAGTCCCATTCAGTTGTCATTCTTAACTATTCAAAAGCTTCATACTGTCAGAGCAGGGAAGCATATTTTGTGCGTCCTGAAATTAATAACTTCTCTATTTCAAATTTGAGCTTAACTCTGCACTTCACTAATCTCCTTTAGATTTGGCAGAAGGTGACCCTTTTAATTTGTTATATAACTTTGCACGGCATCCTAATTTTTTGTCACTCTTTAAAGCAACCAGGACCACTAGCAAGCTGATTTAGGATGCCTGGTCCTTCTGGCCTGTGAGAGAGACATAGCAAAATATTCACAGAGCTGTGAGGCGCACCATACACCTTAAAAAGCTGCACTATTCCCAGAGGGGCTCCTGGTGAAAGATGACAGTAATTTTTTACAGATCAGCTCCTTTGACAGGAAAGGCTGGGCTGGGAGCTGGCATCAGCTGGGATTTCAGCAGCCTGTGCAGGCCCATGTGTAGTGTGGCGTGGCAGTGCCATGGGGGAGGCTGCCACAGCCTTAGGCAAGCCCCACTTGAGCACTCTAGGGTGGTCCTGTCACCTGTCAGACTGGGTAACACACACAAGGCAAAGGTCTTTGCTTTTCTGTTCCAAGTCAAAGGAGATATTGAGTAATAGAATCATAGAATAGGTTTGGGTTGGAACAAATCTTAAAGATCCTCTAGGTCTCAGCCCTCTGCTATGGGCAGGGACACCTTCCACTTGACTAGGTTACTTAAAGTCCCATGCCACTCAAATTAGCCATTTCTAAATGGCATCCCAGATGAGATGCAGTGTGCAAAACACCAATAAATTTCCATCACAATCTAAAAGATTGTTTTATTCCAAACCGTACAAGAACTTATGACTTAAAGACCATCATCAGCAGGGATTTAAGCTAAGAGGAGGATTTCTAGTTCAAGTGTTTTGACAAATTGATTCATTGCCAAATGTGACCAATTCTCATAAGATCATTTACTGATTTTCATCACTGATTTTTTCCCCACTAGGATGATAAAGTGAACTTATGGAAAGCAGACCACTTGATACATACTCTGTCACTGTAGGAGGACATATGGTCCTGAATAATTTGAAAATAAAATATACATCGTTGTCTAGCAATTGCACAGGCTGAAAGTAAACCTCCTTGATACAAGAGACTCTTTTGAAGTTAAAATTTATTGGTTAATGATTCAAAATTTTCTGTGCATGATATTCTTTAGAGATATGTAGTAAAATCTTAGCTCAGGCTATCTTAAAGATGGACCAAATGTTTATAGCATATCCTGCTTCAAAAGCTGCCAGCAACATTTATTTATAATCCCATGAGGAGGAAACTATTATTTTCTAGTTACATTTCAATCTACTTGGAAATCTGCTTGAATTTCACCAAGCTCCCCATCACTCTGTGATGACTATATGCCTCCTCCATTTGAGAAATAGGTCTTACGAGTCGAGTCCTCCTTGGAGAGGGGGAAATGACTCAGTGCTTCAAAAACAAAACAGCAAACACAAGATGAACTAACAAATCTGAAACCCCATCCCAATGCAATTTCATCACCTATAAAACTGCAGCTGTTTCAATTTGTGAAACTAAGCAGTTTCTCCTGCACCTGTCAAACCTGCCTGGCATTTCAATAAATTGCTCCATGTGTTGTTTTTGCTCCTGCTTAAAAATAGCTTGAGAAATATGGTTTTAAGAAGGGCTAAGTACAGACAAAAAGTACAGTTAATCAGAGTAAAACCACATTTTCAAACTGCCAGTCAAAACCAGTCATTCATATGTATTAAAGAAATAAGTGTTCTTAAGTGAAAAACACAGTAACAGATGCAAACCAGACACACTCAAGAAGTACGAAACAAGGGAGGCTTTATTTCTGCCCTTTACATTATTTCCTTTCTTAGCTTAGTATTTTTCCAGGGGCACACTCACACATGCAAGAAACATATTAGCCAGCATTTATTCCTTGTGGTCTTCACTTTATTTACAAGATGACAGCAATAAAGAGCTTTGGTTTAGAAACACAAGCTGAAGTGTAAGTCACCAAGGCTGACTTGTCAGCTTGTGGGTTGGTCTTCCACATGTGTAGGTTATTTGTTTTGGGAAGACTGTGACTGAAGCAGCTTGTTTTTTAGTCTCTTATTCCATCTGCTTTGTTATGTGTAGATTTTCTTTTGCTTAACTCTTGCAAATAAAAAATAAATATTCTGAAGTCATTTTGGGCAAAAGCTACTGAAAGCTAACACATTTTTCCTCTGAGAATGCCAACATTTTTGAGGCTTCAATGCCAAAACAGGTTAAATAAGAATTATGACATCAGAGAAAATATTAAAAATACCCTGCAGGTAGGATAATTTACATGGTTTCAATTTGGTGTGCAAATCCTTTTACAGGACTGCTAGTCACCAATGTAAATTACTGTGTCAGAGGATAAGTGAAATGGAGAAAGCAAACAGAAATTGAAGAAGGCAAGTAGAAGGAGATAATACCTGACACGGATAGGTTTTTAAATGGACTGAATAGTTTTCCTAGTATTGTGACCACGAAATAAAGGAAATCAGATGACAGCCTAGCATTGTGGACTTGGCCGGTAACATCTTTACTAAAGACAACTTTTGGAAAAGCAGCAAATGCACCAAACTCAGCTCATCTCCATCCTTGCAAATCATTTCTCTCATTGGCAGAGCACCTGGACGTGTGGCATACCTGCTCTTGATTCACCTGGTAGGGCAAGTGAACCAATTTTAGGTGGCATGCGTACACTGGAGAAACCCAGTGTGGTTGTCTGGATCCCATATAAACACACAAATGTGCAAAGATACTTAGGTGCAGAAGCTGCTGGAGTTTTCCAAGGCTCACACAAGTTACTCCAAGAGCTTTGTAAAGCACATTGCTAGGTTGGGCTCTCTAGCAGCTTGCAATGGAGAAGCAGCAATCTCTGCCTTCAGCTCTGTATGGGCCTATTCAGTATGCAGGATACTATATGGGAAAGGTCCAGGCTGGTTAGCCCTTGGAGAGAAAAAAGGGAAAAGTATGATGAACAGAAGAATTTTGTTGAGAAGAAGATGATTTATTTACATATTTAACTTCTGGATGACTGCCAGTGTGCTTGGAACTGCACAGAAAGAGAACCTCATGAGGCTTGTCTCATATCTAATTACGGCTCTTTCAAGCTTAGTATATACAGAATAATTGGGGAATGGAATGAACAATCTCAGAGTAGCTCTGACCTTTTTTCACTTCAACATTTCTTAATTAATCTTAAATAGAGAAGGAAATAATTTATTTAGTCTAAGCAAGATATCCCAAAGCAGTCACCTTTGCTCTCTTATCACTGTACAAAAAGAAAAAAATGCAGCACAGAAGAAGAGACATAAAAAATAAAGGAACTTTTTAATCTGAAATGTGACCTCTTCCTCTCACAGGGAGCTGATGGAAGGTGCATGCATGGACACCATAGGCTTAGGAAAGAATGGACACTAATGAATGCTTCTTTCTGACAGGGTGAATCAAATCTCACAATCTCCGTATCAAAAATATACATCTCCCATCTCCACCACGTGCATCGTAGCTCCTGATGTTACTCATTGGGGAGACACTGTCAAATTAAAATGCAGGAGGTAAAAGAGAAGTGTCAGGGTAAAGATAATGAAGAGAGACTCCAAATTCCATCCTGATGACTGTGTTTCTTCTTGTGTCTCCACCTCTCTAAGGTCTTGGTAGTGTTAAAGATACCTCTGGATGATGGCTGCACCTTTAGGATGCCCATCTACAGAGCTGCTAAGCATTAAGCAGCATTTATGTTCATCTTTTTTTTTGGGAGTTCAGGACCATCCCTGACTAGTAGTGCTAAATAAAAAGGCTTGGTTATTAATTAACTTTTTCTACCAGTTTCTGAGATGAACAAGAAATCAGTCTGAAGGCCGTGATATTGCTGTATAAAGGGACAGGGTGTGCATGGAGCAGGGGAGAAGATGACATGGAGCCAGAATGCAAACTGAACACAAAACATGGAGGCACAGCAGCTGTAGTTTTAATCACACCTCTAGTCTGCTGGCATAAGAAGAAAAGGTCACACTACAGAAATAAAGGTTGCTTTGGTTTGTATTTCACAGGCTGTCCTCCTCCAACATTACCTTCCATTATCTTCTCTTCACATGAATTTTCTTACAGTTATTCTTTATATCATAGCCTAACAGTCAGAAAGGTTTTACACAGAGGATTCCCACAGTCACTTTGTTCCCATAACATAGAAGTTTAGTCCAACACTCCATCCAGAAAAGTTGATGTTACAACAGCTGTCCCTACAAGGAGCCCTCCTTTGAGTTGACCCTTAAGGAATGTGGTATCCAAAGTTTTGCATGAATCAGAGTGTGTCAAACAATGTCAATATGCTTCAAAATGTCATTAATTTTAAAGCTAGAAATAAATTATCATTATTCAAATTCCAACCTACCTACAGTTTAGGCCATTAAAGCTTAACAGTCTTTCATTAGAATAATGCAGGGGTCTTTTCAGAAAACAGAAGATACTGAAATTACTCTATATTTTTTCACTAATCTTAATTAATTAGCATGGAAGAAATTTCAAGCCATTTTATGAACCTATTCTTGCGTAAATTTTTGCAATACATCTAAATTTGTATTGTTGACCTGCAGTTCAAGCATTTTTCTTAATAACCTTTTTCATTTATTTCTGCTACACAGTTGAAAACTTTTAACAGCCCCAGTAAAAAGCATACATATGAACTGGCTGAAGCAAGACAAATATCTAATGAAACAGAGCACAGAACAAAATAAAAGATAACTTTCTCACCTATAAGCCCCCAACTCTTCCCCAGTCATTCATATTAAAATAATTTTGATGGCAACAGTAGCGAGTGATTTTGACTATCTTATTTGTGTCCATGAAGTCTCAATTGAGATTTGAATTTGAAATATTTAGGTGCTGTCAGTGTCTTTTTCTCTACTCTGAAGAGTTTGCAATCTAGACAGCTGGCCAAGTGATGCTTCTTACGATAGTTGAGGTGGATTCCCAGGGTCAAATGTTACACAGGAATCTGAGTTGCTATGAGTTTGTTTTCTCTTTTAGCACCCAAAAAAACCTCCAAACCTCCTGAAAAGGTCCCAGCCCACAGGGATGCTGAAAGAGTGCTGATGTGGGCAACTGTGAATTGAGCCTTTCCAGAACAGGAACTCCAGGGTCATGTTCCATCCCCGTATCACACCTGTAATCAGCTGGCAGTGGGGCAGTGGATGCAAGGTTCCCCTTCCTCCTTTTGAATACTGAGTGTTTTAAGAAAAGTCCTAAAGTGTACTGCCTGACTGACAGGGATTTTTACCATCTGTAGTCTTCTGGAACTTTTCAGAAATCAACTGTATGCCCATGGCATGGTTTGCACAGTGTACAAATATATGTGTAGCCCTGAAAAGCACAAGCAGACAGGTTGTTGGCATCTGAAAAAGCAACCCCTTGACTACTGAGCTGCAGCATCTGGCTATACACACAGCTCCTCCTTCACTGCAACTGGGACATTAAACAGTTTACTGCTGCTGGTGGTGGACGCCGAACCAATGTTTGTGCACACCTACAGCAAAAAGAGGCTGTCCTGTGCCTTGCACAGCTCATCATCCATGCTTCTGATGTTATGCAGAAACTTGGTTATTGGGCTTTTCTTGTGGGAGACACAAAAGCAGTGAAATAAGTGCTGGATTATGGAGCACAGCAGGCTCCAGTCTCAGGCTGTCCCCTCTTCAGCCATTTCCTGATGGGCCACAATATGAGAACAGGCTTGGTCGTGCTGGAAGACACTTAAAGACAAACATGACCCTTGGCACTCTTGACTTTGCAGGGCAGGCAGAATCTCAATTTATGATGCTTTTTCCTTTTGCAATCTTTTAATGAGCTGAGTAGACTGGAAATAATAGCTTTTCAACTTAACACAGTATCTAGCATCTTCTGATGCCACTGCCATGTCAGCAGACTGTATTAAACACTTCTGACCACTTGAAAAAAATTATTTTGGTGCTGCTGCTGTTAAGCTGCTTAAAATGCCAGCATAAATTTCAGCTACACAAACCCAAGCAGATGCTTGCTGCTGCTCTTTCAAGGAAAGGAAAATTTTA